>NC_041393.1:732215194-732236573 GCF_002162155.2 Triticum dicoccoides | reverse complement strand
GCGGTGGGGCGGCACGGAGGAGGAGAGGGAGTGGGGCGGCGGGGCGGCCTGGAGCAGGGGAGGAAGTGGGGAGAAGCTAGGGTTCGTCGGGGAGGGGAATGGAATGGGGAAATTTTGGGTAGTGGGATGGGAGTGGGAGGGGAGGATCCCGCGTGTTTAGTGGGAGAGGGGTGGTGGGTCCCGAATGGTAGTGGGAGAGAAGTGGTGGGAAATTTTTGTGGGGTGGGAGCAAAAAATTGGTGCTAGGAGGGAAATTTTGGTGGGGTGGGAGGGACATTTCACTAGTTTTTAGAGTTTTTGAGGCAGAAAAAATAGGGCTTTTTTGTAAACTTTGTAGAAATCATGGTTAAAATCATACCGAGTAGCTCAAGAAAACATCCGTATTGCAAGTTTAGTATTTTTGCTAGTTGGTAAGCCACATTTGATGATGTGACGCGGAGGTCTCCCATTTTTTTGATTTTTTTTGAATTTTTTACGGTGTTTTCAAAAACCGTCCGATTTCGTCGCGGCGGCCGTCCATGGCTAGGGTTTGAGGCGTGCCAATCTGTTGCCGATTCTGTGATGAAATGCCTACCTATGAAGCTAAAAAGCATTTTTGGCAAAAATAACAGGCAAGCTATGGAGGACCCGCAGTTCAAATTCCTGCCGGTTCCAGCTCAATCGACCGAAGGTGGTCTGAATTGCCGGGAGTAGCTACGAGGGTCGGAAATGCATGCTTTTTGGCGACCGTCCGTAAAATAGGGTCTACTTTGATATAGACATGGAATGGCGCCGTTTGGAGTGACCCTCCTTGTAGCCGCTTCACGAAAAATGCATGCCTTTAGCATTCAAAAAATGAAAAACGGTTTTTCTTCGTAAACAAGTTGGAACCTCGCTTTGGCAACATTGTTTGCCATCACAAGATGGAGGCATGCGCCAAATTTGGGCACATTATCAGAAACTATTCATCGGATGCGGCCATATCATTGCTAGTTTGGCTTGAAAGCCATGAATCTTCGTTCATGGTAGGTCGTTTTTGAGAACACTTTTTAAAGAAAACATCCGTATTGCAAGTTTAGTATTTTTGCTAGTTGGTAGGCCACATTTGATGATGTGACGCGGAGGTCTCCCATTTTTTTGATTTTTTTTGAATTTTTTACGGTGTTTTCAAAAACCGGCCGATTTCGTCGCGGCGGCCGTCCGTGGCTAGGGTTTGAGGCTTGCCAATCTGTTGTCGATTCTGTGATGAAATGCCTACCTGTGAAGCTAAAAAGCATTTTTGGCAAAAATAATGGGCAAGCTATGGAGGACCCACTGTTCAAATTCTAGCCGGTTCCAGCTGAATCGGCCGAAGGTAGTCTGAATTGCCGGGAGTAGCTACGAGGATCGGAAATGCATGCTTTTTGGCGATCGTCCGTAAAATAGGGTCTACTTTGAGATAGACATGGAATGGCGCCGTTTGGGGTGACCCTCCTTGTAGCCGCTTCACGAAAAACGCATGCCTTTAGCATTCCAAAAATAAAAAACGGTTTTTCTTGGTAAACAAGTTGGAACCTCGCTTTGGCAACATTGTTTGCCATCACAAGACGGAGGCATGCGCCAAATTTGGGCATATTATCAGAAACTATTCATCGGATGCGGCCATATCATTGCTAGTTTGGCTTGAAAGCCATGAATCTTCGTTCATGGTAGGTCTTTTTTGAGAACACTTTTTCAAGAAAACATCCGTATTGCAAGTTTAGTATTTTTTCTGGTTGGTAGGCCACATTTGATGATGTGACGCGGAGGTCTCCCATTTTTTTGATTTTTTTTGAATTTTTTACGGTGTTTTCAAAAACCGGCCGATTTCGTCGCGGCGGCCGTCCGTGGCTAGGGTTTGAGGCTTGCCAATCTGTTGTCGAATGGCGCCGTTTGGGGTGACCCTCCTTGTAGCCGCTTCACGAAAAACGCATGCCTTTAGCATTCCAAAAATAAAAAACGGTTTTTCTTGGTAAACAAGTTGGAACCTCGCTTTGGCAACATTGTTTGCCATCACAAGACGGAGGCATGTGCCAAATTTGGGCATATTATCAGAAACTATTCATCGGATGCGGCCATATCATTGCTAGTTTGGCTTGAAAGCCATGAATCTTCGTTCATGGTAGGTCTTTTTTGAGAACACTTTTTCAAGAAAACATCCGTATTGCAAGTTTAGTATTTTTTCTGGTTGGTAGGCCACATTTGATGATGTGACGCGGAGGTCTCCCATTTTTTCGATTTTTTTTGAATTTTTTACGGTGTTTTCAAAAACCGGCCGATTTCGTCGTGGCGGCCGTCCGTGGCTAGGGTTTGAGGCGTGCCAATCTGTTGTCGATTCTGTGATGAAATGCCTACCTGTGAAGCTAAAAGCATTTTTGGCAAAAAATAACGGGCAAGCTATGGAGGACCCGCAGTTCAAATTCCAACCGGTTCCAGCTGAATCGGCCGAAGGTGGTCTGAATTGCCGGGAGTAGCTACGAGGGTCGGAAATGCATGCTTTTTGGCGACCGTCCGTAAAATAGGGTCTACTTTGAGATATACATGGAATGGCGCCGTTTGGGGTGACCCTCCTTGTAGCCGCTTCACGAAAAACGCATGCCTTTAGCATTCAAAAAATGAAAAATGGTTTTCTTGGTAAACAAGTTGGAACCTCGCCTTGGCAACATTGTTTGCCATCACAAGACGGAGGCATGCGCCAAATTTGGGCATATTATCAGAAACTATTCATCGGATGCGGCCATATCATTGCTAGTTTGGCTTGAAAAAGCCATGAATCTTCTTTCATGGTAGGTCGTTTTTTAGAACACTTTTTCAAGAAAACATCCATATTGCAAGTTTAGTATTTTTGCTAGTTGGTAGGCCACATTTGATGATGTGGCGTGGAGGTCTCCCATTTTTTTTGATTTTTTTTGAATTTTTTACGGTGTTTTCGAAAACCGGCCGATTTCGTCGCGGCGGCCATCCGTGGCTAGGGTTTTGAGGCGTGCCAATCTGTTGTCGATTCTGTGATGAAATGAAAAACAGTTTTTGAATTTTTTACGATGTTTTCAAAAACCGTCGGATTTCGTCACGGCGGTCGTCCGTGGCTAGGGTTTGAGTCATGTTTTTAGCATTCAAAAAATGAAACTTATATTGTTTCATACATGAGCATGCACAAAACCCCATAATTTTATCTTTCATCCATGAGCATGCATAAAAAATTCCAATTCCCATCAATTACCAAACTAAATATTCATTTTTAAGAAATTGACATGTTTAGATGACACTGTCATACAGCATCCATGAGCATGCACAAAATTAAACCAGACATACTTAGCATTGACATGTTCAGATTACACTAACAAGCTTAAACCCAACATGCTTAACATTGCCACTTCATTTTCTTAACATCTTCACTCCTTCTTCTCCTTCATCAACCTGGTGCGCTCAGAGTGGCGAATCCCAACGCGGATGTACTCCTCTACCACAATTGGCATGGTCCTGTCACCCAGCTGTGGAATCGCCGGCGCCACTACCATCGCGAGGTCATCATCAGGCACCACCATCACGAGGTCAGCGTCAGGCACCACAACCATGAGGTCGTCGTCAGCCACCACCATAGCAGGGTCGTCGTAAGCCACCACCATCGCAGGGTCGTCGTCAGCCACCACCATAGCAAGGTCATCGTCAGCCACCACCATAGCAAGGTCGTCGTCAGCCACCACCATATCAAGGTCGTCATCCCCGTTCTGCTCCTCTTCTTGCCCACTCTACTCCTCGTCATCCCCGCTGCTGCTCCCACTGCCTGGCCAAATGCAACAAAGTGTGAACATGGTGTTGTCGTCGTGCTGGTAGAGGAACCCAAAAGGACAGGAAGAAGAGAGGCAGAGAGCTTACTGGCATCGTCATCGTGCTGGTAGTACATGCGGCACATGGTGTTGTCGAACATCTTCACGGTGAACATGGCGTCGCCGTCGTAGCGGAAGACAAGGAAGTACCCAAGCTGTAGCTCATGGGCGCGGGCGAAATGCTCCCAGCCGGGCCCTAGGTACATGTGGCCTTCACCATCGAACACCACCGACATGTCCCACAGCCTGTGAAGCCCGCTGCCGGCCTCCCGCAGCTTCACTTTGTGGGGCTCACGGCCAGCGAGCATCTTCGCAAACTTGTCAGGCAGCCTCTGCAGCGAGGGTCAAGCAGTGGTTAATTGTGGCAATCAAGCACTAGACAGCAGAGTGATGATAAAGAAATGAGTGATGATAAACATACCTGCCTACTGCAAGATTTCTCAATTACGATCTCGAAGAACTCGAAACCTTCCAAGCCAGCCATCTCACTTCTCTGAAAAGCAGCATTGTAAATTAAACAACAGGACTGGACAGAAATAGGAAATAAGCACTTCAAAACAGTAGAATAATTACTACATGTGTTTGCCAGGGCCTCAATTTGCAATACTACTATAAATGGCAATTGCCTCAATTTGCTCCTACTATAAACAAGCACATCAACATCAATAGCATAGTAAACTAACACAGCAACAGCAACATCATCAGGTGACCACCAACATCAACAACACTAAAATCTACTATAAATTGACCAAAACACAGCAATATAAATTGACCAGAACCATATCTATTGTAAATGGACCAATAGTGTACAGCAAAACAACAGTTTCAATATTACAATAGAAAGAAGTCTCAGGTTTATCAAGCACAGCAAAACAACAGTGTGACTGAAGAAAATTATAGCAGGAAATACTTCATGCATCATCAAGAGATTATGATCATTTCTGACACTGGCCTTTCTCAACCTTTTGAGCTAGAATAAAGGGATCACTCTTATACCAGCACCTTGCAGTGTTGATGCTTTTGAAGTGGCCATCATATTTGAAAAAAGAGTCTCTCTTCTTCTTGCTACCAAGCTCAAACCAGTCACAGCGAAATAAGACAACCGAGCGATGGATGCCACCACTAGAGTTGTACTGCAACTCTATGATGCTTCTCAACTGACCATAGAAGTCAATGATCTCACGATCATGTGACCCCTCAGTGACGATTCCACTATTCTGTGTCTTCCTTTTTTCCTCGCGGTCAATGGTGTGGTACCGGACACTGTCAGCAATGCATGCTGAATACACTCTCACTCGCTTATCCGGTAAGCATGCCAAAGCAAATAGATCATCACTAACCTTCTTCTCCTTATGCAACTTTCCAATCTGCACAAATAAACCATTTAGCAAACAATGGTATTTAACAATTGGTGAATAACATAGAAAACATAAAACATGTGGCTAAAGATCTCACATGATTCTTAAACCACTTAGCAAACCCCTTGGCAACCCTTTTATCAACATGGATATTGCTTTGTTCCTGATTTAACTCTTCCTTGCATTTCCTGCAATGCCAACAAAACATGTGAATTAAAACATTAGGCTGGTGCCAAACCAAGCAAAAAAAATATATAATGAGTGCACAAGATATAACGTACTCAATATATGGTAGAACCTCGGCGCAATAGCTGAGCACAAACCAAACCATCTTGTCATACTCATCACCAGCCTCCTAGTATTGTGAGGCTCCAAGAAAGTTCACACCATAGTTGAAAACAAAGACATCACCACTTTGCGAATCAGACCGCTCTCTATTTCTTCCCGGCCGGTTCCATCTTGTTTCCACATCGCCAAAGTAGCTAGAGCAAAAAGTCAAGCACTCGTCGACGACATATGCTTCAGCAATAGAACCTTCAGGTCTTGCCGTGTTTCGCACATAACGCTTACAAGTAAGCAACCTTCTTTCGATTGGGTACATCCAACCGTATTGCACAGGGCCTCTAAGCATTGCCTGTTTTGGTAAGTGCACCGCCAAATGGACCATCACGGTGAAGAAAGCTGGAGGGAAAATCTTCTCGAGCTTGCAAAGAATAATTGGGATTTCTTTTTCAAGTCTTTCCAGGACAGTTAACTTGAGTGTTTTGCAGCACCGTTCTCTAAAGAAATTTCCCAGCTCAGCAACCGCTTCATATATATCCTTGTCCATGATTCCTCAGAGGCCCGCCGGTAAAATCCTTTGGAGGAGGATGTGACAATCATGAGTTTTCAGTACTGAAAGCTTGAATCCGTCAGAAGTAACACACTTTGCTAGGTTAGCAGCATAACCATCTGGAAATTTCACCGCTCTTAGGAATTCACAGAATGCAAGCTTTTGTTCTTTACTCATTGTATACCATGCTCGTGGCATTTCAAATGAATCTTCATCTTCATTGTTTTGTAGATGCAAATCTTCTCTTATGCCCATGTCGTACAAATCAAGCCTAGAACTAACCGTGTCCTTTGTCTTCCATTCAATGTTCAGAAACGTCCCTAGCAGATTCTCGCATATGTTTTTCTCAATGTGCATTACATCGAGATTATGCCTTCATTTCAGATCAGCCCAGTATGGCAGGTCCGACAAACAAGACCTCCGGTCCCAACATTGACCTTCCTCACGCTTTCTTTTCTTCGTCAGCTTTCCTGGTCTCACATCTTTCACCTTTTCAAGTTGCTGCTCCAGCTCTTCTTTAGTGAATTCAGCTGGCTTGTCACAGGTTTCATTCTCACCATTAAGATCTTTGCTTCTTCGCCAGCGATGGTTTCGGGGAAGAAAGCGGAGGTGCCCAATATAGCAGATCTTGCCCCTTATTCTCTTTGAGCAAGGGTCTTTATCACAATGGACACAAGCCTGATAACCCGCTGTGATCCTCCCAGACAGAGTGTGCAGAGCCGGGAAATCATAGATGGACCATATGATTGCAGCACGTAGGTTGAACTTTTCTTCCGGACTCAAGGCATCGTATGTAGGTACACCAGTCCAGAGCTAGAGCAGTTCTTCTATGAGGGGCTCCATAAAGACATCAAAATCCTTTCCTAGAGACTCTGGACCCGGGATAAGCAATGATATCATGAAGTTGGACTGATCCATGCATGCCCATGGTGGCAGGTTGTACGGCACCACAAAAACTGGCCACATGCTATACAACGTGCTCATGTTCCCAAACGGATTAAACCCATCTATGGCAATGCCAAGTTTTATGTTCCTTGGATCTGCAGCAAAATCTATATGTATACGGTCAAACTCTTTCCATGCCTCTCCGTCCGCTGGATGGCTCAGCTCATTGTCCACAGGTTGCCGCTTCAGCTTGTGCCACTGTACCTCACGTGATGATTTCTTCGAGATGAACATCCGCTGCAGCCTTGGTATCAAGGGAAAGTGCCTCAGTACCTTCTCCGGTATTGACTTCTTCCCATCAGCATCTTTCCACCTAGATGCATTGCATTTTGGACAGTTGTGATGTTTTGCTAAATCCTTCGGAAACAAGACACAGTTATTTGGGCACACATGTATTGACACATAACCTAACCCCAGCCTGCGGATTATGCTCAATGCTTCATCATAAGATCTGGGAACACAACTATCAGGGAATTACAAGCTCAAAAGACGGTGTATTGCGTTTAATGCGGCAACGCTAATCTGGTAGAAAGACTTGATGTGGAGTAACTTCACGGTGAAGGTAAATCTTGAAAATTTACCCCCTTCATGAGCTGCACGCTTCGCCTCCTCTAACACCTCAGCAAACAATGACTTCTGTCCATCAGCACGATCTTCAACATCGTACAAATCCTTCAATAGGTCAGGAACCCTATCATCTTCATGCCCATCCTCTTCCTCCAAAATAGCATTATCTCGCAAAACCTTTTCCATGAAATCAATGCTAGCATCACCACCACCCATCATATGAGGGGCCTCTGTATCAGCTTAAAAATGTTGAGGTTGACTGTCCAAAGGTTCTCCATGATATATCCATCTATCATATGTGCTGGACATCCCATTAAGAAGCAGATGATCTTCCACTCTTCCTTGAGCCATTCTTGGACGGTTGAGGCATTCGCAGCATGGGCAAAGAATGTGAGCATCTTTGGCAAAATTTGCCCGAACAAATGCCATGAAATCATCAACTCCTTTCATATGTTCTTTCGAAAACTTTCTAACTCCTTTTCTAATCCAGCTTCTGTCCATCTGCCAAAGACAACAAATTGTTGCAACTTAGCAAATCAATCTAAGTGCATCAACATTAATTAATGAAAATGGATGGAAGTAATGGAAGCTAAAATTCTAGAAAATTTTATATGCTAATTGCCTAACCACAACATTGAAACAAACCAAACTATAAATCAAACCAACACCGAAATTGGCATGAATTTATGTTGCAGAGAAGGCTAATTAAAATTAAACCAAACTAGCTAGCTAGCTCCTAACAAATACTATGCAGTTTCTATCAATTACAATTACAATTATCCTAACAATCTGTAGACAAACAATTGAAGATGAAGGCCTTTTTCTGGCCTTGATAAATGAGAGGGGTTAACAGATATTGGCAGGGATTAAATCCCATCTAGCTGAAATTCCCCCCAAATCTTAACCGAACAAGGCCTAAACAATTCTTAACGAACAAGCTAAAGAACTCCCAACGGTACATCAAGAAAATTCATCTATTCAATTTCTACCAAACAAGCAAGCTATCTCCTAATTCCTAACAGTGCATCAACAAAATTCATCTATGCTGAAGAACATCTGACAAAATTCATCAACACAATTCATCTATGCTCGGCGACGAGGTGCAGATAGTGAGAGAGGAGAGGGGGGAAGAGGAGAGGGGTGCATACCGGGAGGTCTGCTTGCGGCGGCGGCGAGTCCCCCATGCTCGGCGAGCCTCTCCTTGCGCGGGCGTCGTTCCTGCGCCCGGCCCCACCACCGCAGGTGGCCCACGCCCCTGCTAGTTGCTTCGGCTGCCAGCCCCACCTCCACACCCGTCGGTTGCTTCCGCTGCTGCCCCCGCTGGTGCTGCCCCCGCCAGGGATAAGGCGAGCGGCGAGGCCGTGGGCGAGGTCACCTTTGGCGAGGCCGTGGGCGAGGTCACCTGTGGCGAGGCCGTGGGCGAGGTCACCTGCGGCAAGGTCGTTCCTGCCCCCGCCCCCACCACCGCCGGTCGCCCCCGCCCCTGCTGGCCGCTTCGGCCACCGGCCCCACCCTCGTCCGCCGGCCACGCCCCTGCCCGCAGCCTGCCGTCACCTAGTCGGAAGACCTAGAAATTTTTGGCTAAGTGTTGGCTCTGCCCGCAGCCCGCCGCCACCTGGTCGGAATAGGTCCCACTTGTCAATGACTTAGATTTGGCGCTATAATATAATATACAGAGACATTCCGCTATATGGACAACAATCCCCCACTAGCCCAGTGGTAGGGAACAAGTTATACAGCGCGAGGTCGTGGGTTCGAGTCCCGCCTCGCGCATCTTTTTTACTAACAAATTTAGGGCCTGTCAAGTGGGTCCCTCCTGTAAATGAGCTCTTGTTGAATATACACATGTAAGCGAAAATGACAACTAAGCAATCCACATAGGCGAGACTGCTGAGGTGGTCGCCTAATCATATAACTGCATTAAAACTCAAGTGTAACGACCATTCATATTGGTCGTAATTTGTTAGAAATGAGGCATGAACCAGGGTTGTCTGCTTTATGACCATTTCCTCTAATGAAATTACGACCTTTCTGACCAGAATGGTCGTTATGGGTAAGGGTTTGGAGCCCCCTGAACAGCTTTTGACCAATTGGTCTAAAATGGTCATAAATTTATGACCAATTCTTCCAGGGTCACTAACAAAAGGTCACTAGTTGACATATTTCTTGTAGTGATGCCTCTGTTGGACACCAGAAAGCCTAGAAGCTTGCCTGCCGGAACACCAAAAACACACTTGTCCGGGTTGAGCATCATCTTGTAAACACACAGATTGTCAAAGGTCTCCTTGAGATCATTTATCAATGTCTCCTTCTTCCTGGATTTTACCACAATATCATCAACATAGGCATGAACATTGCGCCCAATCTGAGTGTGAAGACAATTCTGTACACAGCGCTGATAAGTTGCCTAGGCACTCTTGAGCCCAAAGGGCATAGAAACATAGCAGAAGGCTCCAAAGGGAGTGGTGAAGGCGGTCTTCTCCTGGTCCTTAACTGCCATTTTGATCTGATGATAGCTTGAATAAGCATCCAAGAAACTCAAACGCTCACAACCCGCCGTTGCATCAATGATTTGATCAATACGCGGGAGAGCAAAAGGATCGGCCGGACAAGCTTTGTTCAAATATGTGTAATCCGCACACATGCACCAAGTGTCGTTTTTCTTAAGAACAAGCACCGGATTAGCCAACCACTCAGGGTGAAACACTTCAATGATAAAACCAGCAGCCAACAGTCGGGCTACCTCTTCACCAATTGCCTTGCGTCTTTCCTCGTTAAAGCGACGGAGAAATTGCTTGACCGGTTTAAACTTGGGATCAATATTGAAAGTGTGCTCAGCGAGTTCCCTCGGTACACCTGGAATGTCAGAAGGCTTCCATGCAAAAATGTCCCGGTTCTCACGGATGAACTCGATGAGTGCGCTTTCCTATTTTGGGTCCAGATTTTTGCTGATGCTGAACTGCTTGGACGAATCGCCAGGAACAAAGTCAACAAGTTTAGTCTCATCAGCCGGTTTGAAATGCAGGGTTGGGTCATGCTCAGTGGTGGGCTTCTTCAGAGGGGTCATGTCTGCCGGATCAACATTTTCCTTATAAAACTTCAGCTCCTCTGTAGCACAAACCGACTCAGCATAAGCCGCATCACCTTCCTCGCAATCCAAAGCGATTTTACGACTTTCGTGAACCGTAATGGTCCCTTTATGACCCGGCATCTTGAGCTGCAAGTAAATATAACAAGGCCTCGCCATGAACTTTGCATAAGCTAGTCGCCCAAACAGTGCGTGGTACGACCTCTGGATCGTCACCACTTCAAAGGTTAATGTCTCAGACCGGGAATCATGTTCATCACCAAACACAACTTCCAAAGCGATCTTACCAACAGGATACGCCGATTTACCTGGTGCCACACCATGGAAAACAGTGTTGGACGGTTTAAGACTCTTGTCTGTCAACCCCATGCAACGGAAGGTCTCATAATACAGAATGTTAATACTGCTTCCTCCATCCATGAGTACCTTGGTGAACTTATAACCTCCCACCTGAGGTGCCACCACTAAAGCCAGGTGACCCGGGTTGTCAACCCGGGGCGGATGATCCCCCCTGCTCCATACAATAGGTTGTTCGGACCACCGCAGATAATGTGGTACTGCCGGTTCAACAGCATTAACAACCCTCTTGTGAAGCTTCTGGTCACACTTACACAAACTAGTGGTGAACACGTGATACTGCCCACCATTCAGTTGCTTTGGGTGACTCTGGTAACCCGACTGCTGCTGATTTCCTTGATTACTCTGCTGGTTATTACCACCTTGGTTGTTTTTGTTGCCCTGATTATTCTGAAATCCAGAGTTTGAACCGCCCCCACCACATGAAAACCTGGACCTGAACCGCCCGATGGACCCTGATCATTACCGGAAAAGATCAGAGTTTTTAAACTCCTTCATAATGTGACAATCTTTCCAGAGATGCGTTGCAGGAACCTCCTTGGTCCCATGCTTTGGGCAGGGCTGATTCAACAAACGCTCCAGATTCATTCCGCCACGGCGCGGGGCGGTTTACCCTTATGACGCTGCATATTAGCATTAGCTACAAAATCTGAATCTGCTTTACGCTTATCGTTATTCCCATGCCCTCCTTAGCTTGCGTTATCTGATCTTTTAGACTTGCAATGTCTGCATTGTGCTGATCCTGCGTCGCCGGTGTAACTGTCGTGGTCAACAAGGTTGCCCAGGCATCCATCAAACTAGAGAGAACTTGAGGCGGCCAGCGTGCGGAGCCTCCTGCCCCTGCTACCGGTCCAGACGCCGCCACAGTAGAGTTTTGCAAGGTTGGCTGTGTTCCGGCCATGAAGATTCCAACGTGGTTCAGCGGTTCATGAAATTACAGAATACTGGTGCCATCGGAATACCCTTCAAACATGCCATCCTGAACTTGGTACAGGGATTCGGTTTCACCAGCGGATGATCCGTCGTCAGAATAAGCGACCGTCTCACCCTTAGACACTGGTTCAGATCCAATCCCGTGGACACATCCCACGAACGCACGCTTCACGGTAGGCTGAATCCGGGCGGGACTTGCACACTGAGCCGTTTCGACGAGGTCAGTGCAGGTGTCCGGCTCAGGGCCCGGTTCGCCGATCTTGCTGATGAAGACATGAATTCCGCCGAAGGGGACCCGGTACCCGTACTCGATTGAGCCGGCCTCGGGGCCCCAGCCTGCATCATCGATGTAGAGCTTGCCGCGACGACTCTTGGTCATCCGGCCCACAGCGTTTCCTTTGAGTCCTTCAAAGTTGCCCTTCAAGAACTCGAAACCATCGTGCAATAGCCCCACGGTGGGCGCCAACTGTCGTGGAAATATCACGCCAAATGTCCTCGTGTAAGGACTTAGTCGTGGAGCCATCGCAACGGGTTAGCTTAAAGGGGTTAAACCGGACAAAGTACATGAGGGATTTTATACTAGTTCGGCCCCTTCGATGAAGGTAAAGGCCTACGTCTAGTTGTGATGAGATTATTGGGGACTCGCTAACCAAGGAGCTAAACAAGCTATGCCTGGCTATCGAGTTATTGTTTCTTGTCCCTGAACCGCCGCCGGGTCGTCCCCTTATATACACGGGTTGACGTCCGGCCGGTTTACAGAGTCTCGAGGCCTACTCATACAAGTGTTCGGCTCAGTCTCTTCCTTCCTTATATTACAACACAAGTTACATGACTATGGCGGTTTACCACTATGGGCCCTAATCCGCCTTTGGGCTCCAGGCCTCTAAGCTTCATAGTAAAACGCCATCTTAAGAGTCTTCGTGGGCTTTAATATAGTTGAGGGTGAACCGGCCCCTCCTGGGCGGTTTACACTTAGTAGTTATATCCCCAACACAGACCGAAAGAGAAACCGGGCTCGTATTGGACCATGAAGGGCATGGGCCGTTAAAAGGCCAAAACTAAGGTCCGACTACAAATGGCCCAACTCATTTATTGTCCGTTAACAGGCTGAAAGGCACACAGGGCCGGGAATTGGCCCAACACTTAAATGGGTCGCTAAAAGGCCGAAACTCAGGTCTGACAACCAATGGCCCAACTGATTTATGGGCCGTCAACAGGCTGAAAGTAACACCGGGCCGGAAATTGACCCAACACTTAAATGGGCCGCTAAAAGGCCGAAACTCAGGTCCGACTACAAATGGCCCATCAGATTTATGGGCCGTCAACAGGCTGAAAAACACACCGGGCCGGCTATTAGACCAACACTTAAATGGGTCGCTAAATGGCCGAAAGATGTACATCCTGAAAATTGGCCCATCCGTTGAATGGGCCGTTAACAGGCTGAAATCTCATCGGGCCGATATTGAGCCCAAATATATAGCGGGCTCGAACTAACGATGGGCTGCAATGGTGTCAAATCTTTAACGGGCCATTGACGGGACGAATTGGCACATCTCGTATGGGCCGTGGGCTTAAATGGACCTGACACAAGTAGGCCTTATATGGGCCGACCTGCTAATTTTTACTGGGTCGGCCTTTTTCACCGGAATGGGCCACTATTGGGTCGTGCCACGTGTCGACCTATCATAGGCGCCTCCTGTTCAATGAGTGGATGACATCTGTCCCAACGGTGAGGCAACATGTGTTTCGTGCGGCCAATGATGATTTTACACGTGGAAAATCCCCTTTGGTCCGGGCTGTTAACGGGTTATCGGATCCAAAATCGGACCCGATATCTTAACGGCGTTCCGTTATGGTGGATGCCACGTGTTGGTCACCCTTGACGAAAGCACTTCTCTGACGCGCGATTTATCGTCATGGAAGTGGACACTTCCGTGATGATAATTTTGGTAATGTCATGAAACACTTCTACGACAGCACATGTATGACTATCTTGATTCTGTCATAAAATCGTCATGGATGTACATGCATGACAGAAAATCTGACCTACTGTGACAAACATGTATCATCACGGAAGTGTATTTTTTTGTAGTGTTGCTAGTTGGAGAGGAGTTGGACCTCCTTATAAGGGGTTCTCTTTCACGTGCTATTGGAACTTGAGAAGAGAAGAGCCCTCGCACGATCCTCCTCCGCTGCCGCCCGCCATGACGAGTCGAGCCGAGCTCGCATCAATGCGCTTATTTTTGCCGGTCAGGAACGAAGAGTCATTTACAGGTGGACCACGATATGAGGCATCAGATCGTGGGTTGTTACCGACTCGGACGTGGGCTCACCCCACGTCTCTCCACACGGTTGCACATATATTTGTGGGGCGTCTTCCAATCCTAGCTGTCACACCCAGGCGTTCCATTGATGCTGCTGCCGCCGGCGACTCCATCCCGTCTGCCGCGTACACGGTTGAAGGGAGAGCAAGTCTCCGAAACCCCGCCTCTCCAGATCCTCTACGGGAGAGGGGCGATTAGATTTTTGGGAAGCGATTAAGGGACTGCGCGCCACTGATCCACTGCTTCCTCTACGTCTTCGTCATCACCATGTCTCAGTCAATCGAGCGGCCCGTCTTGCCACTGAGAAGCTCGAGGCCGAGAAGAAGACTGCCGAGGACGCCGATGCTTCCACCGCCGCTGCCGCGGCCTCTGCCTGGCCGGTTGGAGGGGGTATAACTCGCTTATCCCGCTCCTGTTTATTCTGCGTTAGCCGTACTAGCATTATGTGTAGAAGTGTCTACTGTTTGCGTAGTATGTGCTTATTTAAATCATAATCAGCATGTCGTTAATTCTGTCAATACCATGTTCATGATTATTTCTAGGATTAAATTAATCAAAAAATTGCCTATTTACTCAACCGCAGCGGCCACCAAAATACTTGTGTTTCTATGTGTCCCTTGTGAGCTGCAAGAGGAAGAAGGAGCTGCTCCGATCAGCCCCAACAAGAACTACTTATCTGACATCGCTGCACTATCAATTTAGCGAGCAGTTGAGGGTGGAGGGGGCCGTCCTGGTTAAGAGAGCTTTAGGTTGTCAACGAATTGGGACCATCCCAGAACAATGACGGGGGCCACTCCTGTCGTGTCGTGTTGGTTGGAGAATGGGGCGACCATCTAGAAGGAACAATGGGCAGAAAAATCGGTATGTGCAGATAAAAGAAGACCAGGATCAGTACGTGAGGAGGGGAAGAGAATCGTGAGATTGCATTGAACGTCAAAGGAATTAGGTCGGTGATAGACATGCTCCAGCGCCTTCCCCTCCAAGTTGATCGTCCGTGGTAAGAAGTTGAATCGAAGTTAACAGGAGCAGGACACTAAGGTACACGTGCATTCTTCCTCGTATAAATATAGCCCTACGCCCACACCACGATCCCATCCCCATCCCCATCTCCCTCCCTCTCCATCAACTCCTTCCTCGCCGGGCGCCGGACGGCTGCCCTCGCCGTCTTTGCCGCCATGAAGCTTCCGCCGGCTGTTGCTTGTTTTCTTCTCCTCGTCGTCGTCTTTGCTGGTATGCACGGATTACATACTACTTGCTACCATGTCTTCCTTTTGGATGTTTGTTGCTAGCGTGCCGCCATATCTTCCTTTTAGTAGATCATATCTGTTGCTAGCGATCACTTCAAGTTCAATCTTGCCCGGTTCTTCATGTTCTTTCAGCATCCACGCACGATGTACTGACATGCTCGATTTATGTTGCAGCTGCACGTGTGGAGGCCCGAGGCACACCTTCTTCAAAGCGGTCGAAGAACCAATGGTCCAGCATGTTTGTCTTCGGCGACGACTTTGTCGACAACGGCAATGTTCCAAACAACATTGGTGAAAAGACATCACGTCAATGGAGCTACCCATACGGCTCCTATCTCAACACTCATTATGCTACGTCTCCTGTTTTGGCCGGGCGCTTCTCGAACTACAGGATGCAATCAGATTTTATCGGTATGATGTACTCATATGTTATTCAAGTATATACATCAAGATGCATGCATCCAAAATAATCGTTTCTATCTACTGCCTTGTCCTTGCAGCAAGGATGTTGGGCCTCAATGAAGCCCCTCCAGCGTACGAGCTCACATCAGATCAATCTTCTGACTCATCTGGCATGACCTTTGCTTTTGGGGGCGCTGGTGTCTTCAAGGTGAAGACCAAGAAGGTGCCGACCCTTGCCGCACAGGTTCAAACTTTCAAGAGGCTTGTCAACGACGGGGTCATCTCAACACATCAGCTTCACCACTCCGTCGTGCTCATCGCCATCTCCGGCAATGACTACATGAGCGACTCCGACATTGAGACCGGCTTCTACACAAGCTTCGATGATGTAAGTAGTACCTAGCATACTCGCACATACAAATTAAAGTCAATTAATTATACTGATCTCCACCTTACTAATTTACTTCTCCTGCATGCAGCTCGACACTTACATCGGAAACGTGGCGACTGAGATCCTAGACAACGTGGCACAACTGCAGATGCTTGGGGTGAGAAAAGTGCTAGTAAACAATTTGCATCCCATTGGTTGCACGCCTTTGCATACTAGTTCGAACAACTACACCACATGCGACCTTCTTGGCAATTATGGCGCGTCCGTCCACAACAAGTATCTAAAGCAAATGCTTGACGAAAGGGATAACGTTCACATTCTGGACCTCTACTCAGCCTTCACTGACATCGTCAATCACGCCCCTGGTAAATACACATATATGCGCATTGATGTTGTAAGTCAAATCTGGTTCCTTATGTATGGATTCGATTATGTAACCATGCATATATATTTTGTGCATGCAGGTGGAGGATCGGATCGGTCCAAGGATTTTGATGGCAAGCTGACCCCGTGCTGCGAGAGTACCAATGAGGGAGGGTTCTGTGGAGAGCGTAGCCATTCAGGGAAGCACATGTACGACCTATGCGAAAATCCCGACAAGACGTTCTACTGGGACCAGACACACCCAACACATGCTGGGTGGGAGGCTGTAATGAAGGCGCTGCAACAGCCTTTGACGGAGTTTCTTGATAAGGACTACATTGCGTAATGCATCAGCTTGATGGCAAGCTAGTTGGCACAATATCTTTTAGGTTAGCTTTTATAAATAGCATGCGAGTTTAGTAAGAAGGCTGTGAGTTTTTTCTACTCGTGTTTTGATGGAGTTTTAGTATTATAGATTAAACATGAACGGGTGCTAATTTGCTTATTGTTTTATCCCCTATTTGTTGAGATTGAAAATTTGGTCGTTTATTTGAGTGAGATATAGCGTGCATGCTTATGATTACTCTAATCAGTATGCTTGCATATGATGCATCTTGCCTGGATTACTTGCTAGAACCGCGCGTGGTCCCAGAAATTATATAGTTCTGTGTCTCAAAGACTGCGCGTGGTGCACACAAGGTAGATCGGCAGGGACCGCAACACCCTTACGCTACTCTCCTCCAACGACCCCGTGCGGTAGATCACTGATGGCCGTCCCAATCACAATGGAATGCGGTGCCACTTGTTCGTGTGTTTGCTTGGGGCCTGATTTCATAGTGCACTTGCCGAGATGATTGTGTCATATTTTCTTATATCTGAATTTTATTTGGTCTCAGCCAATTTTTATGTCCAACTGTGGAATGAATAGCATAACACAGGACGAAAGGCAACGGTGTAGAGGAGCGGGATGACAAGACAAGGAGGGAGAAGTCCCAAACGAGATCCAACTTCAACCTCTATCTTATACAGGAGGAAGAGAAAAGTGGGGAGACTAGCTAGGTTACAAGTCCACACATAAATTTTGAGAAGGATCACGTTGTAATGCTTTCACAGTTTGGATAAAATTGAACTGAAAGCTAAGGTTAAGGGTGCAGATAATTTGGTTAGTATCTTAAGTTGTACCTTGCGAGACAAACTTAATTAAGGCTGAAAGAGTGAAAAATAATCATGAAACTGAAAAAAATGAAGATAACTTGGTTAGTGTTTCACACTGACACTGAAAGAATAAAGATAACTTGGTTAGTACCTTGAGCAGAATTAGAGAAGACCGAGCATGGATTTAGAACACTCAAAACAAAATTAATTGATGAATGGACTCACAATATGAGTGGATGTAGTCTTTGGAAAAGTAAGCAAAGAGAACAACAAAAACAAAGACAACAGCAGTAAAATCATCCGACCACACATTCACTTAAATGGTACTAGCATGGATACCTAGACATTGATAAACTGAAACTGACTACATAAAAAGCAAACAAAAAAGCTAGCAGAGAATGTAAATAAGATACAAACAAATTCACAAAACTTACCAACTTATTCCGCTCAATGCGGATTTTAGTTAGGCGGTGAACAAAAGGGGTGCTGGTCTCTTTTTCCCATTGGACCATTGTGGAGATCACCCTTACCTCTGGAGACCAATATCTTTGTGTGGCAGCTTCTGCGGGATCATCTCCCATCTGGGATGGAGGTCATCAAGTGGAATGTGCCTGGGGATGATTTTTGCCTCTTTTGTGGTGTCCCGGGGACTAGGACACATAACTTCCTTAATTGCCATGCTGCCCATTTTCTTTGAGGTGGTGTGGCTTAATTTGGAGGCCTTAGCCTGGCTGGGTTTCTCGAAACTCAGGCGAACTACACCGGGAGGAAGAGAGACGCCTCTTCTAGTTAGTGTTCGCATCAATGAACTGGACCATTTGGACGATGCACAATAAGATGGTTATTGAGCTGGTTTTCTTACAGCAGGCCACTGATGTTGTATTCAAATTTCTGGCATTTTCCAGCAAGGACACTCGCTCTCTAGGACGTATGATCAGGACCGGCTTGGCAGCATGATGGACGCGAGCAGTGCGCTGCCTTGCCCTACCACATAGCCACTCTACCAGCTGCTTGGTGCCATTTTCTACTTATTTGTTTCATGGCATGTCTGTGTTGTTGCCCCAAGTAACTTACTTTTACTTTTCTGTTAATTGAACTTGTTGTATGGACATGCTGATTGCTTTATATGAAGCGGAGACAAGGCTTGTTTTGATATCTACTTTTCCCGGTCTAGTAGACAAACCGTGCACAGTTGGACTGGTACATATGTGATAAGAGCTGGCCCTTTTGTGTAAACAACCAAGGCACCAGCCTCGTGTACTAGATTAACATTTGCACTGTGTGTTACGGGAAGGACTGTCAAGAGAAAACTAGGAAAAAGCTACATCATGCATGGTTTTAGAAAGAACAAAATAAACACACTCTTGACAAGAACACATTCATGAGAAATACCCACATACCACAAGTGACGCGACATTTGGCAACACCTTGTTGAGTTATCTTGACAATCAGAACTGGGCTAGAGGCACCCACCTTGTAAGGTTATCTAAATAAATGAAAAACCCAAACACTTGTAGATAGCTACAAAAATAAACTAACTGAAAAGATCATGATTAACTATCTAGACCGAATTTTCACTGGCTTAACACTAATACTGACAAATTATCACGATGTTATCTAGGAAATATGAACAATCCTAGATTACGGCAGAACATCAAAAAATGAACACCGAAAATATTAGACCCAAAGACCATAATTCCACCAAAATTTGGGTATATATCGGGCAGACTGAAGAATAGCTTATACAAAAAATAAAGCTTCTAGTGTAGTAGTCTAACCGGAACATAGATATGAATAAGCATAGCAAACAATACACTGAATAAAGAGCAATGATATGAGTGAAATCATAACAATGAGGAAAAGCTAACACAATATTGATGGATGGGAGAATGAAATAAGAATGAAACATGACAACTGCAGGCTATAGAATGAAGACATTTTTTTTGCAAGAACAACTTCCGATCTATTCATCATCTGTCAAGGAAGTACAAAGAACACTAGAAGTAAAAATTAGATCCAGGTCCGTAGACCACCTAACGATGAATACAAGCACAGGAGCGAGCCGAAGGCGTGCTGCTGTAATCGCCTCTTGTTGTAGTACATCCGGGAAGTCGTCATGCTAAGGCCCAATAGGACCAATGCACCAGAATAGCGACCTCCTTCGATGAAGAGAAGCATAAACCAAAAGTTTCCAAACTGAAGACACACGAGCACAGACGAACTAAGACTGGATCCAAGTGGATCCATGAAACACAACTACTGATCGAAGACACATCTCCACACACCCTCCCAAGATGCCAGACGCACCTCCAGAATGAACGCTAGGTGGGGAGAACCATATTCCAACTTCAGAGAGCCGCTGCCGTTTCATTTTCCTAAACAGGACACGAACCCTAAATGAACACAAAAGAACACCTAAAAGCAATGTAGGAGCTCTCCCGTTGGCAAGTACGAGAATCCACCATGCCCCCATGGCCCTAAGGCTAGAGAAGATGATGCGATCCACGGCAGCGCCGACGGGAGGCGAAAAATGTCTAATCGCCTCGTAGGAGAGAGAATGTCGACATATAAATGAAGAATTACAATGCACAAAATAGCGAGAAGGCAAGTTTATAGACTGAGTAACAAAAGTAATGAACGATGACAAATGGCTAAAAATTAATAAAAATAAATAAATGGAAATATCTTCTCTCGATGATGAAAAAACAATGTACAAAGAAATCACTAAAGAAAATGAAGAACTATGTGATCAACAATGTTTCTCTCGGAATTCTTCCCCCTCAAGTGCCTACTCCTCTTTGTTTTGGTCTCAACTCTTGCAACCCCTCCACCTTGGTCATCATCATCATTGAATCCAATAGATTGGTGGGACCTTCTCCCATCATTGTTCTTGTTCTTCTTAGTTGAGTTCTTGAGATCTTAAAGAGGGTTTCCCACATGGGCTTCCTATTCAACTCCAACAAACAATGGGACAAAGTTAATGGCTTCATCCCAAATTCTTGGTACAACATGCGGACAATCCCATCTAGCAAGCAGACATCACAGGACAACATAATGCAAGACATGAACCAAGCAAGAAAAACTAACAAACAAAACTTGCATATATTTGGACTCCAATGGCACAACTCTATGCACACACTCATTTCAAACACAAATTTAAACTAGCTCATTGCACAAACAGATCAATGGTACAACATTAACATCATACATAATAAAATTAAACAATCCACTGCTCACTACATTAACACTACATCAACATCGAAGTGGGGGAGGGGAACAATCATCCCATTTTTATTTAGTTTGCACACTTCTAGAGAAAAGTAAGGTAGAGAAGAGAACTTTTGAAGGTGAAACACTATTTTTTGAGAGATTACTAGATTAGTTGGTTGGAGGATCTGCTGGCTGGGTTTTTTTGCATAAAGGACCCTAGAACTACATTAGGGAAGTCCAACGATATAGCACACCCAGATCAAACAAAGAAATTACATCCAGATCCTTGGGGTGCCAGCCCTCCACACACACCGCCGCTGGAAAAGGGTGTGTCAGGTCTCAGGTGTTCGAGCTCTAAATCACAAACTGAAGTCCCCCTCCCC
>NC_041393.1:732207668-732215086 GCF_002162155.2 Triticum dicoccoides | reverse complement strand
TGAGGCGACCGGGGAGCAACCTTAAATCCCGCCGGTCTCTGCCCCCTCTCCCATCCTCCTCCCTCGCCGCCACCCGAGGGCGCAGCCGGGCGAAGCCCAGCCGTCGGCAGCGGCGGCGGGGCCTCGTGGTCTTCTTGTTTAGGGGGTGCTGGCGCGGGCCGGCGCCTCTGGTCAGAGCGTTGAGCTGTGCCGAGCGACACAGCAGTGCAGCGGGCAGAGGCGGAGCCCCGGTGCCTTTTCTCCCCCGCGGCGGGCGGCCAGGTGATGGTGCGCGGTCGGCTCTCCAAGATCGGCAGCAGCGCGGCCAGATCTGTAGCCTAACGGGCGCGGCTAGATCTGGGGCCGGGCGACGCGGGCCGAGGGCAGCACGGGCAACAGCGTAGCAGCAGCGGCAGGTCAGTGGGCGGGCTAGCCGGCTCCAGGAGCTCCGGCGGCTAGGCGGTGGCGGGCAGCGCGGATGGGCTCCTTGGTGAGCTTTTCTTGGTGGTCGGTGGCGGACCTTGGAGTTTTCCTTGGTGACGGACGGGTGTGTGTTGGTGTCCTTGTGTGGAGCTGCACTGGCTACTGAGGTGGGGTGACACAGGGGGTGTCAGGTGGGGAGGTAGGCTGGAGGGATGGGAGGCACCGACGAGAGCTCGGGCCACCCGTCATCGGCATGGGCGTGTGCTTGTCATGGATGCGTCTGCTCCCCCACCTCCCCCTTTCCCTTGTTAGGTGCGGGCTGATGCAGCTCCGACGTTGTTCGAGGCGGGACGTATGCTGCAGCTTTGGTGGTCAGGTGCGTTTGGTCCAAAGCCAGTCACTTTGGCTGGTCTTGGGGGTGTCTGGATGCCGGGCGGCGGCCCTGGCGGTGGGAGACACGACGTTCGTAGGCAGAGCATGCGTCTCAGGTGGGGGTGCGCAGCCATGGCCACACGGGTGGTTTGGTTACGGGTGGTTTGGTTGCGGGTGGTTGGCGGAGATAGGGTGCGTCGGAGGGGTGTGAGCGTCGGGGTGCACCACTTTCTTAGGGGCCGATGGTGGCGATGTCCGTGGACGTCGTATCCTTCATGAAGGCTCCGTCGCGGTGTTCCCACTCTTTCGTGATGCTCCAGGTGAAAACTTGATCTTCGAGATCGGACTGTGGCGGCTACTCATAGTCGTGCCCTTCTGGAGGCACCGTCCTGGAGTCCTCGCTCCGCTGTTATCCGCCTCGCCTCTCCTCGGAGGATTGCGATGGAGGTCTCCGTTGGCTCCAGGCGATTCATGTTGCGTGGTAGTTGTTGTGGTGGTGTGGCGGTGCTCGGCACCTTTTTATCTTTCCCTGGGTGTGTGTTGTGTGCGGTGATGGCGTGTGTTTGTATTGTTGTGCTTGTATGGTCGGTGCTTTGTATATAAAGCGGGGTGTAAGCCTTTTTCAGTAAAGCTTGTGTCGCTGCCACCGTTACCACCACTCCCTCTTGGAGTCAACTTACACTTGGATACAACCACATGACCATATGGTAGATGGGAAGTCTTCAATCCTCGGCCCAAACGGATAAGCACTTCGAAGTCAAAGCATGAAACAACAGAAGCTTCTCAACGTCTCCCTCGCCGAAGACCAAAAGGAAGAATGAACTAGGGCCACCCCTGTAAAGACAGTCACAGGGCTCATGGCTGGCGCTAGGAGCCTGCCCCAACGAGGCAAGGGAAGATCCCCAACACAAATCCAACGTCTTTACCGCCACCGCCACCTCGTCGGCCAAGCTCTAGAAACCAAGCCTCACCATTCCAAAGAAAATGACATGAATCTACCTCTCCAAGACATCTGATGCCGCCACAGTTTCCACTGTCGGGAGGAGGTGAAGGTTCATAGAACACTAGTGCATACACCACCGCCACCTCCAATAGAACGACGATGCCACACACACACACACACACACACACACACACCACTAGCTATGTCCATACCGAAACGAAGATCCTGAGTTGCCCCACTCTCCGGCCGACGGAGCAACCGCCAGAGGTAGAGATAACCCGCTCCTAAACTAGCCAATCTCCCCAAATATAGTTTTTTTGGTATTTTCCAGATGCTAGAGATGCCCTAACCCATTATTTTTGTTGCTACCGTGTGGGAGCCGGTCGAGAAGAGGTGAGAGAGACGTTGGTAATCTGGAATCTTTTGTAGATTGGTAGTCGAGATGGTCAGGTCAAACAATGAGGTGTGTGTTCATGACCGCAAAACATATGTCCATGCATGTCGGATCCACCTCTTTTTATGTGCACAACTGTCCTGCTGTTGCGTGATTCCCGCATGCGCATGTGATCATACTACCTAGTAGTACGTGCCAAAAGAAACGCGGTCCCCTCCTGGGTCCTCTCCTCGCTTTGTGGCCGGCCTATAAGAAAATAAGGACATGAGCTTGGACAAGGAGCTTCGAGAGGAGAAATGGCTCGGCCATTTCATCGAACACCTCATCTGCATAGGAGGTGAGCTAGAGCACAACACATCTCTCACACACCTCTCTGAAAAAAAGGAGAGCACTCCACTGCTCTGCTTGCGGACAAGGGGTATATATAGGCATCTCATTGGTTCCGGTTCATGGCTGGAACCGGGACTAAAGGACAACCATTGGTCCCGCTTCAAGTCACCAACCGGGACCAATGATGATGGGCCAGGAGCGAGGCACATTGGTCCCGGTTCATGTTTGGAACCGGGACCAAAGGGGTCAGACGAACCTGGGCCAATGCCCCACGAGGCTTTGCCGGCCCCCTGGCCACAGGAACCCGGACCTATGCCCCCATAGGTCCCGGTTCGTGAGTGAACTGGGATTAATGGGCTTTCCCTGCTTGAACCAAAGCCCTGCTTTCTACTAGTGTAGATCCAGAACACTAGCAGGCACAATAGTAACCACCACCGCCACAGCCCACATTCAGCATGCTCGCCGTGAAGCCGTCCACGGCGACCATGGCAACGGCCGCGCTGCTGCTGCTGCTGTTGCTTGTAGCGGCGGCTTCCGCTGATTTGTGCAGGAGGCCCTACTTCACCTGTAAGCACGCGATGACCTGCCTTGAGATCGCCGTGGCGCAAGAGAGGTGCTGCGGTGACCTCTCTCATACGCGGAGGACTGCACCTGCGGTGTGATCCAGAGGCTCCGCACGGAGGGACTCAACGATGGTACCGTCCCGTGCCTCCGTAACGCCGGCTTCCCACAGATGCAGAGCGGTCTCCGCGGATCCTGTTGGAGTTGTGTCGAATATAGTGTACGAGATAGGTTACAGTTGGACTTGTAGTTGTATTGTGTTACATAGGATATGGAGTCGTGTCCTAATAGGACACTTGTATCCTATGTCTCTCATATATAGCGGGGGTAGACACACGATGTAACCTATGCCAACATAATAGCACAGGCGCATAAGGGAGAGCCGGCGGCGTGTGCCGGCGCCCGGGTGGCCGGTGTGCGGTATTGTGACGGTGTCACGGGGAGGAGCGCCCGTAGTCATGCCCCGGGGATGTAGCCATATCGGTGAACCTCGTTAACAAATCTCGGTGTCGTGACTTGTATGATTGCTTGGTCCTCGGATGATCAACGGTATGGCTCGAATTTATTCTAACAAGTGATAGAGCAAGGTTCGAAGGATCCGCGGAAGTTGATCTGGAGGAAGTGGAAGATATCGTTGGAGTTCTGCTGGAGCGATTGCAGTCGGAGCGATCTAGTAAGAAATAGAGGTGTTCCAGCGGTTGTGATCTTCTCGGAGAAGCAATCAGAAGCGGCGTCAGCGTGGAACTCGGCAGGATTTCGATCAGACTCAGCGGCGGTGACGGAGGAAGCGTAACGTGCAGCGTGTTCGAGGCTGTCTCGGCGAGATGCGGCGGGCGGCGGATCAAATCGATCGGGCGTGTTGCCCTAGTGCGCGTGAGTCCAGACACGTGGCTCTGGCTGCCGAGCAGTGCCATGTGGGCCGCTGGGCTAGGCAGCAAACCGTGTGGCCCAAGGTGCACGGGAATCTCAGGAGCAGAATCGTTCGGTGGTTGCACGGGCGTACAGACGGCTGGAGGCAAGAGGCTAGTATGCAAACTTCCAGGCTGGTACGTGGCATCAGTCACGATGGAGCTGATGAGCGGGCAGAGATATGCGAGTTTGTTGCGTTGTGACGTGCTGATTACCGTGTGAGGATTTGTTTGAGAAAAAAAATGGCACAAAGACCAGCCAACACCGGGATGCTATCAAGAAAGAAAAAGAAGATAAGTCCAGTAGATGTTCATACGGGAAGGCTGTGAGGGATTTTGATTTGGTTTTCTTTGCTGGTACACTTTTGTGTATGGATGGCGTTGGTTACGGTGAAGGCTTGAGGAGTCTGGAGCGTGTCGTTGCAGTCGGAGAAGTTCGGCTGGGTCGGACTAGATAGTCTGACGGATCGACGCAAGTCGGTTGGTACAGAAGACGGTGGTGGAATCGGCGCTGACGACATAGGAGCGTGATGCTGATGGTGACCGACTTCTAGGCGTGGAAACACGTGGCACAGGTCGAGGGCTTGTGCGGCTTCAACAAGACTATGGCGCCGGATTGATTCAAGGTGGTGTATACACGGAGCTTGAAGTCGATGAGGCGCAGGGGTGGACTGGTCATCTACCATGGAGTCATGTTGAAGGTGGAGCTGGAGTCTGAAGGACTTCACTCGGTGCTGGTTGAGGGGCTACGACGTAAGTGCATAGAGAGTCGAATCCTATTCAGTGGGAAAAGCGAGGGACACGTAATTCGGACTGGAGCCCAGTGGTCTGATGGAAGCGCGAAACTCGTCATCGGTCGGTGATGATCGGTGGTACTCTGCAGTGGAGGTTGAGTGTTGTGGGTTCGCGTTCCTTGAGACTCGACCGGGACAGCAGAGGCTCGACGCGGTAATAGCGGCGAGGCGTGCAGTACGCACGGGCATGGAGACGGGCCAGGGCTCTGGTGGTCATACATGTGGTGAGACAACTGCGAATTTGACTCGGGATGACTACAAGCAATGGTGAAATTCTTTCAGGTTTCAGACAGGCGGTCAAGAAAGGAGCGGTGATGTTGAGTTCAGCTAGCTCTTATGCGTGACACCCAATATGTGAGTTGTTCACTTTCACGCAGGTCAGTGATCGATGTGTGATGGTGTTGGACTGATACTCTGGAAGTTGGGAGTGCAAACTAGAGTAATGTGAAACTTAATTTCGCTCAAGTGTTTGACTATGGTCAAGAAAAGAAGGGACTACAAGTTGCAGGTGGAGTCATATGGAGTCTTTGGAGTAGCAGCGGTGCTCATGGGATAGGCTCAAGTCCAATGTACATGGAAGTTTGACACATTGACAAATCTAGGGTGGTGGAGTATATTCGCCAAGGTGGAGTTTATTGGAGTTGTGTCGAAACGAGGTAGGTTACAGTTGGACTTGTAGTTGTATTGTGTTTACATAGGATATGGAGTTGTGTCCTAATAGGACACTTGTATCCTAGGCCTCTCATATATAGCGGGGGTAGACACACGATGTAACCTATGCCAACATAATAGCACAGGCGCGTAAGGGAGAGCCGGCGGCGTGTGCCGGCGCCCGGGTGGCCGGTGTGCGATATTGTGACGGTGTCACGGGGAGGAGCGCCCGTAATCAATGCCCCGGGGATGTAGCCATATCGGTGAACCTCGTTAACAAATCTCGGTGTCGTGACTTGTGTGATTGCTTGGTCCTCGGATGAGCAACGATATGGCTCGAATTTATTCTAACAGATCCAACGACTCCTCTTCTTCCACCTGATTCCAGCGGCCTACGGCAGCATTCGTTTCTGTTTTCCCGCATTTGTTTTCTAGCTCAGTTTTTTGGGAATAAAAACAGTGTCGATCTGTCAGGCTAGCTTCAGCTAGGCCGTACTTAAGTTTGAACGTCGTATCAACTCTTGTAAGTTGTAACCCTATCGTGTCTCGTCCTTGTGTCTTGTGCTAGCTGTTAACGAACGTCCTGTTCATGTGTTTGTTTGTTTCTTTCTTTTTGCGAAGAGGCTGCGCTCCGTTTTCGCCAACTTCCATTATCACATTCTTCCCGAAGCAGCAGGTGCCGCATCCTTGAACAAACGATGCAGGCATAGATCAAGGACCGACCCATTGATAGGAGTAGGTGTGGCTAGGTCTCAATCGATTGAGACTTAACAAAGTCTTTGTCAACAGAGTCAACATACAAAAATAGGGAAAGAAAAAAAAAAAGAAAAATTTGCACGGATCTTCATGTAAGATCTCACGAATATATTGTGGACTGAGACTTTGTTAAGACTGTCGATTGAGATTTATCAATCCCGATAGGAGTAACAGGAAGATCATTCTTTGTTGCATCAATTGCCGTAGAAATATGATCAATTAGTAATTCTCCATCGTCACTTTCCTCCTGAGAATCATGTCAAGATAGGGTATCGGAGCAGTACAATTTCTTCTATGTCCTGCTAGAGCCGGATTAACTGACAGGAAATTAATCTTCAGGAGACAGGTACGTCATTATTGCTAGAATAAATGCTATTACTAGGTTCATTACTTTGCTTTTTATTAGATGATGGAGAATCACCATAAGTACCGAAGGCGACAGACGTCCCAGTTTGTCCTTAGGGGAGGTGGGAAACATGTACTCCCTCCATCTAGGTGTGTAAGTCATCTTACGAAAACCAAATAATCCCAAAACACTTAGGCGCGGTGCATTAACTTTTACATCGTTTCTTGTTTCTTGACATATCAACCAATAATAGATGAGGGTGCGCATGCTTTTAATGATTTGAGACTATCAAATACGACATGCAGTGGTTAGTTCATTGCATGCAATACTATTAATTAGCAATTAAACATTAATATCTCTCGTTTTCCCCTCCTCCTTGGTCACGGTGCATAGCCTAAGATGACTTACTCACCTAGACAGAGGGAGTATTGATTTGTCGATCTCTTACAAAAAAAAATTCATAAATATGGTCACCCAAGACTCTTTCAGTAGATGGATGTAATTTTTCTAGTTCTCTACATCCCAATAACACGCGAATATACAAGTGAATCCCTAAACACACAACAACATTGGATCTCAGCATAGGCAACAATTCTCTCAATTCATTTATCAAGGGCAATGGGGCACTCTACTAACTTTCACCTAGGCCATTCACATATCATCGTTTGTCACCCTTAGAAGAAGTCTACAACAAGGTCTTTCCGGCTCTGGTGTGGGAGGGGCGATGATGTTGGCGCCCTTTCAGCTCGCTCCAGTTCTTACATTCGTCGCTATGTGGTCCTTAGACATTGTTGTAATTTATGTTATTTCCGCTGCTCTTTGTAGTGCCATGAAATTTTTTAAATAGATCGAAAGTTTTACCTGAAAGAAGAAGTCCGATAAGAAGGAAAACTTAAGGAAGCATCAACAGTTTTCATCCGTGTAGAACCATAATGACGGGCCCTATCGACCTCTCTCACAT
>NC_041393.1:732166882-732207096 GCF_002162155.2 Triticum dicoccoides | reverse complement strand
ACCCACGTGGCAATTTTTTTAAATAATACATTTTTTATTATTAATTTTCAGAAATATTACGCTGTTTTTTTATTTTTAAAATAATACAGCGTCGGCTTACTGCGGGCCGACTGAAGCCAGTCGGTCTACTGCTAGCCGTTCAGGGTCCAGTCGGCTTCCTGTAAGCCGATTACTAATCGGCTAGCAGTTGGCCGATTGGTGCATGGCCCATCCAACGTACGCGTTTCACGTGTGATAATTTTTTCTACTCTCTGCTAGTGCTGCCGCGCACTGCACGTTGGGCGTTCGTCCCAACGCTCCTCCCGAACCAGCCTGATGTACGCAGACGCAGTCCGACGAGCCCGTTAATGACGCAGACCTACAACATACCTAGTCGTGCAGCGCGCAGACGAGTGCCGCCGGAGCTGCGCGGCGTGTGAACGACTCGCAGCTAGCATGTAGCCACAGTCCCATGACGACGACTTTAATTTCCAGACGATGGCCAAGACTTAAACCTGGCCATGGAAAGGCTACCTACCTGCTTACCGTATGTACGTGTGTCATGGGCATCTACAGTACGTACGTTTCATACCCAGATCCCACACACCACCCACGTACGGGTTAGCTAACTAGCACTCCCTCCGTACACACACTACACATGCATGCAAGGTTCGACCACGCGTGGCATGCGGCGGTATGGCGGCCATGCACCAGTCGGCCAACTGCTAGCCGATTAGTGGCTTACAGGAAGCCGACTGGGCTACCCTGTGTCTGCAGTAAGCCGACGCTGTATCTATTATATATAAAAAGTAATTAATGGGATTCACGGGATAACCAGAAAAAAAAGAAATAGTTTAGAAAATCACACAATAATTAGAAACATCTGACCTTTAATTTATCAGACCAAATAACCACAACCGGTAGATTAGAGTTGAATAGAATTACCCACCTATGGCATGTACTAATTTTCCCTGGGCCTTTCCTATTGATCTATTCCCCGTATAAAAAGGTTTCCAATAAATCTTCTCATCAATTCCCCGAAACTTTCTGTACCCTAAAAAAGGTTTCCCGTATAACTTTTCTATTGACCAATCGAGGCTCCATCCTCACGCCGCCACCATGTCTGCCAGCGGATGCCCTCGATCCTTCTCGTCGAGGAAGCTTCTCCTCTCCTCCCCTACGTGACTGCACGGCCATGGAAGCTTATCAGATTTAGCTTGAAATCATCCATACATGATCTTGCTTGAGCCGCTCCTTCCATAAATTTTTTGTTGCGGAAAGGCTCCTTCCATACATGACTAGCTGCACCGCCTGGGCGACTGACACGATCCAGCGGACATGGAGATCCGCGGAGAAAAAGATGCTACGATCATGGTGCTGGCGATTCCCGATGGATGAACGAACGGTTTCGTCGAGCGGATATGAGATCCACACATAGCAAGATGTATGTTTGGCCAGCAGCGGGAAGTTCCTTGATTCTTTACACCATCAGGTCCTGACGCTCTCCCTCCCTCTAATCTTTAGTAATTAGTCATTCACCGAAAGCATGCATCTGCATCATGCACGTCAACTCAACATGTAGATCAACAGCGTTGTTGAGATCAATTCCTTTGTGCAGGTCTGCAGCCGTGCAGTGTCAGATAAACGGATATTGCGCATGCCCATGTCATCGAGCAATGCACCCGTAACTTACATAAAAAGCTCCATCTATTTCTCTATATATTGTAGCATATGGTCAATAGATTGTTAGATATTAGGATCTTTTTTCTTCTTATGTATTACACTCAGTAGACCTGAACAGTGACACAAGACGAGGTCTACAGTATGTTTGATGCAATTATTTCATACATCTTCTTTCAGAGGTACTGTGTGAACGGAAGATCAAGCTCTCTGGTTTCTGGTGACACATTGCAGCAGAATCACAACTTAATCTTGATTAGGTCAGCAAACTTCTCCGTGGAAATCATGGGTAAAAAGATATATATATATATATATAGAAGCTTGGAGATAGAGAAATAAAAGAACGACTTCCCTCTCATGCTTGGGCTGTGAGGTCATGCGTGCAGACTGCCATAGAGTTGCAGAAATTTACATTTAGCAGCAAGAAGGTGAGCTGCATATACCTTCTTATGTACCTACTGAAGCCTTGTGGTATGTATATAAGATGGTAGTGTATTTTTGTGCTGGCGTAATCTGTGTTGTTTTCCTATGTAGTCTACTATTCAGAGATTGAATGATTTATACCAATGTTATACAGAATGGTTTTAAATTTTTATGCCACTGTCATCTGAATCTTGAAGTTCATCTGCAGCAGCTTGAACTTAATTAGATCTACGAGATTCTATGTGGAAAGCCTGGCAAAAAAGAATTCGGAAAGCTTGGAGGTGGAGCGCCTAGCGTGTTTTTCTTGGTGTGACGCTGAAGGAGAACAAAAGGGAAAGCACACGTGGGCAAGTGAGCAGCTCAGTGTTGGCGGTCTGCCTTGGTCGTTCCACATGCTAGAGAAGATTGTTCCTCGTCCTCAACATACAAAAGAAAACGACATGAAGTTGTGGTTTTTGTCATGTCGCCAATGACAGTCCTGGAGTGCATTCTTACTGGCTGCAACCTGCTCCCCTCGACAACGAACAGGTAACTACAACTGGTACTGTGAACAATGGCTCGATTACGAATTTCCCTTAACCATCACATGTCCATATATTTATAGCTGATTACTTATTTTTGTATATGTTCACACCTGCAAGATGATGCTAAGTTCAACACAGGCAAGCTGCTAATGTTAGTAGCAGGGCAGCAAAGTTCTTCTCGCATCAAGACTACAGAAATGAACCAAACGTCGAGCCCAGATGCAACGGCTTCTATTTTTCATTGTTTTTTATTATGTGATGTGACAAAATGTTCAAAATGCTATTGTCCGTCAATGTATTGTTGTATGGAAAACTGCTGAACTTTTCAATTCAGCTCTCTTATCTTGAGTTTGCAAAGTCAAGTTTTTTTTTTACATACACAGATTATGAATATTAAAAAAAATCAGTGAATGGTGTTATGTGTCAGGGAAGGGATGGATAACTTCCGAGGACAAGTTTGCTGAAAAGTTTCAAACTAATTACCAAGGTACTCAACCATAACACTGCATGAATCACTATTGTCTTGCTGATGCAGATATACAAACTTAGAAACTTAAATGTCCTTGATAGTATTGCTACTAGAGAAATTAATTTATTATTGCATGTAATTTGGTAAAATTTCATATATATTCCTATATATACAAAACTTGCAGATTATTGGTACACATCTATATGTCGTAAGTAAAGGAGTCATAAGAAAAGAGAGAAATAAGCTAGAAATTACCAACAAAAAATAGAAACATCCAACCGTTTATTTTAGTAGAGTATAAAATGATATATCCACTACATAATACTTTATATTAAGAAATTATCCACTGTTGCCATTACATAATATTTTCCTTTGAGAATCTGCTATTACATAATTATAATGTAAAAACCGTTTCGGTCCTGCGATTTTCGTTTTTCTTTTTCTCCACCACATGGACGTTGCTGGTCTCATGCATGGGATCTTAACAAAAAAAAACTTTTTATTTTCTCCACCTTCCATGACTCATGGGTTTTTCATTAAAAAACGCTACAGCAGAAGTTGGCCTAGCATGCTTATGTACGCATGCATTCTCCAGCACGTAGATCTTCCAGCAGAAGCTAGCCTGGCTTGCTATATACTCCCTCCATTTCTTAATATATGCCCTTTTAGAGATTCCTTGGCTCTCGAGGCGGCCCTCGCTCCGTTGTGCTCCGAGTTCTCTACCATGCGTCGTACGTTCGTCGGGCTCGTCGACAAGGCGGAGGGGCTCTTCTCCAAGTTGGCCTCGCCGGTGCGCGCCGTCAGCCAATCTCCTCCAGCGGTGCTCGGAGGCTTTGGGCCCGATGTGAATGCGGCTTTGCCCCTCTCTGTCGGCCTTGCGGGGCTGACGCTCGACTCTCCTCGGCTCGCCTCGGGCGCGAATGAAGCCTGGTTCGTCCCGGCCACGGACACGCCACAACATGCATCTTCCATCACTGCGCCTCCCCCTGCTTTTGTTGCGCCGTTGATGGCTCCGGCGGTGGCCTCCCTGGATTCGTCTGCATCGCCTCTGTTTGGGCCTGCTGCTGGCCTGGAGGTGCCTGGACCTGTAGCGGCTCCCTTGGCGGAGGCTGTCTGCACGCCGGCCGCTGCTGCTAGTCTGCTTCCTGAAGATGGCCTGGTGCCCGACGCTGCTGTTGTGCTACCTGAAGATGGCCTGGAGCCCGACGCTGCTGTTGTGCTACCTGGTGATGGCCTGGAGCCCGTGCATGGAGTTGGCCTGGAGCCAGTGCATGAAATCGTGATGCCATCTGCTGACTTGGCGCATGATAACGTGATGCCAACTTCTGTCTTGGCGGTTGGGTTGCTCCCTGATGGGCCTGTGATGGCTGACCCGATTACCATCAGCGTGCCGTCTGTTGCTGTTGTTCTGCTGCCCGGCAACGCCCACGCCGAGGTGCTCGCCGACGACCCTGCTGCGTTGGCCGTTGTGACGGCGCCTGTAGACGGGCCAACTCCTCCAGCGGCTCTGGACACGTTCCTCGACTCCGTCGCCAACTGTGTTGACGCCCCGCTGCTGCCCACTCCGGCTCCACGCAAGGCCAAGGCTGCCGTCGCGGTTGCTGGGACTCGTCGCAGCGCCCGCCTAGACAAGAAGAAGGCTACGCTCACGCCGGGCGCCGGCTCGGACGCGGTCCAAGAGATCATTGCCAGGGTCTGCGGTGTACTTGACCCGTCCGTTGCCTACGACGACAAGGCCAAGCAGGCGTACCTGGACCTGTTCGCCACTCCGCTAGCCGCTCCTGTGGTCCAGGCGATCGCAGGGCTTGTTTCACATGCCAAGAACTTAACACAGAAGAAGCTGAAGAAGGGCAAGAAAGCAACCGTGGAGGCTCAAGTTACTGATGTGTAGGTGTCCTAGTAGTTCTAGTGGCCCTTGCGTCCGACGCTCGGCCTGGGAGGTCTTCCGTCCCAAGATGTATCGCCTCCTACTTTCCGCTTTCCATTTTAGTCTCCGGATGCTACGCATCGCTGCGGCTCGAGGGCGCCTACCGTCTCACCCTTGGGGTGCTTCATGTTCGTCTGCAATCTCCTACATGTGTGTTTTCGTCTACCGTCCATCTATCGGCTGCTTGGCTTTGGGATGCTGCTCCTGCGGTGATCACACAAAGTTTCCCTAATGGCACAACCTAACGTCAAAATCATATGTTGGAACGTTCGAGGCCTCAACTCGCGCGCCCGCCGGGATTCTGTTCGGGACATCGTCCGGGACTCTCATGCCTCCATTGTCTGCCTACAAGAGACTAAACTCCAGGCTGTTGACGACGCCATCATCCGCGAGATGCTCGGCCCATGTTTCGTCGCAAACTACTATATCCTCCCGGCCGTCGGCACCCGCGGGGGTTTGATTCTGGCCACGTCAGACCGCTTCTTCACCCTCTCCGACTTCCATGCACTACAAGAAACCTGTTAATGCATGACGGATTTCTGATGACATTTTCGAAATCCGTCATGGGTGGTCTAGTAAGGACCCGCAAGCCCGCTCAAGCCCGCTCAAGCCCACCTAACCATTCACGTATATAAAATGCTAACCCTAAATCCTCTTCGCCCCTCCTCTCTCTTCCTCCGCCGCCCCCTTCTCTCTGCCCCGCGCGACTCGTCGTCGCTGCCGCCCATTTCCGGCGATTTCCAGCGGCTACGGCCGGCGCATAGCACAGCCCCACCTTCCCATCGCTGTGCTCCTTCCCCCCCTCCTGCTAGATTTACCGCTCCTGGCCACCAGCGCTCGGCCGCTTCTTCCCGTCGCCTGCCGCCTGCTGGATGGTACTCCTGGGACAGCTTGGCGCGGAGGCCCTCCTCCCATTGCCCCGGCCCAGTTCTACCCTTCAAGCTGAGGCGGCATCGGTGGCGGCAAGACTGACTGCTGGATGTGGAAGTCCCCGAGGTATCCGGCGGCGGGAATCCATCTGGTGGTGAGGTAAGGTGAGGTAATAGAGTGGTGACAGTGCCACAGATCCAGAGTCCATGGGCGGTTTAATTAAAAAAATTATTACGGTTGTTGTGTGATTGAGTTTTGAGACGAAGATGGAGGTTAACTTTCAGCCCGAGCACTTATTTTCTTTTTAGAAAGCAGGAGCGTTCAGGGGTTATCGTGGTTTATTGTGTAACAAGTCAACCCTCTAGGTGTACACCGTAGTTAGTTTCAGATTTGGTTTGACTGCATTTTTACCATGTATACGATCTGCATTGATGCGATTGACAATAACCAATAAGTGCATTCCTGTATACTGAATCCAACAACAATGTCATATGCTTACTTCTAGATTTTTAGGTAAATCAACAGAGATTGGAGTATTTTTTATTTGTAGCATGTGTTTATGAGGTAGTGGGGAGCATCAACTGTACATTATGTACACACTAACTTGTGCCAAAACAAATAATACTTTTTTTTGCAAAAAGCCAAAAACAAATAATACGACAAAGTTCTGCTACTTGTATAGAATATGTCACATGCTTTCTAGGATCGCTCACTTTACCGGATAAAAAATGCTTTCATCTGTTCGGTGGTGTAATTAAACTGAAAAAACTATTGTGATCTCATGATTCATCAGGTATTTGATCAGCTCCTTTCTTTGGAAATCTCTTCTCATGTTCCTGCAATTTTTACAACAGTTATAGAATGCTTACTATTGGCCTACTTGCCTTGCCTCTAGAACACAGTTTCTTGCCAAATGGAAATTAGTTGTTCACTGAGGCTGGTGCATGTAATGGAGAACGCCGAGTAGTATATCACTTTCACAGCAGCCATTGTTCTAGATTGTCTTTGCAACTCCATAGAGTTATTTGGTATGATTTTCCTTCCATATAGCAATTGCACACTTGCCATCTGGGTTTTGTGCATAACTTCAATTCATTATGTACGAGTTCTACTCTCGTGAATCAACCAGGGAGGAGATTGACCAAGCTGTCGACCCATCTAGTTTCCATAACTATGTTAGATAAGAGTAACCAATCTGAATGTTTTCAAGTAGAGTAACCGATTTGATTCATGATACCAGGATTAGATTCATAGTTTGATAGTTGACCAGCGTTTATCTTTTAACTCTTACAGAGGGCCATAGAAGTGGAGCGCCATATGGATGCAGCTTATATTAGAGACCATGCTGGTGCAGGATTGGTTAGTAACACAAAGACTCAGCAGTCTGCTCGCATTGGACTAAATCTGAACCATCAGGTTCATCTTTGTTTTAAAGTGCTTAACTGAATTTCTATGATGCTCGCTAATATTTGGTCCTTGTAAAGAATTCTGCTATTAACATAATGAGATCGTTAAGTGGATCATTTAGTTGCCTAAGATGGTCGTGCCTTTGAGTGTTTTTATTTTACGTTCAAAAAACAAGTTTATTGACAAGAACTAACTTTAATTGATGAAGAAAGTATGGCTCCAGTATTATTATTCTCCGGTTTTGTTACTATGAACAACATTGTACTATATAGAATCGTCCATTTTGGTACGCCAAACTCTTCCACGTGCATGTAAACTAGAGTTTTTGTTGTCGTTGATGAATATGAAATGATCCGTTCATCCTTTGTCTCGGACAATTAAAATGATCTAGTCCTTTCTATGTTTGTATGATAAAATGTTACTTTACTGAACATATTTTTACTTGCGGGTAGTTATTTTTTACCATGTGTTGCCCACATTTTCTTGGTATCTTAATATATTAGTGGTGTATCCATTGGATGAATGCTTGGAAAATCAATTAATATTATTATTCTCCAAATTCATTTGGGACCTCGCTGTTATTACTTGGCATAATTTTGTGTGTGTTTTGGATTTTGTGCAGGTTTGGCGGTCAGCCCGTGTTACTGGAGAGTGGAGTTTTCTGGCCGGAATTACTTGGGTCTGATAGCTACCTGGAAGCATTAGTGGTGTAGTGTTCGGAGATCAAAATCAGCTAGTAGTGCATTTTTTCATGCAACTCGTGTTACTCGAAATTTAAAAATGCTTATGGTGCTTTCTAGAGTGCCTGTGATGTTCTGCTATTAAGCTTTATTTGGTGGTTTGAAATTGAACTGTATATTTGGAAGTTTGTAGTGTGAACAAATGATATTATTTGGTTGTCTTGTTGTAAATTTTGATGGAAAAAAATGGTGGAAAGTGGCTAACGGGTCGGTCTAAAAAAAACTGCTAGGCTGACTGAAATAAATAAGCTAGGTGAATTGACATGATCGAAGCAGTGGGCCAAAAGCCTAATTGGGCTGGTTATACACCGGCCATGTTGGCTGCCACGTCAGATACGTGTACATGCCACATTAGATCCACATTGATTCCATGTCATGTAAATTCATGACGGTTTAGTCTGTCATAGAGTCTCGGGCCTGGCTTGGGCCAGATGGGCCTGGGACAGATCGATGACGGCCAAAAACCGTCATGGAAGGTACTGTGTCAAATTATGACGCGATATACATGACGGATTTTGAGTCCGTCATGAACGTGCATCCTTGACGGTTTTCCAGTGATCGATGACAGATTGAATCCGTCACCGATTAACAGATTTCTTGTAGTGATGCGACTCCGGGCTCCATCTCGGCCACCATCACCATGCTCAACGAGCACACTTCATGGACTATCACGGGCGTCTATGGCCCGCAGGGTGAGCAGGACAAGTTGGCCTTCATTGAGGAGCTTAGGACTCTCAAGACCGTGGCAAGAAGCGAGTGGCTCCTTTTGGGGGATTTCAACCTCATCACTACAGCGGCGGATAAGAGCAACGCCAACATCAATCGCCTCCTGATGGGCAAGTTCCGTGGGGCTCTTGATTTCTTGCAACTAAAGGAGCTTCACCTGGGCGGGCGCTGTTTCACCTGGTCCAATGCGCAAGCTAACCCGGTCCTTACCAAGATTAACAAATGTTCCACTCCGACGATTGGGACATGCTCTTTCCCAATGTGCATCTTCAGGCTATCACTACAGCTTGATCGGATCATGCTCCATTATACCTTCAGGGGTGCGTTGACATCTTGAGAAAGTCTTCCTTTAAATTCGAGGAATTCTGGCTTCGTCTCCCGGGCTTCAAGGACACCGTCGCCTTGGCATGGAACAAGCCTGTCCTGGCCCGTGATGCCATCCGCAAGATTCATATCAAGCTCTGTCGGACCGCGAAGCCCTTGCGCAAGTGGCAAAAGGAAAAAGTTGGGATGCTTGGCTCCCAGATCACAGTTGCCAAGGAGATCATCTGGCGCCTGGATGTTGCTGAGGAGGGAAGACCGCTCTCGGACTCTGAGAGGGATTTGCGTAAACAGCTGAAGGCGTCGTACCTGGGGCTACTAGCCATTCAGAAAATCAAGCTGAGACAACGCTCTAGGCTCAACTGGATCCGCCTGGGGGATGCCACCACTAAGCTTTTCCATGCTCGTGCGAACGGACGAAGGCGTAAGAACTTCATTCAGACGATCGCGACCACCTCGGGGCTGGCAATTACCAGACAGGACAAGGAGTGGGCCCTTCTGGACCACTTCCAGGCTAATATCGGCACGCCTGCCCAGCGCACCAAGTCCATTGTGTGGGAGAACATCGGGATGCATCACCACGACCTACCGGCTCTGGACAATCCGTTCGACTAGGCGGAGATCAAGGAGGCAGTATTCTCCTTACCTTCGGTCAGGGCCCCAGGCCCTGATGGTTTCATCGGTGCCTTCTTCAAATCATGTCGGGAGATCATCAAAGCGGATGTCGTGGCTGCGGTGATGCAGCTCGCGAACCTGCAAGGCGCCTTCATTGGCCTGGTAAATTCAGCCAATATTATTCTGCTCCTAAAAAAAGTCGGCGCATCATCGATTGGCGACTATCGCCCAATCAGCTTGATACACAGCATCTCCAAAATCTTCTCCAAGTTGTTGGCTAACCGGCTAGCCCCTCTGCTTCCGTCGCTGGTTTCCAAGAGCCAGAGTGCCTTTGTGCACAAACGGTGCATCCATGATAATTTCCTACACGTGCAAAACTTGATCAAAGATTTGCACCGCTCTTCAACGCCATGCCTTTTCCTCAAGCTCGACATCTCCAAGGCTCTATGGGTTGGGATTACCTCCTGGAGGTGATACAACAATTAGGTTTTGGACAACGCTGGCGGGACTGGATCAGCATGACCCTCGCTTCATCTTCCTCCAGGGTGTTGTTAAATGGGGAGCCGGGAACCCCATTCGTGCATGGAAAAGGCCTTCGCCAGGGCGACCCGGTCTCGCCTATGCTCTTCATTCCGGCCATCGATCCTCTGCAACTTATGCTCTGGGCGGCTTCCCGGGCTGGGATCCTCAAGCCCATCATGGCACGGTCGGCCTCCTGCAGGGTTTCTCTCTATGCGGACAATGCTGGCATCTTCACTAACCCGGTCAAAGAAGAGATCGACGCCATCGCTCGGATCCTTGCCTGTTTTGGGGATCCATCCGGCCTCATCACAAATGTCAGCAAGACCGAGGTGTTTCCTATTCGCTGCCAAGACATTGATCTCCCGGCCATTCTCTCGGCCTTCCCGGCCAAGCTGGCCTCGTTCCCCAGCCGATACCTGGGTTTCCCACTACATACCAGGCGACTCAGAAGGGTTGACCTCCAACCTCTTCTGGACAAGGGCAATGGGCAGGTTGCCGGGCTGGAAGGGGAAGGATCTGGCGCGTCCGGGCAGGGTCTCCCTTGCAAAGTCGGTGTTGTGCGCCATCGCAAATCATCACCTCACTACGCTCCCGCTCCCCACTTGGACAATCCAGAAGCTCAGTAAGATCACTCGTAACTTCATTTGGTGTGGGGAAGACTCAGAAAACGCGTCTGGTGGACACTCTCTGGTCAACTGGAAGACTGTTTGCCGGCCTAAGCCCATGGGGGGCCTGGGAATCACAGACCTCGAGAGATTTGGTCGGGCGCTCCGACTTCGCTGGCTTTGGCTTATGTGGACTGATCCTGACCGCCAATGGGTGGGCTCTGTGGTGCCCTGTGATGAGACGGACATGGCGCTCTTCAGGGCTTCTACCAGCATCTCCTTGGGCAATGGGAGAAAATCATTATTCTGGCACGACGACTGGACAGGACGGGGCCCTCTGTCCTGGGCCTTCCCGGAACTGTACAAAATTGCCACCAGGAAGCGGAGATATGTGATGAAGGAGCTCCACGAGGAGAACTGGATCAGATCGGTTGCCCGTCTTTCATCGCCTACCCACCTGCAAGGGTTCATTGCCCTCGCTTCAGTCATCACTCAGGTGGCATTAAACCCGGACCAGGAGGACTCCATCACTTGGTGGTGGACCCCCAATGGCATATACTCTGCTGCCTCGACCTACATGGCCCAGTTCTCTGGATCCTATCCCAGGTTCTCCCCGGCCAAGATTTGGGAGGCACACGCTGAGCCAAAATGTAAGTTCTTCGCCTGGCTTGTGCTCCACGGGAAGATCCTCACGGACGACATGCTAGCCATTCGTGGCTGACCGCACGACCCTTGTTGTCCCCTTTGCCTTTGGGCTCCGGAGACGACCACTCATCTCTGCAAGGACTGCCCGTTTGCCGCCGCAGTTTGGTCTCACGTCCAGGTGTGGACGGGAGAGGACTCTGGGGCCATGCCCACGTTGCCCCCTCCGATGGGGATTTCGGACTGGTGGGATTCGCTCACCACCAATCTACCCAAGAATGACAGAAGAAGGCGGAGCGGCCGCTTCCTTTACACCATCTGGAACATCTAGAAGGAGCGAAACCGACGCATCTTCAATGGAACTCGCCTCATGCACCTAGAGGTGGCAGCTATTGCCTTCGAAGACATCAAGCAAAGGTCCCTGGCCTTTGGCCGGGCACAGGTGGCAGCCGGTATTGGCTGATTAGTGCCATCGTGTGGTTTTTTTCTAGGGGTTTTTGTCCGGTTTCTCTTCTAAAAACCGGAACACTCTTGTACATAAACCTTATTCTTCTTCTTATATGAAAAGGCAGTGCTCCTGCCGGTTCCTCAAAAAAAGATAAGAACTATATACATATGCATATACATGTATTTTTTAGAGTGTAGATTCACTCATCTTGCAGTATCGGAATCTCTCAAAGGTCTTATATTTAGGAGGGAGTACAACGCATGCACTCATCAAAAATAATGAAAATCAACACAAAAATTAGAACCATCTAACCATTGATAGGATGGATACTTATATTTCAATAACAACTAACTGATCCGATTAAAGTTTTTTCTTGAGAAGATATCAGATTTAACTTACTGGAGAGCAACTACACTTGCATTGGTATCAACAGTGTGGCAGCTAAGAAGTCGCACGGTTGCGACGAGTGTCTAGATTTCTTCTTAAGGACTAGCATTGACTATGCCCCTGCGGTCAATAAAGGTCGTGCAGGAAGCCAAGAACACACATGGTAAGGAAAATTGTGAGGGCACATGTGACCTACATCACCATCGGAGCTTGGGACGGGGAACCGTTATATGTCGTCATTGTTGACTACCTTCAGCAAGGTCGTGCAGATGTTATAGGAGAAAGCATGGAGCATTTTTAGCTCCACCACCATCAACTTGCATTAGTGTAGACAGCCATACTGTTCTTGGCGGCACGTTCCATAGGGAGAATCGCGAAGGAGGGCCGTTGGAGCCTCGAAGTACAACAACAAACTAGCAGGGGTGACAACCCAGGACTCAAACCGTGAGTTGTATCAGGGAGAAAAGGCACAAAAGAAATAAAGAGGGAAGAGAGCGCACAACAGCCCTTAGCTAAAATGTTTGTGCACGTGTGTTCATATGATTTTGATGTGGTCGTTGGTGTGGGCGGATTCCAACACTCTTGGACGCTTGCTATCCGTGGCTCCGTGCGCAAGGACGTTGACTAGGATGTATGTATACACGTCTACACGAGAAAGATTGGTGAAGCAATCCTATTTGCGGAAAACGTACATGTTGTCTTACATGTGTTATTTTCCTATTATGCAACAATCATTAAGTATATCCATATTTGATTGAAAGAGTATATCATGGTATTGCAGGTTAAGTATGGTATTACAACCATTGATTCTTCCCATCATTTCGTTGTATTGATCATCGTGATTAAATCACTTATTGATATTTTCTCCTTAAGCAGAATTATAACCAAATCTTTTATTTTCCAGGGGAATTATAACTGAATCTACATATACATGTCTGCCGACAAAAGAGACGCCATTAGAAAAGGACTTAAATCCTCTTTTTGCTTCTCCTTACAATTGTTAGAGGTTCTTAATTAATCGCAATCTGGCAATGCATATAGTTTCAGATCCTTATTACCACAGGAGAGATGTCACTTCTTACAAGATAGGAAAAAACAATGCTTAAAGAAAGTTCGAGCATTGTAAATTTGCAATCTCATCGACATTATGTGATGTGACAAGATGTTCGAAATGCTATTGTCTGCCAATGTATTGTTGTATGGAAAACTGTTGAACGTTTCTATTTAGCTCTCTTATCTTCAGTTTGCAAAGTCATGTTCGTATTATTTTTCATAAGCACATAATTATGCATATTCAATTTTTTCAGTTAATGGTGTTATGTCTCAGGGAAGGGATGGATAACTTCTAGGGCAAGTTTACTAAAAAGTTTCTAACTAACTACCAACATGCTTAACCATAATACTGCATGAATCGATATTTTCTTACTGTTGTGGACATACGAACTTAGAAAGTTTAATTTCTTTGATAGTAAAAAATTGCTACTAGAAAAAATATTTTAATATTGCATGTGAATAGGTACAATTTCATATATATTTCTACAGCTACAAAACTTGCAAATTATTAGTACACACATCTACCGGTCATAAGTATAGTGTCAACTTTAGACATTCCTTGAGAAATTTAGCTATGCCTATATGAAGCCGTTAACACCCGTGTATTATGTGATTATAGAAAAATATTCATAAAATAGAGAACCATGCTAGAAACACCATTAAAAAAGATAAACATGAATTGTACAACGGGTTTGTTCATAAAGAATTTACAGTTGGTGAAAAAAATGCATGACATGTAGGTACAAGAAGGTATCAAAGATGCTATTATGTTTGCAAAAGGAACATTCTATATAAATCACGAAATTTGGTCACAATTTCTTCAAACTAATAATAATATAATCTCAAGATAAAAATCCGAGATGTACGTAAATTGCATTTGTAAAACCCTAGCTCGCGCATCGAGCGGGCCACTTTACTAGTTATTTTTAAAAATAAAAAAGGCGTAATATTTCTGAAAATTAATAAAAAAAGTGTATTATTTAAAAAAATTAGCAGAGGAAAATAGAAGTTTAATCCGAAAAGTAGAGTTACTATAACATGCCAGACAATCTACAACCCTATTGAATTCCCATTGATGCTTGTGCTGAATAAACTCACTGTCAACATCTCAGCAACAATATGTCCATAAGCTCAGTGATCTAGGTTCTAGGTCTTCTCCAGAGACAATGGAAAGAGCAAATGAAAAGCCCGACCACACCACTGCATGAAGATCGATATGTTGGAAAGCTGGTGCATACCGACTGTTACCGCATGTAGCGTCCACTTCCAAGACCTCCTTGCAGTTAAACAGAAAGCGACATGCTGCAAATTTAATTGTTCCATCATGCGTTTTGAGGATCATATCGGCCACCGCAGTATCATCTGATGCCAAAAAAGACCTGTACACCAAAAGGGCAACCATATTTTTTGGTAGCGGTGGCAAGAACTGGCTATGTGCATCATATTTTTGTTTTGTTTCACTCTTGAAATTCTGCAGCAACATCTTTCGTTTAATGACATCTCCAGTTGTGAACTTCTGCGTATTATTAAGTTATGTCATGTAACTACCAGAAACTTGACCCACTAGTAGAAAACAGGGTTTTGGTTCGGCCAGAAAAGAGCATTAATCCCGGTTGCATTATGAACCGGGACTAATGTGAGCATTAGTCCCGGTTCGAGCGGCTTGGGCACCGTACAGGCATTAGTCCTGGTTCAAATGGGACCTTTAGTCCCGGTTGGTGCCACGAACCGGGACTAAAGGGTGCGATGCCCACTAGTACCGGTTCGTGGCACCAACCGGTACTAAAGGTTAGACCTTTAGTCCCGGTTCGAGCCACCAACCGGTACTAATGGGGTTTGAGGCATTAGTACCGGTTCGTGGCACGAACCGGTACTAAAGGTCCCATTTTCAAACTCTACCCCCCCCCCCCACCTGATCGCCTTTTCTGTTTTGTAAAAAGCAAAAGAAAATGATAAAAATTTCAAAAATTAAAATCCTTCGAGATGTAGTTATGTTACTACATCTACTAGTTAGGAAAATTTAAAAACTTAAATTTGGACATGTTTTGGCTATAACTTTTGCATACTATGTCGGAAAAAAACATATAATATATCAAAATGTTTAGTACGAAAATCTGCATCCGATTTTGACGGCCTACGGCCTGTTTGCAAATTTTTAGAACCCTCAAATTCTAAAAGGAAAAAAATGCTCAAATTTCAGTTTTTTTTAATTTTTGTTAAATTTGGTCAAACTATGGTCAAACTACTTATTCAAGAAGTATTAGTGTTACTAAATAATTATTCAAGAATATTAGTGTTACTAAATAATTATTTCTGTTTTTTTTGAATTTTAGTCAAAGCTGGTCAAACTATGGTCAAACAATGGTCAAACTACTTATTCAAGAAATATTAGTGTTACTAAATAATTATTTAAGTTTTTTTGGATTTTGGTCAAATCTGGTCAAACTGTGGTCAAACTGTGGTCAAACTACTTATTCAAGAAATATTAGTTTCAAACTAAAAAGTGAAATGTGTGACTTCATGCTCAAGCTAAATTCCTGAGGGTTAAAAGGATTGACATCTTACTATTTTCAGGAAAACAACAAGTGCAGACATGGAAACGAGGGAGAATAGAACCCGGAAGTTAAGCGTGCTCAGGCTGTAGTAGTGAGAGGATGGGAAGTTAGATGATTTGGAATGATGAGGGGTGATTAGAGATTAGAGGTTAAAATGAGCAGTGATGAGGGGTGATTAGAGATTAGAGGTTAAAATAATTCAGAAATTTAAAATTCAAAAAAAAATTATTTAAAAAAAAATCCTAAAATTTCCTTTAGTACCGGTTGGTATTACCAACCGGGACTAAAGGTGGATCTCCAGGCAGCGGCCACGTGGACGGCTTTTAGTCTCGGATCGTGTAAGAACCGGGACTAAAGGGGGAGGCTTTAGTAACGATCCTTTAGTCACGGTTCCAGAACCGGGACTAAAGGCCCTTATGAACTGGAATAATAGGTCCTTTTTCTACTAGTGACCGGTGCCTCCACTGGTCTAGCTTCTTTACCACGCGTCATGCCTGAATGATGTAATGCCAGAAATCCTAGACGGGCATAATGACCATGTTGCGTGATGTTTCACATCCTCCTCATAAACTTTTGCCGCTCCACCAAGAGATATAGTAAGATTATCAAGAGAGAGAGAGAGAGAGAGAGAGAGAGAGAGAAACTCAGTGCAAGGAAGAAGCTTGAGATGGCACAAAGGATGGCATCCATGACCAGCCTATCGCAGTTGCGCCAGCAGGTCACCATGAGGGCGTCGGCGGCGGAGGCCGAGGCTGCCGGTCACCGTGCCGACCTTTACCAAAGAAAATCTAGTGAAACTACACCCCTCACAGATCTGTTATGTTAACAGAGTAAGGAGCTTCTGCGACATCCTCTGAGGCATGAGCCATATTTTCTCTAGAAAACCGATATCCGGCTGCGCAAAATTTGTCCGCGAGAAAGGTGATAAAAAGACGTTCCACACACATGATATTAACTGGAGACACTTGGTTAACTCAAGCCGAGACGTCTCTGATTATAACTCAGAATTTGATGATACACACACAGTTAGGCCACGAGCCATCCTTTCATGAAGAGATTGAAAGCGGGTATCCTTTGTGTGAAAAAAAAACCCACAGCAAGATGTAGTCTACAATCTTCCTTGAGCGCGATGGGGCGTAACGATGGTCCTCGTGGGAATGGAAGTACAATCAACAACTCTCCTAAATTATTGCTTGACTAGTGCCAGCTCGTTTTCTATTCCTTTCCACACAGTGGATGTACTGGCGGTAAACACTGCATCGAACAAATTCCCATTGGGATATTATTTTGCCTGTAGCAATCATGCACATAAGCCCTCCGGACCAGCGACCAATCGCCAAGCTTGTTTTGCTAGAAGTGCTTGGCTGAAGGATGCATGTCACGAAAACACATACCACCCTTTGACTTAGGGAGCGTCATTTTGTCCCAGTTCAACTAGGACATCTTCTTTTTTTGCTTTTATTAGGATCCACCAATAGCGCCGCATTTAACGCGTCATTTCATCACATACCGATGCCGGCAGTTGAAGATGCTCAGAACATATGTGCTATGTTGGACTAGCTTGAAGTGATCAATATTTCCTTTTTCCCAGAAAATAATTCTCTCTTCCCTTAACTTGCTTCCCAACACTTGGAACAGCAAAGTAAAAGAAACCATGCCCACGAATGTGGAATCCACACACTGAAAAGCTTCACAAAATATGTGGTATATGACCTAGCTAGTTAGGGCATCTCCAGCCGTTCGGCCCCCCAGGGCGCCTAAATAGAGCGGCCTGGGGGCGTGCCGGCGCTAGTTCGGCCCCTGGGGGCGACCTAGCTCCCAGTCACGCCCCCACGCGCCGGCCCCAGGATGCGGGAAATTCAAACTTGGTCGTTCCCCCTCTCAAAAGACGCCGCAAATCCGGCGATCGGACGGACATAGTCTGGCGTTACAAATAACAGAGCGCTTTGGCGTTGGCGGAGTCGGCGTGCGCGGGCTCGTCGGTGTCGGAGCTGCTTCGGTGCAGGGCTGCGTCGGCGCGGCTTCGGCACTGCTGGGCGGCGATGTAGAGGCGTCGTTCGGGCTTGGCGTCCGTGCGGTCGTGGGCGTCGTCGGCGTCGTCGGCGTTGCCATCGGCAGCTCGTTCAGGATTAGGCCGCTGCACCAGGTACCACGCCTTGAGCTTCTCGTCGTTGCTCTGGAGCATGTCCGCCCCGCTCATCAGAAAAGCCATGTCGGTGTTCCTCTTCTTCGCGGCGACGTTCGTCCGGAGCAGGTCGAGCTTGATGGTGTTGTTCTTCATTAGCGACGACCACCGCGCCTCGGTCTTCTCTTCGTGTAGGACGGCCCGGGCCTGGGCGTCGGCGAGGCAATGCTCGATGGACTCCTGCACTCGCGCGGTTGCCGCATCGGCGCTTTTTCCCTTCTTTGCCAATTTGTGGCCGTCCGGCCGTCCCTCTGACGCGCCTGGAGTCGTCGCGTCTGGCTTGTACGTCTCCTTGGCCTTGTCGAGGGCACGCCGGACTTCCGCCCACTTCTCGCACTTGTCAATGCGCTTGTAGACGTGGAGGTGCTTGAAGTCGGCGTCTTGGTTGTCGCCCCGATACATGGCGAACATACGCAGCAGCTGCGTGGAGGGGCAAACAGTTGGCGGGCGGCGGGCGTAGGGGACGAAGATATGCGGGCGAACGGCGTGCGTACCTGATCCTCAACGCTGGCGCCGCTCTCCGGGCGAGCCGCGACCTCCTCGACGATTCCATGCCATTTGTTGCACGCCAACTGGATACGCCCCCAATGGTTCGCCATCGCCTTGGAGCCGTGCTGCATGTAGACGCCTTTGAAGTAGGGGTCGACGAGCTTCCGCTCGTCGAACTCGGCCTTGATGCGGTCCCAGTACGTGTCCAAGCTCTGGTTCGCGCCGGTGGTCGGGTCGAGGCAGACGACTTTCCATGCTTCGGCGAGGCATTCCTCCTCCTTGGACGTCCACTTGATGCGCGGTTCGCCTGACCTAGCCGCCCGCTTCTTCTTCTTCCGGCGCCCCTTCGTCGGAACAGGAGCCGGCTCCTCCTCCTCCTCCTCCTCCTCCTCGTCCTCCTCGGGTTCCTGCGTGTCGTCGCCGTAGACGTAGCCAAGCTCGGCCTCCATGTCGCCGTTGAGGTCCACTACCTCGTCCTGGGTGGCGAACCCGGGAGACGCGGCGGCCGCGGTCGATCCTATCGCGATGATGTCGTCCATGTCGGCTCCCGTGTCGTCGGCGTCGCCGAGGTGCGAGAAGGGCAGCGGTCCGCGGTAGAGATGGGGAGTCGGTGTGGACGCGTAGGAGGCGGGCGGCGAGTAGTTGTATGGGGGGTACTGCACGCTGGCGAAGGCGGGCGAGGGCGTGCGCATAGCGGGGTGACCATGAGGGAAGGTCACGTTTGGGTTGAACCCACCGTGCGCGTCGCCGTCGGCGTAGCCGGGCGACGATGAACCCCATGGAGATCCGGCGCCTTGCTGTCCCCAGGGCGCGTACTGGGCGTGGCTGAGGACGGGGGGATTCATCCCCGCCTGGTCGACCGATGAGGAAGACGCCGCCGCGCGCGCCGCGTTGTTGCGGGCCTTCTTGGCTATGGCCCTGTTCCGCCTGTCGGCGGTGACTGCTTCGCACCGCTGAACTTCCACCCTTCACTCGGCGTTTGACAGACCCGGTGGCTTCGATGGCGGCGCCCTCGGTTTCCTCTGCTTCGGCTGGGCCACGGCGCCGGTCGCGGGTGCCGCCGCGCGCGGCATGGTGTACTTCTTCGGCGGCATGGCGTGCTTCTTCGTGGCGAGCGGGAGGGGGTTTGGCGGGAGAAAGGGAGAGAATGGCGGGAGGAATGCGAGCGAGCGGGAGAGATGCGAGGGAAAAGCGTCAAGAAACGGCGGGAAAAGGCCCTCGGGTCGCTTCCAGGGCGGGCCCACGCGCCTTTTTCGTTTGTGCCAGCTCCCCAAGCGCCCCTCAGGGCGCCGGGTTCGGCCTGGATCCGCCGGCACCAGTTTTGACCCGAGCCGGCGAAAAACGGGCTTCTGGGGGCGCGACTGGGGCCTTTTTTTGGCGCCGGCGCGGCAAAATCGCCTGGGGAGGGCCTGTTCGGGGCGCGGCTGGAGATGCCCTTACAGACATGTGCTTGCCATTGGAATTGAAACAAATACCAACGCAAGGTCATCCCCAATACCTGCAGAGAGCCAAGTGGAAGTTCTCACAGGCATAGGCATGACCCGTGCGCTTTTAATTACCGGCTACTCTTCTGACAAGACGTATGCGGAATTCGACGTATGCGAACCATGAAATAAACACAGCCTTAGGGAGCCAGGGCCTACATGGTGAAGGCAGAACCAGAACAAACACTTGAAAGAAGAGCCGAGAAAGCCGGATGAATGCCTGGGGTGCGAGTGCCGGTGTGCGTCTCGGTCGTGTTTGCCACGTCGAACTGAGTTCGCTTGGCACCCATCATGCCGTGTCAAACACCCATGCTACCGCAATGCCCTGTAACGGTACACCAAACATGCGAGAGCCAATGGCGGGAGCGCAGGCAAGAGCAGCACGAGGTGCACCAGGTGGAGCATTACCTCAATCGACTAAGATGCAGTCTTTGAGACCAACGATCGCACATGCAAATCTATATATCTAATTTTGACTCAAACAGAACCCATTATCCAAGCACCTTCTCGTTTGCTGCACCTTCTCGTCAGGGTTCTTGCATAGGTCGTAGAGGCGCTCCCCTGAAGGGCTAACCTGTCCACAGTACCCCAGCTCAGTGGAAGCCTCGCAGCAAGGTGTCAGCTTGCGCTTGAAATTGTTTGACTGCTCCGACCCTTCACCTGCATACAGATAGTTCCAACAGATGTTGAATAAAATGCATACATGCGAAACCAGATTTAATTTGCATCATGCGCGTGCAGACATATAAAGTACTTACCAGGGGCGTGATTGACGATGTCGGTGAAGGCAGTGTAGAGGTCCAGTATGTGGGCATTATTCTTGTTGCCCATTAGGTGTTCTATATTGATGTTGTGCACAGTTGCGGCATAGTTGGCCAGAAGGTCGCATGTGGTGTAGTTGTTCGAACTAGTCCGCAAAGGCATGCAGCCAATGGGATGCATGTTGTTCACTAGTACCTTCCTCACACCTAGCCTCTGTAGCTTCCCCACGTTCTTCGCAATCTCCGTCGTCACATTCCCAATATAACTATCGATCTGCAAGCAAGAGAAGTTACTGGCAAGAAGATGGGTATATAGTAATTGTAGACTGGTTAGTGTTTGCAAGTTTGACTCTGCTAACTACTACTCATATCATCGAAGCTACTCAAGAAGGCATTCTCGACGTTGGCACCTGTCATGTAGTCACTGCCGGAGATGGAGACGAGAGCAACGGAGCTTTGAAGCTGTTGTTTTGAGATGACCCCAGCATTGAGTAGCCTCGTGAAAGCATTAACCTGTGTGGCAAGGGTCGGCACCTTCTTGTCCGGTACTTCGTAGACACCAGCGCCATGAAAGCAAAGGTCATGCCAGACGGGTCGCAAGATAGATGTGGCGTGAGCCTGTATGATCGAGGGGCTTCACTGAGGCCTAAGATCCTTGCTGCAAGGGAAATAATTCAATAAATATGGAGGATTGTTTTTAGTACAACACAGATAAGATTCTATGGGTCAGAACTAAATTATCTAGAGCGTTGATATGACGGATTATTTTGAATGGTCTTAGATATAAGGTTGTATGTGCTCAAAAAAAATTCTCTATCTAGCTAGGTAGATAGAACAATAGCATACCAGTAAATATCTAGCTACGTACCGATGAAGTCAGATTGAATCCAATAGTTGGAAGGCGTCCAGTTGGAACAGGTGTGGCAGATCCACGGGAGTTGAGATAGGAGCCGTAGGGATAGCTCCATTGACGCCATGTGTCGGTCTCTGGGAGGTTGCCGTTGTTGACGAAGCCATCGCCAAAGACGAACATGCTGGACCATTGGTTCTTTGACCCCTGATCAGCCGAAGGTGTGCCTCGTGCCTCAACACGAGCCCCTGTCAGATAGATCAATCATGTCTCAGTGCATGCATGAAGAACTTGACGAGATCGAAGTATAACATGTATACTCGTAGAGCTAGTAACGAATATCTAAAAGCAAAAGCAAGGCTGTAAGGAGTTTATGATGTGCATACCATCCTGTGCAAGGACGACGAGGAGAAGGCAGAAGACGGTCGGCATGAGATTCATGGTTACGAGGCCGGCGACCGGCGCGGAAGCAGATGGCCGGGAGGCGGATGATTGTGGCCGTGCATGAGCCTATAGCTATATTTATAGAAGATTCTTCTGACCGGTAGGTAGGTACGTATGGCACATGTACTCGGTAATCCCACGTACGTACGCTTGTAACTATAGCTGCGACCAGACAAAGAATGCATGCGTCAACGTGGAGACGAAGGCACGTCTTGGGAGACCGATAGATAGAAGATCGTGTGTAGCAACCTTCAAACGACAGATTGATAGAATCGTCGTTTTGATCCTGGATCAAAGCTCTTGGTTGTAAGAGAGATGACAAATCGATACTTCCTTGAAATAACAGCTGCTGACCATCTTGGGATAGAATCATCCCCGTGTGTACACACCACATTTGAAGAAAAAATATCCAATTTGCAATAGATCCAGTGGACACCATAAAAAAATCATAAATCTGATAGGCATCAGATAAGTGTGGCAATGCGTCATTTAAAGAGTGCACAAATGGTGATCTGTAGTAGGTACAAAAACCTGGAGAAAACTCCAGAACATAAAGGGGAATAAAAGGAGGTAATATAAACATCTAACTTCTCCATGGTGAAACTTTTCTTAGTAAAGATTGTGTTTCAAGACAACCTGGTAAAAAATCCCACACTTTCACTCCTTACCATGCATTCTACTCCCTCCGTTCCTAAATATAAGTCTTTGTAGAGATTGCACTATGAACCACATACGGATATATATAGATGCATTTTGAGTGTAGATTCACTCATTTTGCTCCGTATGTAGTCCATAGTGAAATCTTTAAAAAGACTTACATTTAGGAACAGAGGAAGTAAAACACTTTGAGAGAACGAACAGTTATTGCGAGGTACACACACTCAGATACTTATAATTAGTACAATCCCAAATGCAATATGACTGCTATATAAGAACAGAGTGCATGCATTTTGCTGTCGCTGCCGAGCAGGGCATTTTGGAGATCGAGCAGGCCTTAGTGTGTGATGTATATGTGCGTACCTGTAAAATTCAAAGATGTAATGTGTATGTGTATAAAATTTCAGGATGAAATCCCTTGAATTGCGAGCTGCACAAAATAAAAACAAAGACTTTGAGGATGAACAATACACATGCAACCCTTATTCTTTTTGGTGTACCTCTCATTTTAGCCTATTTCGACCTGAAAATCTACACACATGTACATTAGGTCTCTAGGTAAACGTGTACTTTTCAGAAGTTTTTGAAACTGAAAAGTATGAATGTTGAAGTTTTCAAATCAAGGCCTCCATGGAGCTCGGTCTCAGTTTGGCATTTTTTCGCTACCAAAGTCACTTACCACCTAGACTGGCGAATCGAACTTACCTACATTTGGGCTGGCGAGCGCTCTTCCATGCTCATTCATGATGTCGTGTTGGAGGTGAGGTTCGCGGCTAGGGCAGGAGCTTTTCATATCGTCCTTGCCAGTGCGACGTGTGCTGCATGCGCTCATTTGTTCCAGCAAGCCTGGTTGTGCTCTGCGCGCACTTATTTGGAGCAACAACATATGGCAGAACACCTTTCATTCCTTAACATACATGGTAAAATACTTGAAGATAAATGTACAATGTTTGCGAGTTACACAATCTCAAATACTTATTAGTGCAACCCCAAATCCCAAATACAATATATGTGAACTCAATACACAAAACATAAATATGGCCTAGGCGCATCGTGCAAATCTGTTGAGAGGCAATTACAAACCGCTACATGTAACAGATTCATATATTTCTCTTGGTTCCACTTACGTAGCGACTAAATTACAACTAATTTATCAGAGAGTACAATACACATATTATTTGTATTATTTTGGAGGTAGAGTATGCTGATTGAAGATCGGACGATTGAACTGCTACACGCATCATAGCTTGCCTGAGAAAAAAAACAAGATTAATTTCAATCAGACAAAGTCTCTGAGGTGCGCAGTATGTACATAGATAGAGCAATAAATCGTTACCATCCATAAGCAAGATACTATAGAGTTCACTTGTATTTTGTTCCTGCAGACTTCGGTTTTCCGGCACCATGACACTCCGCATGCCCCCTTTGACTGCTGCTTGTTGATGACTGCCCATTCCTATTGCTCGCTGATGATGATGGGGCATGACGTCTAGGTTGATCTGCATGCACGCAAGATGACAGGGAGATGACAAAAGAAACTTTAGCAAAATCATTTTGGACATGGAACGGAACCTAGATAAAAAAATGCAGAGCAGAAAATTAGGTTCCACGTAATGTACATATATTGCAGAGGCTGGGGTAACACCCCTTTTCGAAAACAAAACGTAATGTACATATATGTTCACTGCGGTCTAGTGTGATATCAGTCGATTAGTACTCCCTCTATTGATGTATAGAAAGCCATTTAGTCTTTTCTTTTTTAAAATAAAGCTGTTTCAATGTTGATCAAGTTTACATGCAAAAATATCAACATATATTAATACCTAATCATTACATTTTGAATACTTATTTCATGATAGATCCAGTAAAATTGATTTGATAGTCTACGTTTATTTTTTAGACGAGATTAATTAAGTGATCTTGTATGCATAACTGAAGCCGTGGAGTATTGTATACATAGGCAGACTCTATGCCTCTAAATCGAGTGACAAGTTAGAAACCAGTAGAAGATGCCTGGCTTTGTTTCTGCTTCTCTGTTGTGGATAGTTCCTTGCTCCATGACATCAACTAGTTAATAAAAGAATATACCACTAGCTGCATGACATCAACTAGTTAATAAAAGAATATAGATCATAACTCTTATTCCCAGCAATCAAATCTCTGATACAGGGACAGGGCTTAATCCTTGCTCCATGGGTAATCAGAATTTACATAAGGTTAATGGTTAGTACATGCGTTTGTGGGTTACTAAGCACGGATTCAAAAATAAATGACTCGCTATAGATGGTGTGCAGAAAATTTTCTATTTTTAGTACGAGTACAAAAGTATTCATGTTTTTAAGATGAAAGATAGTATTATTAGATTTATCATGAAAAATATTTCAATAATATGAAGTTTTCGGCAACATACGCTCACTAAAGGTATTGATCAAATATTCATGTTCAAGACATGTCAATGTCAAGATATTATCTATTTACAGAGGCTGGATAGAATACACTCAAGTGATCCATCAAAGGAAGAGGTGATACTAATTAATTGGTTTTTCTGGTACAAGCACAGGGCTTAATCCTCACTCCATGAAAAACCAGAAGATATATCTGTTAAATGGTTTGTACATGCATCCGTGGGTTAGTAACCACGGACTAAAAAATAAATGACTTGATAGATGGCATGAAGCAAAAAAATTCTATATCTTATTACTTGTATAAAAATATTTATATATCAATAAGACGAAAAATATTTCAAATAATACAAAGTTTTCAGCTCAAATAATCGTATATCAAGTTTTTCTGCAGCGTAGGCCTACTAAACCAAATGATCTAGGATTCACCCGCAAGACGTGTCAATCCAAAAAATAATATCTCTTTATGAAAGCCGGATAGAATATACTCAAGTTTTCCATGAAAGGAAGAGGTGGTACTAATTAATTAGTACCAGAAGATGCATGTTTAACGGCATTACGCGATGTCACTAGTGTAATGGGACTCATACTCATCGCCGCATGTCAAATCAGATTACTTTCAGGTAATCGAATACAAAATAAAACATAACTTAACTCTGGCTATACTCGAGCCATCAGTGAGAGGTACTAACCGTTGCAGCCCGTGCATTAAGGGCATCCTGTTGTCGAGTATTAGGTGTTGGCGAAGCCAAATGAATCTTCAATGGAGTAACCGTCTTGCTATTGTTCCCTGCACGGCATATCAGGCATATATGAATAAGTTAGAAAAGTAGCGTGCATGTAATATAGGAGTGCTATGATAATCATTACAACGCTAACCAACTGAGCCTTCACCGTTTTGTTGTTGTTGGAGGCCATAATGCCTAAGTGTTTCTGAGCTAGGTTGAAAATATCGATTCTTATAGACGCATATGGAGCGCGCATTGTAAAAATTGCATCAACTCGAACGATCATGACATCTAATGCAAAATTATTACGGGTATAATAACAAAAAAATTAATTTCCACTAGTTGATTACATTGATGTTGGATTTTATGGACTCCTCTGAGTGAGTCCTAATATCATTAAATGTTTAATTTGACCCATGATTTTTTTACTGGATCTACCTAGTCAATGGAATATGTGTTGAATGCACGCAATACGGAAATGGTTTTGGAAATTATTGGAAGTGCATTCAAATTAATGTTGTGTTCTCTGAACACGACAAGCAAGCCACATACAAAATATATTATTCGTCGCCAATGAAATAGTGCTCACATTTATGTGGTTATGATCAACTCCTCGACAGATATATATTTCAAACTACATTTATCGGTAGCTGAAATAAGGCACGAAAATGCACTCATAAATTTTACATTTATTTTCTCTTGCTAGAAACGGCAGAAAAGTACTGATAGTCTTCTAAAGGTGTAAACAAGATATCTGAAATAAGTTCTGGATCATGTGTAGTTTCCTTGACCTTGGCACTCAAATTAGCACAAGTCTTTTGGGAGTTAATGTAGGAGATCTTTAGCTAGCTAGGTCCTAATATTCTACACGAAAACAGTTATGGGTATACATATGGTATAACTGTCATAGCGCAGCTTTTTTTGATTTGACTAGCTGATGTATATGTGTGCACATGGTACATGTTCCTTAGTCGTCGTTCCAAGTTGGAACAAAAGTTGTTTATTAGCACATCAAGTCAACCCACTTTTACTTTTATAATTTGCATGATATATGTTCTTTGTTACTAATTAGGAATTTTTTTGCTTGAGTAATTTTTTGGGCACATAGTTAATTAACCAATACATTTCAATCTTAGTATATTTAATTAATAGGAGAAGCGTACAAACAACACCGTGTTGCCCCGGAAAACAGATTAGGGCATAATTGACTCTTATTATAGGCACACGTCATGAGCGATTAGCTATTCCAAAAGCTATATCAACAACAAAACTATTCTGAAGTGTGCATAAACTAAGGCATTTGGTTTGGTCCGACCATCTTGGAGCTTTGGACACCATCAACAGAAGAAACTTGCTTGACTCATTCTTAAAGTGAGCCTTTCCTTTTTTACTGAAGGACTATAGATGTATAAGAAGTTTAACGCATTGTGACGTACGTTCAGCGGGCCCTCATGTTTGACACCCGAATAACCCGTAGAAGTCTCCATGTCTGCCACATCTCTTTTCCTGATCCTCTCTATCATCCATATTTTCTATCAAAAGTTATGAATAGGTGCTCGACACTAGGTTCTATTCATTTATTTTATATGAACAAATTCCGTTTATTTATAGGACTCAAGAGTCTATTTGACCCTGTAAAATTTATTCCTTAATATGGCATCCTCGATTTGAGCTTGTGCGGCTCGATTCCACCGTCGAAGCCACCCTGGATCTACGTTTGCTAAATCCAGTCCTTTTTAGTCCCAATCAGTGTTTCGCATGACAAAGTGCAGATATACTAATATATCCTACATGTGTCATGGAGGCTCTTTCCTATGCACATACTTGGGCTTGACCTTGAGCATAACATGCCTAGGATTTATACCCCTGTTTCAAGGAGGGGAAAAGAGATTAGGTATGTGTTCCGATTATGGAGGAAGACTTCAAATTATTAATGTTTTTCTTTCATCTCTTCCAAACTTATGAGTTGTCTCAAATTATATAATGGCACCATGGAGGGGTTTGATAAATATACGACACACAATCTTTGGATGAGGAAGGACTCAAAGATGAAGAATACACCTTTGGCTACATTTAATATAGACTGCAGGGAAAAGATTAGGAAGGTGTTCGGTCATTAACCTGGAGGTTCGGAATTTCAAACATCAAGGATGGATTGCTAGTTGGAATCCAAATAAAAAAAAACAAGCAGGAATTAAGACGACATGTAGGTGTGGGCGTGATTTGAAACGGTCGAACGAATATATGACTAGTGATTGGTATGCAAATGCGCCTAGTTAAGTTTTATCCAGAGGGGATAAAAATGATGGATCATGAACTTACAACCTTGCCCGTAAATATCATCTACTATGGTTGCTGGATCCATTTAGTTCTCACTGGGAATTGGATTAACAAAGGGATTTTGCTTTTCCGCCTCAACCTTGGCCATTGAAGACTGGGTTGTTATCCGTATAAAAACAATGGCTAGGATGCTAGGTTGCCTAAGAATATATGAATTTCAAGTACTTTCTACTAGAATGTTTGCGTCAAAGAGCATCTTCTGAGAAGCGGTTGAAAATAACTACCACTTTTCCATGGTGCCACTCCCCTGCATGCGTTGATTGTTTTTGATGAGTTGGTGACAACATGGCCGCAGACTATAACTGTCTGGTTGCCTGTCACTTCCTCTTGGACCGTGTGTGATGTACCCCTCTTAGGGGTAATCAACCAGTGGTTATGAACTCAAACGATATGTCGGGAGAGTTTTTAGACATGAGTTAGGCCATGTGATGAACTCAAAACCGTATGAAAAAAGCAATATTAGATTTATCATGAAAACTATTTTGAATAATACAATGTTTTTCTACGGCATATGCCTACTAAAGCTCATGATCTATGATTCATGTTCAAGACGTGTCAAAGCCAAAATTATTATCTGTTTGTGAATGCCGGAAAAGAATAGACTCAAGTGATCCATGGAAGGAAGATGTGGTACTAATTAGTCAGTACAAGAAGATGCTTGTTTACCGGCATTTCGTGATACCAGTGGAGTAATGCGATTCGTACTCATCGCTGCATGCCAATCATACTACTTTCAGGTAAATGAATAAAAATAACAAATAACTTAACTCTGGATATACTCGAGCCATTGGTGAGAGCTACTAACCCGTGGCAGAACGTGCATTCAGGGCATCTGGTTGTTGAGTATTAGGTGTTGGCAAAACCGAATGAATCTTCAGTGGAGTAACCGTCTTGCTACTTGCCCCTGCACGGCATATCAGACATATATAAATAACTTAGTAAAGTAGCGTGCATGTGATATGCGAGTGCTATCCTAATCATTGCAACGCAAGCCAGCTCACTCTTCGCCGTTTTGTAGTTGTTGCAGGCCATAATTCTTTACCATTTGTGAGCTAGGTTGAAGTGTGATTACCAAATGGATTGGAAAAAATCGATTCTAATAGAAGCAAGTGGAGCGGGCAATGTAAAAATTGCATCAGCTAGAACGATTCTGACGTCTAATGTGAAACTTGTACGTGTATAATAACTATAATTATAATTTGCACTAATTAATTACAATGATGTCGGAGTGTATGGACTCCTTTGAGTGAGTTCTAATGTCATTGAATGTTTAATTTGACCCATGAGTTTTTGCTTTGACTGGATCTACCTAGTCAACGAAATTTGCGTCGAATGCACGCGGTCCAGAAGTGGTTTGAAATTATTGGAAGTGCATTCAAATTAATGTTGAGCTCTCTGATCACCACGTGGGAACCACATATAAAATATATTTCTAGTCGCAAACGAAATAGTGCCAACATGTATCTGGTTTTGATCAGCTCCTCCACAGATATATCTTTAGAACAATATTTATTAGTAGCTGAAATAAGGCACGGAAATGTACTAATAAATTTTACATTCATTTTTGCTTGCTAGAAAATGGCACAAAATGTATTGATAGTCTTCTAAAGGTGTGAACTAGATATCCCGAAATAAGTGTTGGATCATGTGTAGTTTCCTTGACCTTGGCATTCAAATTAGCACAAGTATTTTGAGAGTTAATGTAGGAGATCTTTAGCTAGCTGGGTCCTAATATTCTACACGATAACAGCTATGGGTATCCATATGGTATAATTGTCATAGCGCGGCTTTTCTTGATTTGACTAGCTGATGTATATGTGTGCATATAGTAGATGTTCCTTAGTCGTCGTTCCCAGTTGGAACAAATGTTAATTGATTAACGCAACGAGTCAAGCCATTTTTACTTGTAGAATTTGGATGATATATGTTCATCATTACTAATATAGGAAATTTTTTTGCTTCAATAATTTATTGGGAACATAGCTAATTAACCAGTACAATTCAATCTTACTATGTTTAATTAAGTAAGAGTATAAGCATACAAACAACACAATGTTGCCCCGTGAAACAAATTACGGCATAATTATCATGTATTATAGCGCACATCATGAGCGATTAGCTATTCCAAAAGCTATATCAACAACAGAACTGTTCTGCAACGTGCATAAACTAAGGCATTTGGTTTGGTCCGACCATCTTGGAGTTTTGGACACTATCAACGGTAGAAACTTGATTGATTCATTATTAAAGAGAGCCTTACTTTTTTACTTAAGGAGTAAATTTGTATAAGAAGTTAAACGCATTGTGGCACATGTTCATTGGGCCCTCGGGTTTGACACCATAACCCATAGGAGGCTCCGTGACTTTTGCGTCTCTTATCCTCATCCTATCTATCATCCGTATTTTCTATCAAAGGATATGAATAGGTGCTCGACAATAGGTTCCATTTATTTATTTTATATAAACAAATTTCGTTTATTCATAGGACCATAGTCTATTTGACCCTATAAAATTTATTACTTAATATGGAATGCTTGATGTGAGTCTGTGGGTCTCGATTCCACCGCCGAAGACACCCTGCATCTAGATTTGCTAAATACACTCATTTTTAGTGCAAAGCAGTGTTTCACGGAGCGAATTGCAGATATACTAATATATCATACAAGTGACATGGAGGTTGTATCCTATTCACATGCTTGGGCTTGACGTTGAGCATAACATGCCGAGGACTTATACCCCTGGTTCAAGGAAGGGAAAAGATATTAGGTATGTGTTCTTATTGTGGAGGGAGACTTCAAATTATCAATGTTTTTCTTTCATCTCTTCCAAACTTATTAGTTGTCTCAAATTATACAATGGCCCCATGATGGGGTTTGATAAATATACGATACATAACGTTTGGATGAGGAAGGATTAAAAGAAGAAGAATACATCTTTGGCTACATTTAATATAGACAGCAGGGAAAAGATTAGGCAGGTCTTGGGTCATTCACCTGAAAGTTCGGAATTTCAAACATCAAGGATGGATTCCTAGTGGTAATTCAAATAGAAAACCAAGCAGGAATTATAACGACGTGTGGGTGTGGGCGTGATTTGAAATGGTCAAACGAAGATATAACTAGTGATGGGTATGCAAATGCTCCTAGTTAAGTTTTATCCTGAAGCGATATGAAATGATGAATCATGAATTGAGAAACTTTCCCTTAAATATCTTGTACTGTGGTTGCTGGATCCATTTAGTTTTCAGTGGGATTTGGATTAACAGAGGGAGTTTCCTTTTTTTCAACCTTGGCCATTGAAGACCGGGCTTTTATCCCTATAAAATGTATGGCTAGGATGCTAGGTGGCCTAAGCATATATGAGTATCAAGTACTTCCTATTATAATGTTTGTGTCAAAGAGCCTCTTCTGAGAAGCGATTGAAAATAACTACCACTTTCCATTGGTGCCACCGGAATGCATGTGTTGATTGTTTGTGTCGAGTTGGTGACAACATGGTCTTGGACTACAACTGTTTGGCTGGTTGTCACTTCCTTTTGGACCGTGTGTGATGTTCCCCTCATATGGGTAATCAACCAGTGGTTACGAACTCAAAACCATATGTGGGGAGGGTTTTTAGGCATGAGTTAGAGCATGTGATGAACTCAAAACCATTTATGATGGACCCAAAACTAGATTAAAAAAGCATCATTAGATTTATCATGAAAATATTTCAAATAGCATAGAGTTTTGCAGCTATAAAAAAAACATATACAATGTTTCTCTGCAGCATATGCCTACTAAAGCTAATGATCTAGGATTCATGTTCAAGACATGTCAATGCCAAAAATATTATCTATTTACGGAGGCTGGATAGAATAGACTCAACTGATCCATGAACGGAAGAGGTGGTACTAATTAGTCAGTACAAGAAGATGCATGTTTCACGGTGTTATGCGATGACAATGGCATAACAACATTCGTACTCATCGTTTCATGTCAAATCAGTTTACTTTCAGGTATTGGAATACAAAATAATAAATAACTTAACTCTGGATATACTCGAGCCATCAGTGAGAGGTACTAACCCGTGGCAGCCCTTGCATTCAGGGCATCATGTTGTCGAGTATTAGGTGTTGGTGAAGCCGAATGAATCTTCTGTGGAGTAACCGTCTTACTACTGCCCCCTGCACGGCAAATCAGACATATATAAATAAGTTAGTAAAGTAGTGTGCATGTGATATAGGAGTGCTATGCTAGTCATGACAACGCTAACCAGCTTACCCTTCGATGTTTTGTTGTTGTTGGAGGCCATAATGCTTAACCGTTTGCGAGCTAGGGTTAAGTATGATTGCCAAATGCATCGGAAAAATTGATTCTTATAGACGCATATGGAGCCGGCATTATAAAGGTCACATCAACTAGAACGATCATGACATCTAATGCAAAACTAGTACGTCTATAATAACTACAATTTTAATTTGCACTAGTTGATTATATTTATGTGGGAGTGTATGGACCCCTTTGAGTGAATGCTAACGACATTGAATGTTTAATTTGACCTATGAGTTTTGCTTTGACTAGATCTACCTAGTCAATGGAATATGTGTGGAATGCACGCGGTCCAGAAATGGTTTCAACATTATTGGAAGTGCATTCAAATTAATGTTGAGCTCTTTGAACACGACGTGCAAACCACATATAAAATATATTTCTAGTCGCAAACAAAATACTGCCCACATGTATGTGGTTTTGATCTCCTCCTCCACAGATATATCTTTCAAACTATGGTCATTTACATTTCAGCCCCTAACTTGAACCACCAACTCACATTTACCCCTAATTCCGAAGTGTGCTCAAATTTTCCCCTCTTCCGCTAAGTGCGGTTATAGAAATGCTCTTCCATACATTTTCCGTCTGGCCAAAGGCCTTTGACAAGTTGTGGGTTCCAATTAAGGGCAAATGTAATTGTCCCTTCAAACTATATTTATTAGTAGCTGAAATAAGACACGGAAATGAACTAATAAATTTTATATTTTTTTGGATTGCTAGTAAACGGCAGAAAACATACTGATAGTCTTCTAAAGGTATGAACAAGATACCCTGAAATAAGTGCTGGGCCTTGAGAGTTCAATACACCGGAGGTGCCTAAACTTGTCTTGCACGGTCAACTTGGTGTCTAAAGTTGTAAAATATACGAAACTTGTGGTCGAACTTGTCCAACCATACAAATATGGTGCCTCCTTCCGTATTTAGACATAGGCCCTGCCAATATAACATGTCAACATCGCAGTGACCCATGTGTCAGTGGCTATGTGCGGGGATGCGTCGGGTGCCCCACTCATGAGGAATAAATTTGCAGAAACCCCCCTGAAATACACTATATGGTAGAGAGAAATAACATGAAGAAAAAACCTTCATGGAGAGGGGTTAGAACCTGCACCTCCAGGTTACCAAACATCGGGATCTAGCCACGCGAGCAAACTATTAGGTACCTACAAGTACTAGCTAGAAAGCTTTGTAAACCAATTCGACATATGCTACTTTCAAACTTTTATGATGCTTGTCCACCAGTTTTATTTTTTATTTTTTCCAAGTTCCTGCTTAGTTTTAAGACACATAAATTTTTCCAAATAAAGATATAATAATAATTAATATACAACTACCATGTATTATTAAATATTTTTTTATTTTTTCATTGTTTTCTACTTTGAAGAGGTAAAATTACTTTTTCAAAAAATTATGCGTATTAAAAATTTTCAACCAATATTTTAAACTATTATGTAAATTTATATACCTTATTCCAGACAAGGAGCACAAACAACTATTATGTATCTTCATTGTATTTCTACAATTCCAAAATATTAAAAATTTGACAACATTTTATTTTGTGAACTATTCAACATGCACTAAAATTTCTTGTGTAATAGTCTTAAACCCTAGAAATGCATAAAACACGACAACATTTTTTTAGAAATGTAAGGATAATTTTACATAATAATCATTTCTAAAACATGTTCAACCTTTTTTTAATACACATTGTCATTATTTTAATGCATCACGTTTTGTTTTCAAAAACACGTTCTAACTTTTGAATACATGTGAAACATTTTCCAAAAAACATGTTGATATGTTTCAAATGCACTAGCACTTTCTATAAGTTTATGGCAGCTGTAATTTTTTTTCTTACTTCTGTTCTTTCAAAAGGTAGAAACAATATCAACAACAAAAGTAAAGACAAGCTTGAAAAAAAAAACCTGTGCCGAACCATATGAGTGCCATATATAGATGAAATGCTAGAAGAGGTACATAGCGATTAAAGCAGATTTTTGGATTACGGTGGCCACTGAGCACGTTTTCCTAAAGGTTAAAACTGGCACTTAAAAGTTTCTTTTTCTTTTTCACAACAAAAACGTGTGCATGTTCTCTGATTGTCAAATTTGTTTGAAATTATGGTATATTTTACCCTGGAATAAAGACAAAAAACAGCCAAAAAACAGCTGATTTTTGCATGTATTTGTCTTTTTTGGATATCTCACATAAAAAGACTGATTTTGAAGAAAATTCGCACTATTTATTACATTTCTATGTGTGCACATATAAATGATTTTAGAATTTTTTTTGAGTTGTAGAACTTCGTTTCACTGAACTTCAGGAAAACGGGCACAATGTGCCTCGTGCTACAAAGTTACCTTTTGCATAAACGTCATATATAAATTCGACCTCGTGAGAATCCACCATGATAGTTTGCCGTGGTGGCCAGCCTGTGCCTACAATGCAACCTGTGACCAGTTCCACCATTGATTCTACATCCAACAATTTATTTCTACTGCAGGCACCGTATTTGTATGGCAAGACTAGTTCGAGCACCTGTTTCATGTATTTTGCAACTTTAGGTACTAACTGAAGGTTCAAAATAAATTGAGGCACCACCAGTGTATTTAACTCTTTCCTTGACCTTGTCACCCTGGCATTCAAATTAGCACAAGTCTTTTGGGAGTTAATGTAGGAGATCTTTAGCTAGCTAGGTCCTAATATTCTACACGAAAAATAGTTATGGGTATACATATGGTATAACTGTCATGACGCAGCTTTTCTTGATTTGACTAGCTGATGTATATGTGTACATGTAGTAGATGTTCCTTGGTCGTCGTTCCAAGTTGGAAGAAAAGTTAATTGATTAACTCATTGTGTCAAGCCATTTTTATTTGTAGAATTTGTATGATATATGTTCCTCATTACTAATATAGACATTTTTTGCTTGAATAATTTATGGGCACATAACTAATTAACCATTACAATTTAATCTCAATATGTTCAATAAAGAGGAGAAACATAGAGACAACATTGTGTTGTCCTGCAAAAAAATTAGTGCATAATTGTTTTGATTATATCGCTCGACATGAGTGATAAGCTATATCAACAATAGAGCTATTTTGTAGTGTGCATAAACTCAGACCTTTGGTTTGGTCCAACCATCTTGGAGTATTACATAGAATTAACGAAAAAAACTTGCTTGACTTATTATTATTGTAAGCCTTTCTTTTTTACATAAGGAGTACATATGTATTAAACGCATTATGGCGTTTGCTTAGAGGGCCCTCGGGTTTGACGCCCAAATAACCTATAGGAGGCTTCCTGTCTTCCTCATCTCTTCTCCTGACCCTATCTATCATCCGTATTTTCTATCAAAAGTTATGAACATGTGCTCAGCAGCAGGTTCCATTCCTTAAGCATATATGAGTATCAAGTACTTTCTAGTAGAATGTTTGCGTCATAGAGCCTCATCCGAGAAGTGATTGAAAAAAACTACCACTTTCCCCTGGTGCCACTCCAGTGTATGCGTTGATTGTTTCTGATGAGTTTGTGACAACATGGTCGTGGACTATAACTGTTTGGCTGGCTGTCATTTCCTGTTGGCCGTGTGTGATGTGCCCGTCATAGGGGTGATCAACCAGTGGTTACGAACTCAAAAAAATATGTGGGGAGCGTCAAAACCCAAGTTTGCACAATCTATCCAGCCATTGCAAACTTGATGTGGCCAAAAAAAAGGGAAAGTGGTGGTGGTGGTTGGGATGAATTTCTCAAGTGGCAAATGGTCGTGCTTTGACACTCGGGTGGGTTTCTCTTCAGTTAGGGTGCTGGTCCGGATCATGTCTTGGCCAAATATTTTCCCCGAACAGACTCAATTCTCACCAAACCCGACAAATATACAAAACCAGATACATATACATACATATATATGCTATCTAACACATACATATATATGCTATCAAACACATATATGCTCAAAAAATATGTCTTTTTTGCCACGACCTCCTCGAATGGCTTCACCAAAATTTGCATGGGTATCACACACACGAACATCTTGCCCCACAAAAAAAAGATGTTTTCGAATTTATTTGCTATTCAAAATGATTTACTATTCGCACATGGGCTCATCTGGGCCCAGATGCAAAATAGATTATTAGAATTGGAACCATGCCCCGCTCGGGATGCAAAATAGCTTATTCTTTTCAATTAACAGGAGACCTCCTCCCTGACTTCATTTCTCACTCAAAATAGAAACCCAACTTACAGCATCCATATTTACTTGGTTTCATCGTCTTACAACTTGACAAACAAAAAACATAACAAAACCTTAGTGGATTTCCGAGCAAGAACAACCCCCCGAGGGCCTTCCAATCTCCTAAAACACTTTCCGAGCAAGACAAAAACATTGCTTGAGATACAAAAATGAAAATTTTCACATTTTTGTATCTCGAGCAATGTTTCGAATTTGATTTGAATTTTTGTAACAACATGCATTGATATTGTGTCAATGCATTAAAAAAATTCCGGAATTTTTTCGAACATTTTTTACTGTGGAATGGGGGACCAGTGCACCGGTAGCACCAATTGCCCCGGTGCACCAGATACATCGTCTGTAGGGTGAGCTCGCAAGCAGCCATCATTGGGCCTGGCCCATGTAGTGTGCGATGTAGTAGGACGAGCGCGCGAGCGCTTCATGCAGCTCGCATGAAGGCGCGCCAACAAAAAACACCTCTGGATTGTAATTTAACATCCGTCTTCGGTGGCTTCGTAAAGTCTCCAAGATACCCGGGGTCACTATGTGGGTCTGCTCAATTAGCCCTAAACGAGGGGTCACGTGAACACAAAAGGATCTCCCCTTTTAAAAAAGGTCAAGAAAAAGATAGAAATGGAAGTGACCTCCGAAAGGTGTGAAACGAAAAATGATTAGGAAAATGGCAGAGGCAGAGAGAAATTATTGAGTACTGTACTTTCAAAATTTTCTTTTGAAAAGAAGCAACAATGCCATGCGGAAAGCAGCAAGGTGGCAAGGCGACAGAACAAGAAAAAAAGGCAGCAAAAGGCGAACGCGCCATGTGCTGTGTGAAACAGGGCAATCATGTGCGGCCGGTGACCAGGCACGAGGCCAAAGGGGGCACACACTGGCCCGACACTACCAATGCAACACAACGACACGAAGTGCATCCAGTTATTGTCGTAAGCGTCTGTACTTTCTTGCACATGCTATGTGGGTGAAATGAAGATACCATGCCAACTTGGAACCTTTTCAGAGTTCATTTCAAATTCTTTTCAATTTCATGGTCTTATAGCTCAAAATAATCAGTAAATGTATGAAAAATAACAAATGAAGTCGGAAAGGGTTGTAAATTGATAATGTGGTTTTGAATGGTGTATTTTGAACATATAAAAACTATGGAGTTCAAATAAGTTAAAAAAATAATGAAATCCCTTTGTAACAGACGAGTTTCCGTATGAAACCCTGATACTTCGAAGGAGATTGTCTGTTCTATACACGAAGTGCATCCAGTTTTTCCCGTAAGCCTCTGTACTTTCTTGCACATGCTATGTGGGTGAAATGATGATACCATGCCAACTTGGAACCTTTTCAGAGTTCATTTCAAATGCTTTTCAATTTCATGGTCTTATAGCTCAAAATAATCAGTAAATGCATGAAAAATACCAAACAAAGTCAGAAACAAAATAAAATAAAATAAATAAGTAATTTGAAACAAAATAATATAAACTTAAATAAAATAGATAAGTAGAAACATAATAAAATAATAAAATAAAGTTTAATAACATAAATAAAATTTATGAAACTAAAATTATCAAAGTATTTTCTGTTCGAAACATTATAAGCAACCTCTAGTATTATTGAAACTAAAATTATATAAAATTGATGCACCTAAAATTATCAAAGTATTCTCTGTTCAAAATCATTAAAAGCAAAAGGAATTTTCATAAAGAACTTTTTTGTTATAAACTTTAATAGCAAAAAGAATTATCATAAAATAAAATTAATAAGTAATTATAAACAAAATAAAATAAAATAAATAAGTATTTTGTTGTAAGTAGAAACAAAACAAAATAAATAAAGAAAAAAGAAAACAAAAAATAGAAAAAAATAAAAAAATTGCCACCAACTGGGCCACCACGGCCTGAATACGACTAGAAACCAATCCATGGGCCAGGATTCAGGCCCGTAGTAGGCCCAGAAGGCCAATCAGGCATAGCAGTAACAATTAGGCCCGTAAGCCTAGAATGGAGAGGAGCTCGAGAGGGGTGCAGCAGTGGGGCTTATAAACCACTGCATGCCCCTCTCAACTAGCGAGGTGGGACTAAACTTTGGTCGCGATGCGGGCAGCACAGGGGCCTTTCGTACCGGTTGGTGGCACCAACCGGGACTAAAGGGGGTTCTTTGGTCCCGGTTGGTGGCACCATCCGGTACCAATGCCCATCCTTTAGCCCCGGTTGGTGCCACCAACAGGGACTAAAGGGGCGTATTAGTCCCGGTTGGTGCCACCAACAGGGACTAAAGGCTTTGCTATATAAGCAACACTTAGTAGTTTCGACCAAATCCCCCACTTCTCCCCCGACGCCCCTTGCTCCTCCTTGTTGCCGTCACCGCCCGACGCCCCTGCTCCACCTTGCCGTCGCCGCCACCATCGACGCCGTCAGGTTGCTCGCGTTCGCTGTCGCCGCAGCCACCGCCGCCCCTGCCGACCCCGACACGCCGACCACCGTGCCCCGCCGCCCCCTGTGAGCACCAGCCTCCCCTGTCCCGCGCCTCGGCGCCCCTGTTCTGCGTGGCCGCCGCGCCGCCGCCCCTGCCCTACGCAGCCGCCGCGCGCCGCCCCTGTCCTGCGCGGCCGCCGCGCCGCTGCCCCTACCCTGTGCTGGTGCCGCACGCCGCCCTGCCGCCCCTGCCCTGCACGGCCGCCGCGCGCCGCCCCTATCCTGTGCGGCCGCCCCTGCCCTGCATTTTTTTTCATAGTATTTTTTTTCATAAATGTATTTTTTTGTGTATATGTGTTTGTATGTGTATATATGTGTGTACATGTTCATAGTATTTTTTTCATAAATGTATTTTTTTCAAATTTATGTATATGTTCATATATATATTTTTTCATAAATGTATTTTTTGTCAATTTATGTATATGTTCATATATATAGAATATTTTAGTTTATGTTTAGTTTACTATTAAGATTAGGAAAATTTCAGATGTGTAATTATATTTATTTATATGTGTAGTAATTTAGATGTTGTAATTTGTTCATAATAATTGTGCACTTTTGTATAGAAACTTTATTTTTTTCATATGTACGAAAATGTAGAGTGAAAACGAAAACAAACATATAAGAAAAAACAAAGGAAAAATGAAGAAGGAAAAGAAAACCGCCTGGCTCGGCCACCACCGCATTTTCATAAAGTGTTTCCACCGCATTTACATGAGGGGGGACGTCGGAAAAAATAAGAAGAGGAAGAAGAAGAAAAAAAAGAGGAGAAGAAGAAGGAATAGAGGAGTGGAAGAAATGTCTTCCACTCCTCTATTCCTTCTTCTTCTCCTCTTTTTTTTCTTCTTCTTTTTTATCGCGAACTAGGGCAGAGGGTCGAGGGTCGGGAACTAGGGCAGAGGGTCGAGGGTCACCCTCTCGACCGTGATAACTTATACCACGGGAGCACCCCCCCCC
>NC_041393.1:732147163-732166530 GCF_002162155.2 Triticum dicoccoides | reverse complement strand
TTGAAGCATTGTGTCGAGGCCACCCCAAACCCTTGAAGCGTTGTGTCGAGGCCACCCCAAACCCTTGAAGCATTGTGTCGAGGCCACCCCAAACCCTTGAAGCGTTGTCGAGGCCACCCCAAACCCTAGAGAAGGAGCGTCGAGGACACTAATATGATTCCTTATTGTGATTAGCTAGTTAGTTCTACGTTTGCCACTAATATATATCCATCTATCATGTTTGAATAATAATTGACATGTTGTAAATATTTGCAGAAACTATGGAGCACCCCCGAGATGAAGGAACATAAGTGATGTTGGGGGACATAATCGCAAAAGGAAGTGATGTCGTTACGTCGTTTCTCAACGACACCGATGGTCTGGAAGGACGGGGTAGTGAAGAGGGCTATGATTATGATGGCTCCGGTGTCCCATTAATGCCGGTACAAGAAGAGGGCTTTGATTATGATGGCTCTGGTGACCCAATGAAGGTACAAGAAGGACACCGTGATGACGGCTCTGGTGACCGAACCGAGTCCGTCCTGGTATATATATATTAGTTAAGCCCGTGCTAACTAGCTAATTGATGCATTCATTGTTTTCATATGTACACATATTAATTAACTCTCGTCTTTCTTCTTTTCTCTAGCCCTCTGGATCGATCTCAACTTCGGTAAAGAAACGAGGCCCAAAGAAAAAGTTGCACTCGGATGAAAGGTTTGAGATCACAGCAATCGCGCGCGATGGCAAGCCGATTGAACCCATCCGGACAAGGGATGCATTTCGTGCTTAGTGCAGGGTTCTTGTTACGGACAATATACCGATCAGTATCCACCAATGGTTAAAGCCTAAGAAAGAAGACCCTGAGGTGTCTTATGTCTCTGATATGCAGAAAGAAGATCTTTGGACAACGCTTCAGGAAAATTTCACCCTACCGCCAGAGGAGGATCCGGAGAAGCCAGTTAAAGAGCAATGGCTAAAGTATCATGCTCTTAAGAAGATGGCAGAACTATTTAGGAGGTGGAAGAATGAGCTGAAAACAGATTTTGTCGACAAAGAAAAGGCACCAGAATTCATCAGAAAGTATGAGAAGATCAGAGATCAATGGCCCGCATTTGTGGCCCACCAGACATCAGAAAAGAGTAAGAAGATGTCAGCGACAAACAAGATAAATGCTGCGAACAAGAAGCATCACCATCGCACGGGGTCAGGTGGCTACCTCAAAGCCCGACCTTTGTGGGACAGGGCTGAGAATGACCTGATTGCTGAAGGGGTGGAACCAGAGACATTGAACTGGCCAGACCGTTGCCGGACTTGGTTCTTCGAGGTTGGCGGAACCTTGGACCCTGTAACAGGGAAGTGCGTTTGGACGGAAGAGCAACTGTGAATACCCGTCAAGAGGCTTCAGGAGTATATCGACAAAGCGCAGAGAGAACGACGAGCTCACAGTGGCCCTCGGGAATCTTGAGCACCCTGGACGGACACGAGGCACGCCAGGCTCCATTCCGTGGAAGGCTGGGTTTCCGGATGCAGGGGGTTACAAAAGCCAGGAGAGGAGGAAGAAAGTGGAGCATAGCCAAATGTAGGCACTGCACGAAAGGGTACAAGGGCTAGAGGAACGAGAAACAGATCGCAGCAAATGACCTACCGAAGTTTCCCTTGAAGCTACCCCGCCATCTCAGCGGAGAAGCAGCGTTGCTTCCACCGAGCAGACTCAACAGCTGGAGCCTGTCTTCACGGCTCCTGCTAGCTACCCTGTGGATGCTATCACGGAGTGTCAACATTGCCACCTTATGGCGCGATGGATGACATTGAAAGTGAAGGTGGCTGTTGGCTCTGTTTTACCTACTGGTCCTGGCACAACCTACCACGGCCGGTCGATTCCTGAAGGATATGCTAGGATGATGGCGGATCAAATAACGGACGAATTTGAGGACCTTGAGCTTGACCACCCTATGGGTGAACGGGAGATTCGGCCGGGTTCTTCTCTGAAGAATCCATGCCTATGGCGAAAGGAGCTCATCAACCTTACGAACTGGACGCCTCCGCCTCCTCATCCTCCTCTGGCGAGTCAGGGCACTCCGCCTCCTCCTCCGCCTCCTCCGGCGAGTGATCAGGGCACTCAGCCTCCTTCTCTGACCCGTGCGGCACTCCGCCTCCTTCTCCGCCTGCGCCGGCGCGCCCGAGCAGCCAGCCTCCTCCTTCTCCGCCTCGTCAACAAGGGCGTAAGAGACCCGCCGCCGCTCCAGCTGCTCCGGTGTGTCGTCCTTCTCCTCCGCCTCGTAAGAAAGGAAAGGCAGCCACAACCGCTCTGTCTGCTCCGGCGTCTAGCAGTACAGCCAGAGGCAGGCAATACAGATACGGTCCTTCTCTGAAGACTCCAGAGAAGTTACCATACGAGAGGAGCCAGGAGGAAAACGCGAAGATCGTGCAAGCCGAAGTAACCAACTTCTTTGAAGGGATGAAAGCAAAGAAAAATCCACCTCCAGAGGAGAAGATAGATCCGCTAAAAGCGAAGCGTACTCTGGCCGCCCTGAAGAAACCACCAAAGTCTCCGGTGAAAGACAACTATGAGCGCATTCTTACAAAGTCATTTATCGAAGGAGAGAGGTCGGGAAGTACTGTCAGTGGTCAAAGGTTAGCAGAACGACGAGCTGGAAAAAAGTTGCCCAGCTCGGCGAACAAGCGAACCAATCGTCGTCCTCTCTCCAGGTGTCTAGCGTCATTGCGAATCATCCGGGCGGGACAATGGTGCCCGGTTATAATGATCTTGGAGATTACCTACCCGACATGCACATTTCGATTTCTTGGAGGTGGACGAACACAAATACTTGTACGGGAAGCCTCTCGTCAAAGATGAAAGATCTCTAACAATGATGATGCGAAGATTCCATGATTGGTATATGAAAACCTGCAGAGAGTCTGAGGGGAGGAATATTTTGACGCTGAGAGTTAGAGAGGAGCATGACCTCGTTGGAATTGAACTGTTGAATGTTCCATTTGAGGAGTTCTTCGAGTTTTTCAATCTAAAGGCCCTCGATAAGTTAATGATCACTTGCTACTGCATGTAAGGAGTACTACTTCTGTCATTAAGTCTCTATATATAGGTCAGCTCTTTCATTGCATGTATTTTTAATTATCCTCACTATATTATGCAGATTGAAGATCGCCGAATTGAAGAAAAGACAAATCGGTGATATTGGGTTCATTAACACAAATCTTATAGATGCATATATGGTTAAATCTCAGGCCAAAGATACTGAGGCCAAGCTGCTACAATTGTTTGTATTAAGTCAAAACAAAGCTATAATACTCTTCCCTTACAGATTCAAGTGAGTTTTACTATCTTGTGCATATTCGGTTTCCCTTATTAGTCGAGGTTACAGTAATGTAATTGATGAGTTATGCATGCATGCGCAGATTCCACTATATTCTCCTAGAGATTAAGCTTGAGCAGGGGCTAGTAACCGTCTTAGACTCGAGACCAAAAGATCCCAAGGAGTATGCGGACAAGACTGAAATTCTACAGAAGTAAGTTAAATCGATCATTATCGCACCATATCGGCAACTTCAATTTGTTCATTTCCTGATATCAAGTAATTGTTTTCTTTCTCTGCCAAGGTTTGGAAAAATTCACCTCAAAAACTCCGGGACTGCCGAAGAAGCTGGAATTTAGACAACCAAAAGTAAGTACTATAGTAGCATATATGTTCCACACATCTCCTAATGATTCAAGCGCTAGTTTCATCAATACCATTTAGCATGCTTGCTAATTATCAGTTTGATTAACCTCTATTTCTTGTAAAGTGGTGGTGGCAGGAACAAGGGAATAATTACTGTGGATACTACATCTGCGAGTCCATCCGCCACACAACCTGTGAGCGGGGCTACTCCGAAAAACAATATGAAGTGCGTAAATAATATTCACAATTTTTATTACCATCATTTGTGTTCAGTTTCATTTATTCATATATATGTATAGACCCCCGTCTTCAAATTAGATATTTCGGATGCGGGATGAACTCCTACCACCAGATCGTATGCGAGGAATTCAAGAGGAATTGGCAGCATTCTTTCTTGACCACGTGATCGCTAAAAACGGAGAATACCATGTGGACCCTGATCATTCATTTTTAATTAGGAGATTATATTGTAAGAGATACTTATATTGTATATATGTAGCCAGTAGCGTCGGATAGATATACGAGAACTTGTTGTTCGGCCGATCTCTTAGAGAAGGAGAGGTGGTCGATATCACTTCTCTTTGTATGCATCTGTTCATGACGATCTTCTGTTTCCTTCATTTGCTTACTAGCTAGCGTGTCTAGTCCTATACGTATAGTATATAGCATCGACCAAGCACGGAGATAAGAGAGGACACTTCTCTGTATTAATTAGCTAGCTAACACAATATATGAAACACCTAAATTAACCCCCCCCAAAACCCCCAAACCCCCCACCCCCCTTTTAAAAAACAAAAACCCTAGCAGCTGAAATGCTGACGCGTGGATGCCTATTGGTCCCGGTTGGTGCCACCAACCAGGACCAAAGGGTCTCCTGCCTGGGCTCGCCGCACCGGCCACGTGGAGTCCCATCTGTCCCGGTTCATGCAAGAACCGGGACTAAAGGTCAAGGGCATTAGTAACGACCTATTAGTCCCGGTTCCAGAACCGGGACTAAAGGCCCTTATGAACCGGGACGAAAGGCCCTTTTTCTACTAGTGTCCCGATGATTACATAGCTAGTGTTGGTGGTAATGACTATGATGATTATCATTACCAAGTGTTGATGGTGATCAGATAGCTACCGTAGCTAGTGTTAGTGGTGATTATCTAGGTAGAATGACTTTGAAGATTATGATCTGTGCTACACTATGACTATGGTGATTAAATAGCTAGTGTTGGCCGTAATGATTATGATGATGATTAAATAGCTTGTCTAGGCGGATTAGATTCAAGTGGAGGCAACATGTGGTGCAACACATGTTGCCTCCAGTTGAACCTAATCCACCTTAGTATATACAACAATGTGTGAAATGAAGGTGGATTAGGTTCAAGTGGAGGCAACATGTGGTGCACTTGAACCTAATCCACCTTCATTTCAGACACTGTTGTATATACTAACTAATCATGGTCATAAAGTCATATGATGAAAGTACTGTATATAAAACATACACAAATACTGCGAAAATAAGCTGCAATTAAAAAACAAAAACTAAGAAGCATGGCTTTTCAGAAGAAACGCCACTGCAACTTACCTATATCAGCAGCGATTTTCCAACAAGAGCGCTATGGCTAACTAGGTGTATCGGTAGCGCTTGTAAACCAACGCTGCTGCTACCAGTTAGCTGTAGCGCCTTAGTGGTAGCGCTGGTACAAGTGCTACTAGTAGCTCTAACCAGCACTACTACTAGGGTTTTCCCTAGTAGTGTGACTTGTGCTACAAACTATAACATATCGAGTGCCCGGGATTTGTCGCACCGGGAATGAATCAATGTTCCTGCAAAACATAGGCCTTTTTTATGCCATTATTCATTTTATTGGGTCTACAATTAACTGACTAGATTTAATCGTAGGAAACATGGCTAGCGCCGATGAAGGACAGGCTTCTGGTGATTGCAATGTCTACAAGGCGGCAGACGCTTATTTGAACCTTCTCGACGAGCAACGGTTATTGCACGGCCCAGCTGTCACATCTGAGACTGAGACCGACATCAAGACCGGCGCTGAGACTGGCGCTGACACCGATACCGGCACCGAGACCGGTGAAGCCGGTATAGAAACAGAAACAAAGAGGCAACGACACCCAAACCAGCTCATCACTAATAGGCTGGTGGTCACGGAGGTGTGCAACGGCAATTTTGTGCCAAAAGAGCCTGAGGAAGCGCGCGCGTGCTATGACAATCAATTACGATGCATCCTACGAGCAACTGCCACCATCAACGATGAGAAACTAAAGAAGATAACAAAAATGAAGTAGTCCCTCCTAACTAAGCTGCACCAGGTATTCTTGTTCCCGGGCAGGGATGAAATCAAATATAATGATCCAGATAAAGACCCGACAATGAATTAGATACACAAATGCGCCATGGGCATGTTTAGCGGCGCGTTGTCCGCCTTGAAAGTATGGGTGAAACAGAAGATCATTGACAAAAAGGAACCCTACTCTGAGATTGTAAAGGATAATCCGACAATTACGGAAGAGCAGTTTGAAATATTCCAGGGAGCTTGCGTTGAAGAAGCTTTTAAAGAAAAGTCAGAGTACATGAAGGGGCTCCAAGAGAGGAACATAGGGTGCCACTGAGGGAGTCCTGGATTAAGGGGTCCTCGGACAGCCGGACTATATACGTATGTCACACTATTGGGCTATGAAGATACAAGATAATAGACTTCGTCCCGTGTCCGGATGGGACTCTCCTTTCCGTGAATGGCAAGCTTGGCGATTCATATATGTAGATTCCTTTCTCTGTAACCGACTTTGTGTAACCCTAGCCCCTCCGGTGTCTATATAAACCGGATGGTTTAGTCAGTATGACAACATACAACAATCATAATCATAGGCTAGCTTCTAGGGTTTAGCCATTACGATCTCATGGTAGATCAACTCTTGTAATACTCATATTCATCAAGATCAATCAAGCAGAAAGTAGGGTATTACCTCCATAGAGCGCCCAAACCTGGGTAAACATTGTGTCCCCCGCCTCCTGTTACCATTAGCCTTAGACGCACAGTTCGGGACCCCCAACCCGAGATTCGCCAGTTTTGACACCGACAGCCACCACCTCGGAAGTCGTGGTTAGGCGGGGAAGAGGTCCATATGGGCCAAGGAGGACGCGGAACACGAAAGCCTAGGCATCCCAGACCACATGGCAGAGTTCACCGTCCCACATGAGCGTGACGTCATCAGGGCTTGGTACCATTGGGACCCAGTCAAGAAGTTTTTCGAGATGGATGTGGTCACAAGGAGTTCATGAAACTGCTGGGTAATTTTTAATTTACCTCCTAATTTTAGCTTCTGATCAATTTGACTGCATGTTTAGTCATATTTGTAAATGATCCTTGTTCCTTTTGCAGAAAGAGCAACACAGGATTGCGGCCGAAAGCGACTCGTCGTCTGAGGCGTTGGTGAGGCCCAAGTGGGACACCCATTCAACCGGTCCTTGAACATATCGAAAGGACTCGCAGTGGACACTCGGCCGTCGTATGGACGCGTGCACGGACTCGGAGACAGTGCCACATGGAAGAAGTACTATTGTGAGACGGCGGAGGAGAGAAAGGAAAGACACAGGTTAAATGAAGAAAACATCAACAAGAAGGTTGTGACTGCGGTTGATAAGAAATCAGCTGAGATAGTCAAAGCAGCGGTAGCTGCCATAAAAAAGGAGGTTGCAACTTCTTATAGTGTCTTGGTTCCGGCTATCGTCAATTGGACCAAGCAAAATCGAAATCAGGATGCAATGGACTTTCCCCTTTTCAGCTTCTTGGGGAGCAACTCGACTAGAATTGCACCAGCACCGGCTCCCGCACCGTCTCCTGCACCGGCTCCCGCACCTGCTCCTGCATCGGCCCCCACACCTTCTCCTGCACCGGCTCCCGCAACTGCTCATAACAGCCCGTCCTCCATCTTGGACGTGCTCGGCGGTGCTTCGTCTTTGGCTGAGCTCGACGCCCTCACGGTACCTGTCACACAGGCCCTGTTCAATATATGTTTAATCTCCCCAAGCTTTTAAATAGCGGATAGCGGACTGGTTGCGGATTATGGTCCATGTATCGGAATGCGGATAGCGGGCGATATTGCGGGCGCTATGTCCACATAACAAATTTTAAAAACACACACATAAATTTGAGATTGTTGTGTATATTTCTAGGCCATTGACAAAAAATATGACACTTAATTTGATAAATCATCATCTATATAAGAATATAAACTATAATTGAAAAATTTTGGTCGTGCAACCATGCAAGCAAGACACATTTACCAAAATAGATTACACAGTAGAACAACAAGGACTTATATAGCGGGCGATATTGCGGATAGCGGATAGCGGTCTAACAAGTGATATTGCGCCCGCATCATGACAACACGCTATTTTCTAACGTAAACTTAAAGTGATAGCGGCAGGGTGATGCTACCGCTATTGCGGCCGCAATAGCGGAGCTAGTGGACGCTATTTAAAATATTGGATCTCCCATTTCCATTACCTTTCAGATGTCTCTTGCTACTGCTTGAGCATGTGTTGGTTTTCCCTTGAATAGGAAAGGGTGATCAGCAAAGTAGCGTAAGTATTTCCCTCAGTTTTTGAGAACCAAGGTATCAATCGAGTAGGAGGCTACACCTCGTACCTACACAAACAAATAAGAACCATGCAACCAATGCAATAAAGGGGTTGTCAATCCCTTCACGGCCACTTGCAAAAGTGAGATCTGATAGAGATAATAAGATAAATATTTTTGGTATTTTTATGATATAGATTGGAAAGTAAAGATTGCAAGATCCCGACAAACACACCACAATTCATCGGATCTCGACAAACACACCGCAAAAAGAATTACATCGAATAGATCTCCAGGAAGATCGAGGAGAACTTTGTATTAAGATCCAAAGAGAGAGAAGAAGCCATGTAGCTAATAACTATGGACCCGAAGGTCTATGGTAAACTACTCACACTTCATCGAAGAGGCTATGGTGTTGATGTAGAAGCCCTCCATGATCGATTCCCCCTCTGGCGGAGCGCCGGAAAAGGCCTCAAGATGGGATCTCACAGGTCCAGAAGGTTGCGGCGGTGGAAATAGGGTTTCATGGTGCTCATGGATATTTTCAGGTATATGAGTATATATAGGCAAAGGAAGTCGGTCAGGGGAGCCACGAGGGGCCCACGAGGGTGGGGGCGCGCCTACCCCCCCCCCCCCCTGGGCGCGCCCTCCTGCCTCGTGGCTGCCTCATTTCTTTCTTGACGTCCACTCCAAGTCTCCTGGATTGCGTTTGTTCCAAAATAACTCTCCCAAAGGTTTCATTCCGTTTGGACTCCGTTTGATATTCCTTTTCTGTAAAACACTGAAATAGGCAAAAAACAACAATTTGGACTGGGCCTCCGGTTAATAGGTTAGTCCCAAAAATAATATAAAAGTGCATAGTAAAGCCCATTAAACATCCAAAACCGGTAATATAATAGCATGGAACAATAAAAAATTATAGATACGTTGGAGACGTATCAAGCATCCCCAAGCTTAATTCATGCTCATCCACGAGTAGGTAAATGAGAAAAACAGAATTTTTGATGTGGAATGCTACCTAGCATAATTCTCAATGCAATTTTCTTTATTGTGGCATTAATGTTCAGATCCAAAAGATTCAAGATTAAAGTTTAATATTGACATAAAAATAGTAATACTTCAAGCATACTAACAAATTAATCATGTCTTATCAAAATAACATAGCCAAAGAAATCGTATCCCTACAAAATCATATAGTTTGGCCATGCTTCATTTTCGTCACACAAAATGCTCCCATCATGCACAACCCCGATGACAAGCCAAGCAATTGGTTCATACTTTTTAACGCGCTTCAGCCTTTTCAACCCTCATGCAATACATGAGAGCTAGCCATGGAAATAGCACTATGGGTGGAGTAGAGTATGATGATAGGGATTACGTGGGAAGACAAAAAAGGAGAAAGTCTCACATTGACGTGGCTAATCAACGGGCTATGGAGATGCACATCAATTGATGTCAATATGAGGAGTAGGGATTGCCATGCAACGGATGCACTAGAGCTATAAATGTATGAAAGCTCAAAAAAGAAACTAAGTGGGTGCGCATCCAACTTTCTTGTTCACGAAGACCTAGGGCATTTTGAGGAAGCCCACCATTGGAATATGCAACCCAAGTTCTATAACAAAAATTCCCACTAGCATATGAAAGTGGCAACATAGGAGACTCTCTTTCATGAAGAGCATGGTGCTACTTTGAAGCACACGTGTGGTAAAAGGATAGTAACATTGGCCCTTCTCTCTTTTTCTCTCATTTTTTTCTTTTCTTTTTTTATTTGGTGGGCTTCTTTGGCCTCTTTTTTCTTTGGGCTTCTTTGGCCTCTTTTATTTTTCATAAAGTCCGGAGTCTCATCCCGACTTGTGGGGGAATCATTGCTTCCATCATCCTTTCCTCACATGGGACAATGCTCTAATAATGGAAATCATCACACCTCTATTTATTTACAACTCAAGAATTAGAACTCAATACTTAGGACAAAATATGACTCTATGTGAATGCCTCCGGCTGTGTACCGGGATATGCAATGAATCAAGAGCGACATGTATGAAAGAATTATAAAGGTGGCTTTGCCACAAACACGATGTCAACTACATGATCATGCAAAAGCAATATGACAATGATGGAGCGTGTCATAATAAACGGAATGGTGGAAAGTTGCATGGCAATATATCTCGGAATGGCTATGGAAATGCCATAATAGGTAGGTATGGTGGCTGTTTTGAGCAAGATATAAGGAGGTTTATGTGTGATAGAGAGTATCATATCACGGGGTTTGGATGCACTGGCGAAGTTTGCACCAACTCGCAAGGTGAGAAAGGGCAATGCACGATACCGTAGAGGCTTACAAATTGCGGAAGGGTAAGAGTGTGCAAAATCCATGGAACCACATTAGTCATAATCCATGCAAAAGTTTATTAGCCCTCGAAGCAAAGTACTACTACGCATGCCCCTAGGGGGATAGAATGGTAGGAAAAGACCATCGCTCGTCCCCGACCGCCACTCATAAGGAAGACATTCAAAGAAACACCCCATGCTTCAATTTTGTCACACAACGTTCACCATACGTGCCTACGGGACTTGCCAACTTTAACACAAGTATTTCTCAATTTCGTAATTATCCAACTAGCATGACTCTAACATTACCACCTTTATATCTCAAAACAATTATCAAGTATCAACTTTATCATATATTTAATGCAGTATATATGATAGTTTTTATTATACCTATCTTGGATGCCCATCATATTAGGACCAATTTTATAACCAAAGCAAATACCATGTTGTTATAAAAGACTCTCAAAATAATATAAGTGAAGCATAAGAGATCAATAACTTCTACAAAATAAAACCACCAGCGTGCTCTAAAAAGATATAAGTGAAGCACTAGAGCAAAATTATCTAGCTCAAAAGATATAAGTGAAGCACATAGAGTATTCTAATAAATTCCGATTCATGTGTCTCTCTCTAAAAGGTGTGTACATCAAGGATGATTGTTGTAAACTAAAAGGCAAAGACTCAAATCATATAAGACGCTCCAAGCAAAACACATATCATGTGGTGAATAAAAACATAGCATCAAGTAAAGTTACCGATGGACGAACACGAAAGAGGGGATGCCTTCCGGGGCATACCCAAGCTTAGGCTTTTGGTTGTCCTGGAACTTTACCTTGGGGTGCCTTGGGCATCCCCAAGCTTAGGCTCTTGCCACTCCTTATTCCATAATCCATCAAATCTTTACCCAAAACTTTAAAACTTCACAACACAAAACTCAACAGAAAATCTCATGAACTCCATTAGTACAAGAAAACAAACACCACTTTAAGGTACTGTAATGGACTCATTCTTTATTTATATTGGTGTTAAACCTACTGTATTCAACCTTCTATATGGTTCATACCCCCCTATACTAGCCATATATTCATCAAAATAAGCAAACAACACACGAAAAACAGAATTATCTTCCTTAAAGTGGAGAACACACCGCAAAAAGAATTACATCGAATAGATCTCCAAGATGATCGATGAGAACTTTGTATTGAGATCCAAAGAGAGATAAGAAGCCATGTAGCTAATAACTATGGACCCGAAGGTCTGTGGTCACACTTCATCAGAGAGGCTATGGTGTTGATGTAGAAGCCCTCTGTGATCGATTCCCCCTCTGGTGGGGCACCGGAAAAGGCCCCAAGATGGGATCTCACGGGTACATAAGGTTGCGGCGGTGGAAATAGGGTTTCTTGGTGCTCCTGGATGTTTTCAGGGTATATGAGTATATATACGCGAAGGAAGTCGGTCAGGGGAGCAACGAGGGGCCCATGAGGGTGGGGGCGCGCCCTCCTGCCTCGTGGCCGCCTCGTTTCTTTCTTGATGTCCACTCCAAGTCTCCTGGATTGCGTTTGTTCCAAAAATAACTCTCCCGAAGGTTTCATTCCATTTGGACTCCGTTTGATATTCCTTTTCTGCAAAACACTGAAATTGTCAAAAAACAACAACAGTTTGGACTGGGCCTCCGGTTGATAGGTTAGTCTCAAAAATAATATAAAAGTGCATAGTAAAGCTCATTAAACAGGTAATATAATAGCATGGAACAATAAAAAATTATAGATACGTTGGACACGTATCAATGTCATACGTCACAAACATGTCTTTGAAGGCCGATGTAACCAAGTGCACCTCACTGTACACCATCAGCGGCCAGAAGGTGGCCGTGGGGAAGGCGACGATAATGCAGCCGAAGGAACAATTGTTCCACAGCCGGCCGATCCCCCCTGACGTCTTCAAGGTTTTCGTGGTCACTGTCGAACTGGGACACGAGAATTTAGCTCCTCCGGTGGCACTAGCAGGAGATGACGACGAGGCCCCACCGCGACTTGGCGATTGCAATTATTGGGTCCTGCTGTGGTCGAAGAGTCTGCTTCGCCTGGAGGCGGCCGGGAGCACACCCACGATGAAGTAACCTCAGCAAGGTATTAACACCAACACCCCACCAACCCAACTAGCGTCGCGTGTCCCGCCGGGTGAGGAAGAGGCTCCATTACTGCCTGATGACGTCGCCGCCGTCGAAGAAGCAATGCATGATCCACCGACGAGGATGACGATGACCCTCTATAGTATCTCAATATCGGTGCCTCTAAGGATGGAGGATTGATGGCTCAGTAGTATGAGTACTCAGGGTTTGAGCAAGATGAGTTGGTGACTGAATTGCCGGAAGATGAACGTATTGTATGCTCACTTCCAGTAGGAAAGAAGCAGAGGAAGGGATCGAGGAAAGGCAACAAAGCTTCTTCTATGACCTAGCCGCCTTAGCAGCCTCGGATTCAAAACAGCGGCAAAATTTCATATCCCCGGTAATCTGATCCTACCTAAGGCAGCGGTAGAGGCCATATATGGCAATCTAAGGAGACTTCATAATGATGTGCCGCGGAGAGAGAAAAGCCTGATCACCTCGGAAAATCCAGGATACCTGCTATACGTGGTTAACATGAGCAGCAAAGGTCGTACGTCTACATATTCCCCGTGGAAAAGTTCTTCCTTCAATTCGGTTACATCTTCCACATGTTTCACTTGAAAAAGTTGGATTTTATGTTACTTCGCCTTTTTGCCTTGTACATGAACCACATCATCAGGATTGAGCAGATACCATATATCTGTGTCGCTGACCCGTACTTCATGCACGAGGGCTTCTTGGCATTCTATCCACAGCACCGTGAATACGCGAGTAACTGCATCGCCGATTTCATGGTCGCAAATAAGGAGAAGGAGATGATTCTCGTGCCTTATCATCCCATGTAAGTCATCCGCATATATCTTTCCTTCGATTTTAATCATTCATTTGCACGCGTGGAGGCTAATTTGAGGTGTACTTATTTTGGGAAGCGACGGGCGCGCCGTCCTCATCATCCTTTACCCCCGATTCTCCCATGCTCTTTACTTGGACTCATCGAAGAACATGAATAAAAAGGATTACACCCACATCAAGTTTGTTCTCAACAGTGCTATCTTGAGCTACAGCCTACGGGGTGGAGAGATTAAGACTAGGAAGACAAGGAACCGCCCGTCCGCCTTCGGCCATAAGACCGAGTTCTGTTGCATCCAGCAGTCGAGTGATACTCTTAGTGATGGATTCTATGTCCTCCACAAAATGCTGGAGTATAGATGGGATCGGCAGAACCTTCGCATGTCACCTAGATCCGGCGATGCCCATATTCTGCAATGGGAAAAGAACCTTGGAGATATCCCAGATCTTCGACTTCGACATGAATTCTATCACATCCAACGTGAACTTTCCCAAATCATCATGAAGGAGGTCGTTCAAAAACAGGGATGTTCTACGGAGAAGGGCAAATGTCGCGGAAAGACATCCGAACACGCGTATTGGCTCAGCATCCCGACCTGAAGCCTTTCACTATGCTCGGGGACTATCTCCCTGACTTGGATGGATGGCACGACAAGTTGGAGTGATTGACGATATGTGACAAAGTGTCTGTTTAGTTTATACTTTCTTTATGACAAAACTTTGAGTTATGCACGACGAAACTTTATTTGGGATGTAATTAAACCGTCCTCCTCAACTATCGAATATCACTCTATTTAGGGCATTTTGGGTACGATGAACTTTGTAATTTATACTTATGATATGTTGCTTCTATTTTTGCCAATTAGGTCTCTTTCTGTTGCTCAACTATATTTGTTGTATATCATCGGCTCATGTGACGATGCAGGTGCATAGATCATCTATGGCGAAGAAGTGCTACGCCAGGAGTATAAGCCGAGTGGCCGGAGTGTCAGGCTCAGGTGTACCGGTTTTCGAGCGACAACCAGTGGCTAGTTTAGATTCATGCTAGTGCGAGAGGGTGATACGAACCGACGCCTCAAGAAGTAGTACATTATGTATGATGAGACATGTCAATAGTATGCTTTCTCATTTCAACCTCAATTATTCTCTAGTTGGCAAGCATCATGTGGTGTGGAAAGATCTACGCACATATAGCCAGTCAAATATATTTGATCATGATTTATTATTGTTGACAATTATATCTATGATAAATGAGTTGGGAGGCGAAACATTAAGCCCCTATCATTCTCTGTCTTCAATGGATGCCACTTGTTCTAGAAATATGCTTTGAGTACTAGCAATCATAGAAGTCTATATGATGATTGAGTATGTGGAGCTCTTACTTTGACTTTGTTGATAATAAGTTGAATTGCAGTTGTCTGATTACTAAGAACATAGGTTGTTAAGTTTCAAGAGAAGCATTTGTTTGAACCGTAAAATGTGAATTGATTGCTACTTATCATGATGACTTTTATGAGAAAGAGTTACTGTTATCATGCTAGAAAAAGTGATTGAAATTATCATTGATCAAACTTATGCACTATGCAAGCATTCACACTTCATAATTTTTTTAATCATTTAGCTACTCCAACGTATCTATAATTTATGAAGTATTGATGCCATGTTTACAAAAAAATTATATTGTTGGGGTGCAATTTTATATGATTTGAATGGAACTAACCCAGACTAACGCTGTTTCAGCAGAACTACCATGGTGTTGTTTTTGGTGTAGAAATAAAAGTTCTCCAAATGCACCGAAACTTTTTGACGATTTTTTGGAAGAAAAGAGGCATTAGAAGCTTCGTGGGAGGGCCAAAAGAGCCACGAGGTGGCCACTACCCACTAGGGTGCGCCAGAGGCCTTACCCGTGTGGTGGTGGGTAGTGGGCCCCTCGAAGCCCATTTGGACGTGAGACCGACTCCAAAAAATCCTATAAATACAGAAACCCGCAGAAATAATCCTAGGTCAGAAATTTCGACGCCGGAAGCCTCGGTAGCCATGAAAAACCAATCTAGCCCCTGTTCCGGCACCCTGCCGGAGGGGAAAATCATCACAGGAGGCTATCTTCATCATCTCGGCGGCCACCCTAATGAGGAGGGAGTAGTTCACCCTCGGGGCTGAGGGATTATACTGGTAGCTATGTGTTTGATCTCTCTCTCTCTCTCTCATGTTCTTGATTTGGCATGATCTTGATGTATCACGAGCTTTGTTAATATCGTTGAATCATATGGTGTTTCTCCCTCTCTATCTTATTGTGATGAATTGAGTTTTCCCTTTGAGATTTTGTTATTATTGGATTGAATACTTTGTTGGATTTGAGAGCACTTGATGTATTTCTTGGCACTCAACTCCTGGATTCCCGAGGTGGCATTGGGGTAATCTATGCATAGGGGTTGATGCAAGTTATCATCCTTGTTTCTCTGGGAGAAATCTTGGGGCAATCTTTGAAGTTCTTTGTGTTGTATTGAGTATTATGAATCTGAAATTGTTTGAAGCATATCGTATAATCAACTCACGGATACTCATGGTGATATTGGGGTATCTAGGTGACATTAGAGTTGGTTGATGTGTATCGTATGGTGTTATTTTAGTACAAACTCTTCGGTTGTTTGTGACACTTATATGAAATAGCTCGATAGATCGATCGGAAAGGATAACTTTGAGGTAGTTTCGTACCCTACAAACAATTTCGTCTTATTTTCTCCGCTAGATAAGAACTTTGGAGTGATTCTTCATCGCACGTTGAGGGATGGTTATATAATTCAATTATATTAGCATTGTTGAGAGATTGCATTAGCCCAAGTATGAACCCTAGGCCTTGTTTTCAAGCATTGCAATTCCGTTTGTGCTTACCTATATTACATGCTACCTTGCTGTTTTTTTTGTTACTATTAAAAAAATCAATATCTACTATCATTACTACACTTGTATCACCATCTATTCACCGAACTAGTGCACCTATACATTTTACCATTGTATTTGGTGTGTTGGGGACAAAAGAGACTTTTTGCTATTTGGTGCAGGGTTGTTTGAGAGAGACCATCTTCATCCTACGCCTCTCAAGGATTGATAAACCTTAGGTCACCCACTTGAGGGAATTTTGCTAATGTCCTACAAAACTCTGCGCTTGGAGGCCCAACACGAGTCTACAAGAACAAATTGTGTAGTAGACATCAGACGACCATGGCGACCATGGCAACATCCGCGCTGGTGTAGTAGCTGCTTGTAGCGGCAGCTTCCGCTGATGAGTGCAGGAGGCCCTACTTCACCTGTAAGCACGTGATGACCCACCCTGAGATCTCCATGGCGTAGGAGAGGTGCTACGATAACCTCTCTCATACCAGGGAGGACTGCACTTACGGTGTCATCCGAAGGTTCCGAGTGGAGGGGCTCAACTATGGGACCAACAATGGGACCGTCTCGCGCCTCTGCGACGCCGCCTGCCCGCAGATGCAGAGCAGCCTCCGTGATTTCGACAACTCTTCTTCTTCCACCTGATTCCGGCGACCGTCGCTGGTGTTTGTTTCTGTTTCTGCGCGTATGTTTCCTAGCTCAACTTTTCAGGAATAAAAAGTGTCGATCTGTCAAGCAAGATCTAGCTCGGTCACTCTTCAGTTTGAACTTCGTACCAACTCTTGTAACCCCATCATGTCTTGTCCTTGTGGCTTGTCATGGCTGTTAACTAATGTCCTTTTCATGTATTTGTTTGTTTGTTTCTTTTTGCGAAGAGGTCGCGCTCCGTTTTGCCAACTTCCATTACCACATTCATCCCGAAGCAGCAGGTGCCGCATCCTTGAACAAACGACCCAGGTCATAGATTAAGGATCAAACAACTGATAGGAGTAGGGTGTGGTTAGGTCTCAGTTGATTGAGACTTAAAGAAGTCTCAGTCAAGTGAGACAACATACCAAAAATAAGAAGAAGAAAATGATAATTTGCACGGATCTTCTTGTAAGATCTCATGAATATAGCGTCACAGAGACTTTTTTAGACTTAGTTGATTGAGATTTAGTAATCTTGATAGGAGTAACAGGAAGATAATTTTTTTGGCATCATTTTCCATAGAAATATGATCAAGTAGTAATTCTCCATCATTAGTTGCATCTCCAGAATCATGTTCAAACGATAGGGTGTGGGAGCAGTATAATTTCTTCTATGTCCCTAGAGCCAGATTAACTGACAGGAAATTGCTCTCCAGGAGATGCGTAGATCATTATTGCTAGAATCGATGCTATTACTGATGAAAAAAGGTTTCCCACAAAATGTGTCTCGCCTTGAAGATCGTCGGTGTTGCGGCCACCCACACGTCCCCGGCGAAAGTGGGAGGTGTGGGAGCGGACGCATCTTCTGTCGGTGACGGGGGTCTGAGCACATCGGCGCCGCACATCCCTCCAGCCCAAACTCCCCTCCCCCGACACACCCCCCTGCCTCCCCAGCTTAGCATCCAACGCAGAACTGCGCATGGCCACCGACACAGCCCCGACCACCTACGAGGAGGACCCACCAGGACCGCCGCCAACCCCACGAGGAAACTCACCAAGGAGTTCAACTGCGCTGTTGTCGCCGTATAGCCGACGCGATGCATAGAAACCGACTAGCCGCCCACCTGCCACTGTCGCTGCACCTCGGCCCCCACCATCCACGACCATGGCAGAGGCGGATGCACACAACTTGCGCTGCTCCCTGCCCATGCCGCCTGTGCCCAAATCTTCCTGCACGCCGACAAGGCCAGCGCCGCCGGAGCGCACCACGCCACACCATGTCTCAGCCCCTTCATGTTGTCACCCGCAGACCGCGTTTCGACTGCCGCACCTCGAGGAAAACATTTTGCCACCGCCTGACCTTGGAACCCGCGTCCGTCGGCCCGAGCAGGGAAAGGAGGAACACCCAACCACCACCCGCGTTAGCAGGGCTTAGCCCACCAACACATCGAGGCAGCGACAAGGGGAGGGAGGCACGACGAGGACGGGCCATGGGCCAACACTAGGGTCCCTCCCCCCGGCGCTTGTGGGTGCGTTGCAAGAGGGGATGGGATTTCGCGTTTAGTGTGATCCACCTGTCATCAATGCTATTACTAGCTTCATTACTTCGCCTTTTATTAGATGATGGAGAATCACCATAAGTACCGACGGCAACAGGCATCCCAGTTTGTCCTTAGGGGAGGTGTGCAAGATGTACTAATTTGTCGATCTCCTACAAGAAAAACATAAGTATGGTCACCGAAGACTCCTTCAGTAGATGGAGGTGAAATTTCTAGGTCTCTGCATCACATTAACACACGAATGAATCAGGTCTATGCAGAGTTGACAAGTGAATCTCTAAAGACACAACAACATGCGATCTCAGCATAGGCAACAATTATCTCAATTCATTTATCAAGGGCAATAAGGCACTTTGCTAACTTTCACATGGGCCTTTCACATATCTTTGTTTGGCACCCTAAGAAGAAGTCTAGAACAAAGTCTTTCCGGCTCCGGTGTGGGAGGGGCGATGACATTGGTGCGCTTTCAGCTCGCTCCAGTGCTTATAGTCGTTGCTATGTGGTCCCTAGGCCTGGTTGTAATTTATGTTACTTCTGGTGCTCTTTGTAGTGCCATGAGATATTTTAAATAGATCAAAAGTTTTACCTGAAAGAAGAAGTCCAATGAGAAAGAAAACGTAGGGAAGCATCAGCAGTTTTCATCCATGTAGAACCACAGAGACGGGCTCTATTGATCTTAATCACATTATGGAGGCGCATACTGAATTGAGGGACCTATAGGGCTAACAGTGACATTGAGTTGATGT
>NC_041393.1:732121267-732146861 GCF_002162155.2 Triticum dicoccoides | reverse complement strand
AGCTGCAACATACTCCCTCCATCCCAATTTTTTTTGTCTTAGATTAGTCTAGATATGGATGTATCTAATACTAAAATGTGACTTGATACATCCGTATTTAGACAAATCTAAGACAAGAATTTTGGGACAGAGGGAGTACAAGGGTGTCCTATATGTAGCCACACAGCAGTGCTATACACTCAATATGACTATAACATGCCAGACAATCTACAACCCTATTCAATTCACATTGATGCTTGAGCAAAATAAACTCACTGTCAACATCTCAGCAGCAATATGTCCATAAGCAGAGCGATCTAGGTCATCTCTAGAGACAATGGAAAGAGCAACTGAAAAGTCCGACCGCATCACTGCATGAAGATCGTTATGTTGGAAAGCTAGTGCATACCGATCATTACCGCATGTACCTCCACTTCCAACACCTCGTAGCAGTTTAACAGAAAGCGACATGCGACAAGCTGCAAATACAATTGTTCCATCATGCATCCTGAGGAACATATATCGGTCCCCGAAGTACCATCTGATGCCCAAAAAGACATGTACACCAAAAGGGCAGCCATATTTTTTGGCGGCGGTGGCAAGAACAGGTTTGGGGCATCATATTTTTGTTCTGTTTCCCTCTAGGACGGCATCTTCCCTTTAATGATATCTCCGGTTGTGAACCACTGCGTATTATTAAGTTATGTCATGTAACCACCAGTAACTTGACCAATGCCTCCATTGGTGTAGCTTCTTTACCATGTGTCATGCCTGAATTATGTAATGCCAGAAATCCTAGACGAGCACAATGACCTTGTTGCATGATGTTTGACGTCCTCCTCATATATTTTTTCTGCTCCACCGAGAGATCGCAAGCTTATGAAGAGAGATAAACGGAGAGAAACTCAATGCAACGAAGAAGCTTGAGATGGCACAAACCATGGCGTCCATGACCAGCCTATCGCTGTCACGACAGCAATTTCACCGGCAGCAGGTTGACCAAAGAAAATATAGTGAAACTACACTCCTCTAAGGCATGAGCCATATTTTCTCTGGAAACCCAATATCTGGCTGCGCAAAATTGGTTCGCGAGAAAGGTGATAGATAGACGTTCCACACAAATGATATTGACTGGAGACACTTGGTCAACTCAACTACTCAAGCCCAGACGTCTCTGATTACAACTCAGAATTTGATGATACGCACATAGTCAGGCCTTGAACCATCCTTGCAAGAAGAGATTGAAAGCGGGTACCCCTTGTGTGAAAAAAAAAACACCGCAAGATGTAGTCTACAATTTTCCTTGAGCGCGATGCGGTGTAATGATGATCCTCGTAGGAATGGAAGTACCATCAACAACTCTCCTAAATTATTGCTTGACTAGTGCCATCCCGTTTTCTATTCCTTTCCACACAGTGGACCCGGTAAACACTGGATCCAACAAATTCCCATTGGGGCCGGTATTATTTTGCACCTAGCAATCATGCACATAAGCCCTCCAGACCGTCGACGACGCATATCACGAAAACACATACCACCCTTTGATTTAGGGAGCATCATTTTGTCCCAATTCAACTAGGACACATTCCATTTTCCTTTCTTTAGGATCCACCAACATATGTCAGACTAGCTTGAAGTGATCAATATTTCCTTCTTCCCAGGAAGCATCTATCTCTCCCGTTAACTTGCTTCCCAATACTTGTAACAGCAAAGTAAAAGAAACCAAGCCCACGAATGTGAAATAAATATCTGCGGCATAAGACCTAGCTTGTTACAGACATGTGCCTGCCATTGGAATTGAAACAAATACCAACGCAAGGTCATCCCCAACACCGGCAGAGAGCCAAGTGGAGTTTCTCACAGGCACGACCTATGCACTTTTAATTACAGGCTACTGTTCCGACAAGACGTATGGGAACGACGACATAAACACAGCCTTGGCGAGCCGAGGCGTACATGGTGAAAGGAGAACCTGAACAAACACCTTAAAGAAGTGCCGAGAAAGCTGGACGAATGTCTGATGTGCGAGTGCCAGTGTGCGTATTTGTCGTCTTTGCCACGTCGAAATGAGCTGGCTTGGCACCCATAATATTGTGTCAAACACCCGTGCTACCGCCACGCCATGCAACGGCAAACCAACCATGCGCGAGGCAATGGCGGCAGCGCGGGGAAGAGCAGCACGAGATGCACCAGGTGGAGCATTACCTCAATCGACTAAAACGCAGTCTTTGAGACCAAAGATCACACATGCAATGCTATATATCTAATCTTGAGACAAATAGAACCTATCACTCTATTAGCCAAGCACCTTCTTTGTTTGCTGCAACTCCCACGAGCTCCTCAAATAGATGCACGCTAGATTCACCATATATAATAGGACTACCTTTCTTAAAACATGAAGGCAACTAGATCAAAGTTCATGGAACACAAGGAAACAAAAACTCAAAAGTTTCTTCCTAAATATGAATACTATCTATATAAAGCTAACCTAGCTAAAAGATATTGCACCTACAAGCAATGGATCGAGCTAAACCTAAACTACAAATGCATCATGGAACATAGTCCCGATCTAGGAACTCCCTCAAAGGTTCTTCTAGCGCCCCTGTAACAGCTTCCCACCCAGCAGTTGTCGGGTAAGACTCGTCCCAGTAGAACTTCTTGTCAGGATTCTTGCATAGGTCGTAGAGGCGCTCCCCTGAAGGGCTAACCTGTCCACAGTACCCCAGCTCGGTGGAAGCCTCGCAGCAAGGTGTCAGCTTGCGCTTGAAATTGTTTGACTGCTCCGACCCTTCACCTGCATACACATAGTTCCAACAGATGTTTAATAAAATGCATACATGTGAAATCTGATTTAATTTGCATCATGCGCGTGCAGACATATAAAGTACTTACCAGGGGCGTGATTGACGATGTCGGTGAAGGCAGTGTAGAGGTCCAGTATGTGGGCATTATTCTTGTTGCCCATTAGGTGTTCTATATTGATGTTGTGTACAGTTGCGGCATAGTTGGCCAGAAGGTCGCATGTCGTGTAGTTGCTCGAACTAGTCCGCAAAGGCGTGCAGCCAATGGGATGCATGTTGTTCACTAGTACCTTTCTCACACCTAGCCTCTGTAGCTTCCCCACGTTCTTCGCAATCTCGGTCGTCACATTCCCAATATAACTATCGATCTGCATGGAAGAGAAGTTACTTGGTAAGAAGATGCGTATATAGTAATTGCAGACTGGTTAGTGTTTGTAAGTTTGAGTCTGCTAACTACTACTCACATCATCGAAGCTACTCAAGAAGGCATTCTCGACGTTGGCACCAGTCATGTAGTCATTGCCGGAGATGGAGACAAGAGCGACGGAGCTCTGGAGCTGTTGTCTTGAGATGACCCCGGCATTAAGTAGCCTGGTGAAAGCATTGACCTGTGTGGCAAGGGTCGGCACCTTCTTGTCCGGCACCTCGTAGACGCCAGCGCCGCCGAAAGCAAAGGTCATGCCAGATGGGTCACAAGATAGATGTGGCGTGAGCCTGTACGATGGAGGGGCTTCACTGAGGCCCAAGATCCTTGCTGCAAGGGAAATAAATCAATAAATATGAAGGATTATTTTTAGTAGAACACATATAAGATTGTAAGGGTCGGAACTAAATTATCTAGAGCGTTGATATGATGGATAATTTTGAATGGTCTTAGATATAAGGTTGTACGTGCTCAAAAATAAATTCTCTATCTAGCTAGGTACTAGCATACCAGTATATATACTGAATACGTACCGATGAAGTCAGATTGAATCCAATAGTTAGAAAGGCGCCCAGTTGGAACAGGAGTCGCAGATCCACGGGAGTTGAGATAGGAGCCGTAGGGATAGCTCCATTGACGCCATGTGTTGGTCTCTGGGAGGTTGCCGTTGTCGACGAAGCCATCCCCGAAGACGAACATGCTGGACCATTGGTTCTTTGACCCCTGATCAGCCGAAGGTGTGCCTCGTGCCTCCACACGAGCCCCTGTCAGATAGATCAATCATGTCTCAGTGCATGCATGAAGAACTTGACGAGATCGAAGTATAACATGTATACTCGTAGAGCTAGTAACGAATATCTAAAAGCAAAAGCAAGGCTGTAAGGAGTTTATGATGTGCATACCATCCTGTGCAAGGACGAGGAGGAGAAGGCAGAAGACGGTTGGCATGAGCTCCATGGTTACGAGGCCGGCGCCCGGCGCGGAAGCAGATGGCCGGGAGGCGGATGGGTATAGCTATGGAAGAGCTAGATGGTTGTGGCCGTGCATGAGCCTATAGCTATATTTATAGAAGATTCTTCTGATCGGTAGGTAGGTACGTATGGCACATGGAGTCACTAATCCCACGTACGTACGCTTGTAACTATAGCTGCGGACAGACTAAGAATGCATGCGTCAACGTGGAGACGAAGGCACGTCTTGGGAGACCGATAGATACAAGAATCGTGTGTAGCAACCTTTAAACGACAGATAGATAGAATCGTCGTTTTGATCCTGGATCAAAGCTCTTGGTTGTAAGAAAGACGACAAATCGATACTTCCTTGAAATAACAGCTGCTAACCATCTTGGGATAGAATCATCCCCGTGTGTACACACCACGTTTGAAGAAAAAATATCCAATTTGCAATAGATCCGGTGGACACCATAAAAAAAATCATAAATCTGATAGGCATCAGATAAGTGTGGCAATACGTCATTTAAAGAGTGCACAAATGGTGATCTGTAGTAGGTACAAAAACCTGGAGAAAACTCCAGCACATTAAAGGGAATAAAAGGAGGTAATATAAACATCTAACTTCTCCATGGTGAAACTTTTCTTAGTAAAGATTGTGTTTCAAAACAACCTGGTAAAAAATTCCACACTTCACTCCTTAGCATGCATACTAAAACACTTCGAGAGAACAAACAGTTATTGCGAGGTACGCACACTCAGATACTTATAATTAGTACAATCCCAAATGCAATATGACTGCTATATAAGAACAGAGTGCATGCATTTTGCTGTCGCTGCCGAGCAGGGCATTTTGGAGACCAAGCAGGCCTTAGTGTGTGATGTATATGTGCGTACCTGTAAAATTCTAAGATGTAATGTGTATGTGTATAAAATTTCAGGATGGAATCCCTTTAATTGCGAGCTGCACAAAATAAAAACACAGACTTTGAGGATGAACAATACACATGCAACCCTCATTTTCATTTTGTGTAGCTCTCATTTTAGCCTATTTCGACCTGAAAATCTTCAACATGTACATTATCTCTCTAGGTAAACGTGTACTTTTCAGAAGTTTTTGAAACTGAAAAGTATGAATGTTGAAGTTTTCTAATCAAGGCCTCCATGGAGCTCGGTCTCCGTTTGGCATATTTTCGCTACCAAAGGCACTTACCACCTAGACTGGCGAATCAAACTTACCTACATTTGTGCTGGCGAGCGCTCTTCCATGCTCATTCATGATGTCATGTTGGAGGTGAGGTTCACAGCTAGGGCCGGAGCTTTTCATATCGTCCTGGCCAGTGCCACGTGTGCTGCATGCACTCATTTGTTCTAGCAAGCCTGGTTGTGCTCCGCGCGCACTTATTTGGAGCAACAACATATGGCAGAATACCTTTCATTCCTTAACATACATGGTAAAATACTTTAAGATAAATGTACAATGTTTGCGAGTTACACAATCTCAAATACTTATTAGTGCAACCCCAAATCCCAAATACAATATATGTGAACTCAATACACAAAACATAAATATGGACTAGGCGCATCGTGCAAATCTGTTGAGAGGCAATTACAAACCGCTACATGTAACAGATTCATATATTTCTCTTGGTTCCACTTACGTAGCGACTAAATTACAACCAATTTATCAGAGAGTACAATACACATATTATTTGTATTATTTTAGAGGTAGAGTATGCTGATTGAAGATCGGACGATTGAAATGCTACACGCATCATAGTTTGCCTGAGGAAAAAACAAGATTGATTTTAATCAGACAAAGTCTCTGAGGTGCGCAGTATGTACATAGATAGAGCAATAAATCATTACCATCCATAAGCAAGATACTATAGAGTTCACTTGTATTTTGTTCCTGCAGACTTCGGTTTTCCGGCACCATGACACTCCGCATGCCCCCTTTGACTACTGCTTGTTGATGACTGCCCATTCCTATTGCTCGCTGATGATGATGGGGCATGACGTCTAGGTTGATCTGCATGCACGCAAGATCACAGGGAGATGACAAAAGAAACTTTAACAAAATCATTTTGGACATGGAACGGAACCTAGATAAAAAAAAATGCAGAGCAGAAAATTAGGTGTCACGTAATGTACATATATATTCACTGCGGTCTAGTGTGATATCAGTTGATTAGTGCTCCCTCTGTTGATTTATAGAAAGCCATTTAGTCTTTTCTTTTTTAAAATAAAGCCGTTTCAATGTTGGTCAAGTTTACATGCAAAAATATCAACATATATTAATACCTAATCATTACATTTTGAATAGATCCAGTAAAATTGATTTGATAGTCTATGTTTATTTTTTAAACGAGATTAATTAAGTGATCTTGTATGCATAAGTGAAGCCGTGGAGTATTGTATACATAGGCAGACTCTATGCCTCTAAATCGAGTGACAAGTTACAAACCAGTAGAAGATGCCTGGCTTTGTTTCTGCTTCTCTGTTGTGGATAGTTTCCTTCCACTCGAAGGCATACCACTAGCTGCATGACATCAACTAGTTAATAAAAGAATATAGATGATAACTTTTCTTCCCAGCAATCAAATCTCTGATACAGGGACATGGCTTAATCCTTGCTCCATGGGTAATCAGAATTTACATAAGGTTAATGGTTAGTACATGCGGCTGTGGGTTACTAAGCACGGATTCAAAAATAAATGACTCGCTATAGATGGTGTGCAGAAAATTTTCTATTTTTAGTATGAGTATAAAAGTATTCATGTTTTTAAGATGAAAGATAGTATTACTAGATGTATCATGAAAAATATTTCAATAATACGAAGTTTTCGGCAACATACGCTCACTAAAGGTATTGATCAAATATTCATGTTCAAGACATGTCAATGTCAAGATATTATCTATTTACAGAGGCTGGATAGAATACACTCAAGTGATCCATCAAAGGAAGAGGTGATACTAATTAATTGGTTTTTCTGGTACAAGCACTGGGCTTAATCCTCACTCCATGAAAAACCAGAAGATATATCTGTTAAATGGTTTGTATATACATGCATCCGTGGGTTAGTAACCACAGACTAAAAAATAAATGACTTGATAGATGGCATGAAGAAAAAAAATCTATATCTTATTACTTGTATAAAAATATTTATATATCAGTAAACGGAAAATATTTCAAATAATACAAAGTTTTTCAGCTCAAATAATCGTATACAAAGTTTTTCTGCAGCATAGGCCTACTAAACCAAATGATCTAGGATTCACCCTCAAGACGTGTCAATCTCAAAAATATTACTCCCTCCTTCCATCTATATAAGGCCTAATGCGTTTTTTAAGACCGTCTTTGACTATTGACAAGATTAATAGTACATGACATGCACAATGTGAAAATTATATCATTGAAAGCTCCTTTCACACACGAATTTAACGGTGTGCTTTGTGTAAGTTGCATGTCATATCTTATTGCTCTAATATTTGGTCAAAGTTAGCCTCAAAAAATGCATTAGGCCCTATATAGATGGAAGGAGGGAGTATCTCTTTATTAAAGCCAGATAGAATAGACCCAAGTTTTCCATGAAAGGAAGAGGTGGTACTAATTAATTAGTACCAGAAGATGCATGTTTAACGGCATTACGCGATGTCACTGGTGTAATGGGACTCATACTCATCGCCGCATGTCAAATCAGATTACTTTCAGGTAATCGAATACAAAATAATACATAACTTAACTCTGGCTATACTTGAACCATCAGTGAAAGGTACTAACCCGTTGCAGCCCGTGCATTCAGGGCATCCTGTTGTCGAGTATTAGGTGTTGGCGAAGCCAAATGAATATTCATTGGAGTAACCGTCTTGCTATTGTCCCCTGCACGACATATCAGACATATATAAATAAGTTAGAAAAGTAGCGTGCATGTAATATAGGAGTGCTATGATAATCATTACAACGCTAACCAACTGAGCCTTCACCTTCTGTTGTTGTTGGAGGCCATAATGCCTAACTGTTTCTGAGCTAGGTTGAAAATATCGATTCTTATAGATGCATATGGAGCGCGCATTGTAAAAATTGCATCAACTCGAACGATCATGACATCTAATGCAAAATTAGTACGGGTATAATAACTAAAATTTTAATTTCCACTAGTTGATTACATTGATGTTGGATTTTATGGACTCCTCTGAGTGAGTCCTAATGTCATTAAATGTTTAATTTGTCCCATGATTTTTTTTACTGGATCTACCTAGTCAATGGAATATGTGTTGAATGCATGCAATACGGAAATGGTTGGAAATTATTGGAAGTGCATTCAAATTAATGTTGTGTTCTCTGAACACGACAAGCAAGCCACATATAAAATATATTACTAGTCGCCAATGAAATAGTGCTCACATTTATGTGGTTATGATCAACTCCTCGACAGATATATATTTCAAACTACATTTATCAGTAGCTGAAATAAGGCACGAAAATGCACTAATAAATTTTACATTTATTTTCTCTTGCTAGAAACGGCAGAAAAGTACCGATAGTCTTCTAAAGGTGTGAACAAGATATCTGAAATAAGTTCTGGATCATGTGTAGTTTCCTTGACCTTGCCGCTCAAATTAGCACAAATCTTTTGGGAGTTAATGTAGGAGATCTTTAGCTAGCTAGGTCCTAATATTCTACACGAAAACAGTTATGGGTATACATATGGTATAACTGTCATAGCGCAGCTTTTTTTGATTTGACTAGCTGATGTATATGTGTGCATATGGTACCTGTTCCTTAGTCGTCGTTCCAAGTTGGAACAAAAGTTGTTTATTAGGACATCGAGTCAAGCCATTTTTACTTTTAGAATTTGCATGATATATGTTCCTTATTACTACTTAGGAATTTTTTTGCTTGAATAATTCATTGGGCACATAGTTAATTAACCAGTACATTTCAATCTTAGTATATTTAATTAACAGGAGAAGCGTACAAACAACACCGTGTTGCCCCAAAAAATAGATTAGGGCATAATTGCCCCGGAAAACACCGTGTCATGAGCGATTAGCTATTCCAAAAGCTATATCAACAACAAAACTATTCTGCAGTGTGCATAAACTATGGCATTTGGTTTGGTCCGACCATCTTGGAGCTTTGGACACCATCAACAGAAGAAACTTGCTTGACTCATTCTTAAAGTGAGCCTTTCCTTTTTTACTGAAGGACTATAGACGTATAAGAAGTTTAACGCATTGTGACGTACGTTCAGCGGGCCCTCAGGACACCCGAATAACCCGTAGAAGTCTCCATGTCTTCCACATCTCTTTTCCTGATCCTGTCTATCATCCATATTTTCTATCAAAAGTTACGGATAGGTGCTCGACACTAGGTTCTATTCATTTATTTTATATGAACAAATTCCGTTTATTTATAGGACTCATAGTCTATTTTACACTGTAAAATTTATTCCTTAATATGGCATCGTCGATTTGAGCTTGTGCGGCTCGATTCCACCGTCGAAGCCACCCTGGATCTACGTTTGCTAAATCTAGTCCTTTTTAGTCCCAATCAGTGTTTCACATGACAAAGTGCAGATATACTAATATATCCTACAAGTGTCATGGAGGCTCTTTCCTATGCACATACTTGGGCTTGACCTTGAGAATAACATGCCTAGGATTTATACCCCTGTTTCAAGGAGGGGAAAAGAGATTAGGTATGTGTTCCGATTATGGAGGAAGACTTCAAATTATTAATGTTCTTCTTTCATCTCTTTCAAACCTATGAGTTGTCTCAAATTATTTAATGGCGCCATGGAGGGGTTTGATAAATATACGACACACAATCTTTGGATGAGGAAGGATTCAAAGATGAAGAATACACCTTTGGCTACATTTAATATAGACTGCAGGGAAAAGATTAGGAATGTGTTCGGTCATTAACCTAGAGGTTCGGAATTTCAAACATCAAGGATGGATTGCTAGTTGGAATCCAAATAAAAAACCAAGCAGGAATTATGACGACATGTAGGTGTTGGCGTGATTTGAAAGGGTCGAACAAATATATGACTAGTGATGGGTATGAATATGCGCCTAGTTAAGTTTTAACTAGAGGGGATAAAAATGATGGATCATGAATTACAACCTTGACCGTAAATATCATCTACTATGGTTGCTGGATCCATTTAGTTCTCACTGGGAATTGGATTAACAAAGGGATTTTCCTTTTCCGCCTCAACCTTGGCCATTGAAGACTGGGTTGTTATCCGTATAAAAACAATGGCTAGGATGCTAGGTTGCCTAAGAATATATGAATTTCAAGTACTTTCTACTAGAATGTTTGTGTCAAAGAGCTTCTTCTGAGAAGCAGTTGAAAATAACTACCACTTTCCCATGGTGCCACTCCCCTGCATGCGTTGATTGTTTTTGACGAGTTGGTGACAGCATGGTCGCGGAGTACAACTATCTGGTTGCCTGTCACTTCCTCTTGGACCGTGTGTGATGTACCCCTCTTAGGGGTAATCAACCAGTGGTTATGAACTCAAACGATATGTCGGGAGAGTTTTTAGACATGAGTTAGGCCATGTGATGAACTCAAAACCGTATGAAAAAAGCATTATTAAATTTATCATGAAAAATATTTCGAATAATACAATGTTTTTCTATGGCATATGCCTACTAAAGCTCATGATCTATGATTCATGTTCAAGACGTGTCAAAGCCAAAATTATTATCTGTTTGTGAATGCCGGAAAAGAATAGACTCAAGTGATCCATGGAAGGAAGATGTGGTACTAATTAGTCAGTACAAGAAGATGCTTGTTTACCGGCATTTCGTGATGCCAGTGGAGTAATGCGATTCATACTCATCGCTGCATGGCCAATCATATTACTTTCAGGTAAACGAATAAAAATAACAAATAACTTAACTCTGGATATACTCGAGCCATTGGTGAGAGCTACTAACCCGTGGCAGAACGTGCATTCAGGGCATCTGGTTTTTGAGTATTAGGTGTTGGCAAAACCGAGTGAATCATCAGTGGAGTAACCGTCTTGCTACTTGCCCTTGCACGGCATATCAGACATATATGAATAACTTAATAAAGTAGCGTGCATGTGATATGCGAGTGCTATCCTAATCATTGCAACGCTAGTCAGCTCACGCTTCGCCGTTTTGTAGTTGTTGCAGGCCATAATTCTTTACCATTTGTGAGCTAGGTTGAAGTGTGATTACCAAATGCATCGGAAAAATCGATTCTAATAGAAGCAAGTGGAGCGGGCATTGTAAAAATTGCATCAGCTAGAACGATTGTGACGTCTAATGTGAAACCAGTACGTGTATAATAACTATAATTTTAATTTGCACTAATTAATTACAATGATGTCGGAGTGTATGGACTCCTTTGAGTGAGTGCTAATGTCATTGAATGTTTAATTTGACCCATGAGTTTTGCTTTGACTGGATCTACCTAGTCAATGAAATATGCGTCGAATGCACGCGGTCCAGAAGTGGTTTGGAAATTATTGGATGTGCATTCAAATTAATGTTGAGCTCTTTGATCACCACGTGGGAACCACATATAAAATATATTTCTAGTCGCAAACGAAATAGTGCCAACATGTATCTGGTTTTGATCAGCTCCTCCACAGATATATCTTTAGAACTATATTTATTAGTAGCTGAAATAAGGCTCGAAAATGTACTAATAAATTTTACATTCATTTTTGCTTGCTAGAAAATGGCACAAAATGTACTGATAGTCTTCTAAAGGTGTGAACTAGATATCCCGAAATAAATGTTGGATCATGTGTAGTTTCCTTGACCTTGGCATTCAAATTAGCACAAGTCTTTTGAAAGTTAATGTAGGAGATCTTTGGCTAGCTGGGTCCTAATATTCTACACGATAACAGCTATGGGTATCCATATGGTATAATTGTCATATCGCGGCTTTTCTTGATTTGACTAGCTGATGTATATGTGTGCATATAGTAGATGTTCCTTAGTCGTCGTTCCCAGTTGGAACAAATGTTAATTGATTAACGCAACGAGTCAAGCCATTTTTACTGGTAGAATTTGGATGATATATGTTCCTCATTACTAATATAGGATTTTTTTTTGCTTCAATAATTTATTGGGAACATAGCTAATTAACCAGTACAATTCAATCTTACTATGTTTAATTAAGTAAGAGTATAAGCATACAAACAACACAGTGTTGCCCCGTAAAACAAATTACGGCATAATTATCATGTATTATAGCGCACATCATGAGCAATTAGCTATTCCAAAAGCTATATCAACAACAGAACTGTTCTGCAACATGCATAAACTAAGGCATTTGGTTTGGTCCGACCATCTTGGAGTTTTGGACACTATCAACGGTAGAAACTTGATTAATTCATTATTAAAGAGAGCCTTACTTTTTTACTTAAGGAGTATATTTGTATAAGAAGTTAAACGCATTGTGGCACATGTTCATTGGGCCCTCGGGTTTGACACCATAACCCATTGGAGGCTCCGTGACTTGTGCGTCTCTTATCCTCATCCTATCTATCATCCGTATTTTCTTTCAAAAGTTATGACTAGGTGCTCGACAGTAGGTTCCATTTATTTATTTTATATGAACAAATTTCGTTTATTCATAGGACCATAGTCTATTTGACCCTATAAAATTTAGTACTTAATATGGAATCCTTGATGTGAGTTTGTGGGTCTCGATTCCACCGCTGAAGACACCCTGCATCCAGATTTGCTAAATACACTCATTTTTAGTGCAAACCAGTGTTTCACGGAACGAATTGCAGATATACTAATATATCCTACAAGTGACATGGAGGCTCTATCCGATTCACATGCTTGGGCTTGACGTTGAGCATAACATGCCTAGGACTTATACCCTTGATTCAAGGAAGGAAAAAGAGATTAGGTATGTGTTCTTATTGTGGAGGGAGACTTCAGATTATTAATGTTTTTCTTTCATCTCTTCCAAACTTATTAGTTGTCTCAAATTATACAATGGCCCCACGATGGGGTTTGATAAATATACGATACATAATGTTTGGATGAGGAAGGATTAAAAGAAGAAGAATACATCTTTGGATACATTTAATATAGACTGCAGGGAAAAGATTAGGCGGGTCTTGGGTCATTCACCTGAAAGTTCGGAATTTCAAACATCAAGGATGGATTGCTAGTGGGAATTCAAATAGAAAACCAAGCAGCAATTATACCGACGTGTGGGTGTGGGCGTGATTTGAAACGGTCAAACGAAGATATAAATAGTGATGGTTACGCAAATGCTCCTAGTTAAGTTTTATCCTGAAGCGATATGAAATGATGAATCATGAATTGAGAACCTTTCCCTTAAATATCTTGTACTGTGGTTGCAGGATCCATTTAGTTTTCAGTGGGATTTGGATTAACAAAGGGAGTTTCCTTTTTTTCAACCTTGGCCATTGAAGACTGGGCTTTTATCCCTATAAAATCGGTGGCTAGGATGCTAGGTGGCCTAAGCATATATGAGTATCAAGTACTTCCTATTATAATGTTTGTGTCAAAGAGCCTCTTCTGAGAAGCGATTGAAAATAACTACCACTTTCCATTGGTGCCACCGGAATGCATGTGTTGATTGTTTCTGTCGAGTTGGTGACAACATGGTCTTGGACTACAACTGTTTGGCTGGTTGTTACTTCCTCTTGGACCGTGTGTGATGTTCCCCTCATATGGGTAATCAACCAGTGGTTATGAACTCAAAACCATATGTGGGGAGGGTTTTTCGGCATGAGTTAGAGCATGTGATGAACTCAAAAACATTTGTGATGGACCCAAAACTAGATTAAAAAAGCATCATTATATTTATCATGAAAAATATTTCAAATAGCACAGAGTTTTGCAGCTCAAAAAAAACATATACAATGTTTCTCTGCAGCATATGCCTACTAAAGCTAATGATCTAGGATTCATGTTCAAGACGTGTCAATGCCAAAAATATTATCTATTTACGGAGGCTGGATAGAATAGACTCAACTGATCCATGAACGGAAGAGATGGTACTAATTAGTCAGTACAAGAAGATGCATGTTTCACGGCGTTATGCGATGACAGCAGCATAACAGCATTCGTACTCATCGTCTCATGTCAAATCAGTTTACTTTCAGGTATTCGAATACAAAATAATAAATAACTTAACTCTGGATATACTCGAGCCATCGGGGAGAGGTACTAACCCGCGACATCCCTTGCATTCAGGGCATCATGTTGTCGAGTATTAGGTGTTGGTGAAGCCGAATGAATCTTATGTGGAGTAACCGTCTTGCTACTGCCCCCTGCACGGCAAATCAGACATATATAAATAAGTTAGTAAAGTAGTGCGCATGTGATATAGGAGTGCTATGCTAGTCATGACAATGCTAACCAGCTTACCCTTCGATGTTTTGTTGTTGTTGGAGGCCATAATGCTTAACTGTTTGGGAGCTAGGGTTAAGTATGATTGCCAAATGCATCGGAAGAATTGATTCTTATAGATGCATATGGAGCGGGCATTATAAAGGTCACATCAACTAGAACGATCATGACATCTAATGCAAAACTAGTACGTCTATAATAACTACAATTTTAATTTAAACTAGTTGATTATATTGATGTGGGAGTGTATGGACCCCTTTGAGTGAATGCTAATGTCATTGAATGTTTAATTTGACCTATGAGTTTTGCGTTGACTGGATCTACCTAGTCAATGGAATATGTGTGGAATGCACACGGTCCAGAAATGGTTTCAACATTATTGGAAGTGCATTCAAATTAATGTTGAGCTCTTTGAACACGACGTGTAAACCACATATAAAATATATTTCTAGTCGCAAACAAAATACTGCCCACATGTATGTGGTTTTGATCTCCTCCTCCACAAATATATCTTTCAAACTAGGGTCATTTACATTTCAGCCCCTAACTCGAACCACCAACTCACATTTACCCCTAATTCCGAAGTGTGCTCAAATTTTCCCCTCTCCCGTTAAGTGCGGTTATAGAAATGATCTTCCGTACATTTTCCGTCCGGCCAAAGGCCTTTGACAAGTTGTGGGTTCCAATTAAGGGCAAATGTAATTGTCCCTTCAAACAATATTTATTAGTAGCTCAAATAAGACACGGAAATGAACTAATAAATTTTACATTTTTTTTGGATTGCTAGTAAACGGCAGAAAACATACTGATAGTCTTCTAAAGGTGTGAACAAGATATCCTGAAATAAGTGCTGGATCGTGTGTAGTTTCCTTGAGAGTTCAATACACCGGAGGTGCCTAAACTTGTCTTGCATGGTCAACTTGGTGTCTAAAGTTTTAAAATACATGAAACTTGTGGTCGAACTTGTCCAACCATACAAATACGATGCCTCCTTCCGTATTTAGACATAGGCCCTGCCAATATAACGTGTCAACATCATAGTGACCCATATGTCAGTGGCTATGTGCGGGGATGCGTCGGGTGCCCCACTCATGAGGAATAAATTTGCAGAAACTACCCCTCAAATACACTATATGGTAGAGAGAAATAACATGAAGAAAAAACCTTCATGGAGAGGGGTGAGAACCTACACCTCCAGGTTACCAAACATCGGTATCTAGCCACGTGAGCAAACTATTAGGTACCTACAAGTATTAGCTAGAAAGCTTTGTAAACCAATTCGACATATGCTGCTTTCAAACTTTTATGATGCGTTATCCACCAGTTTTATTTTTTATTTTTTCCAAGTTCCTGCTTCGTTTCATGACACATAAATTTTTCCAAATAAATATATAATAATGATCAATATACAACTACCATGTATTATTAAATATTTTTTATTTTTTCATTGTTTTCTACTTTGAAGAGGTAAAATTACTTTTCCAAAAATTTATGCGTATTTAAGTTTTTCAACCAATATTTTAAACTATTATGTAAATTTATATACCTTCATTCCAGACAAGGAGCACAAACAACTATTATGTATCTTAATTGTATTTCTACAATTCCAAAATATTAAAAATTTGACAACATTTTATTTTGTGAACTATTAAACATGCACTAAAATTTATTGTGTAATAGTCTTAAACCCTAGAAATGCATAAAACAAGACAGCATATTTTTAGAAATGTAAGGATAATTTTACATAATAATCATTTCTAAAACATGTTCAACCTTTTTTTAATACACATTGTCATTTTTTTAATGCATCACGTTTTGTTTTCAAAAACACGTTCTAACTTTTGAATACATGTGAAACATTTTCCAAAAACATGTTGATATGTTTCAAATGCACTAGCACTTTCTATAAGTTTATGGCAGTTGTAATTTTTTTCTTACTTTTGTTCTTTCAAAAGGTAGAGACAATATCAACAACAAAAGTAAAGACAAGCTTGAAAAAAAAACCCTGTGCCGAACCATATGAGTGCCATATATAGATGAACCGCTAGAAGAGGTACATAGCGACCAAAGCAGATTTTTGGATTACGGTGGCCACTGAGCACGTTTTCCTAAAGGTTAAAACTGGCACTTAAAAGTTTCTTTTTCTTTTTCACAACAAAAACGTGTGCATGTTCTCTGACTGTCAAATTTCATTTGAAATTATGTTATATTTTACCGTGAAATAAAGATAAAAAACAGCCAAAAAACAGCTGATTTTTGCATGTATTTGTCTTTTTTGGATATCTCACATAAAAAAACTGATTTTGAAGAAAATTCGCACTATTTATTACATTTCTATGTGTGCACATATAAATGATTTTAGAATTTTTTTTGAGCTGTAGAAATTCGTTTCATGAACTTCAGGAAAACGGGCACAATGTGCCTCGTGCTACAAAGCTACCTTTTGCATAAACGTCATATATAAATTCGACCTCGTGAGAATCCACCATGATAGTTTGCCGTGGTGGACAGCCTGTGCCTACAATGCAACCTGCGACCATGAGTTCCACCATCGATTCTACATCCAACAATTTTTTTTGTACTGCAGGCACCGTATTTGTATGGCAAGACTAGTTCGAGCACCTGTTTCATGTATTTTGCAACTTTAGGTACTAACTGAAGGCGCAAAATAAATTGAGGCACCACCAGTGTATTTAACTCTTTCCTTGACCTTGTCACCCTGGCATTCAAATTAGCACAAGTCTTTTGGGAGTTAATGTAGGAGATCTTTAGCTAGCTAGGTCCTAATATTCTACACGAAAATAGTTATGGGTATACATATGGTATAACTGTCATGGCGCAGCTTTTCTTGATTTGACTAGCTGATGTATATGTGTACATGTAGTAGATGTTCCTTGGTCGTCGTTCCAAGTTGGAACAAAAGTTAATTGATTAACTCATTGAGTCAAGCCATTTTTATTTGTAGAATTTGGATGATATATGTTCCTCATTACTAATATGGACATATTTTTGCTTGAATAATTTATTGGGCACATAACTAATTAACCAGTACAATTTAATCTCAATATTTTTAATAAAGAGGAGAAACATAGAGACAACATTGTGTTGCCCCGCAAAAAAATTAGTGTGTAATTGTTTTGATTATATCGCTCGTCATGAGTGATAAGCTATATCAACAATAAAGCATAAACTCAGACCTTTGGTTTGGTCGAACCATCTTGGAGTATTACATAGAATTAACAAAAACACTTGCTTGACTTATTATTATTGTAAGCCTTTCTTTTTTACATAAGGAGTACATATGTATTAAACGCATTGTGGCGTTTGCTTAGAGGGCCCTCGGGTTTGACGCCCAAATAACCTATAGGAGTCTTCCTGTCTTCCACATCTCTTCTCCTGACCCTATCTATCATCCATATTTTCTATCAAAAGTTATGAACATGTGCTCAGCAGTAGGTTCCATTCCTTAAGCATATATGAGTATCAAGTACTTTGTAGTAGAATGTTTGCGTCATAGAGCCTCATCCGAGAAGTGATTGAAAAAAACTACCACTTTCCCCTGGTGCCACTCCAGTGTATGCGTTGATTGTTTCTGATGAGTTTGTGACAACATGGTCGTGGACTATAACTGTTTGGCTGGCTGTCATTTCCTCTCGGACCGTGTGTGATGTGCCCGTCATAGGGGTGATCATCCAGTGGTTATGAACTCAAAACAATGTGTGGGGAGGGTTTTAGACATGAGTTATATTAGCGTCAAAACCGAAGTTTGCACAATCTATGCAGCCATTGCAAACTTGATGTGGCCAAAAAAAAGGGAAAGTGGTGGTGGTGGTTGGGATGAATTTCTCAAGTGGCAAATGGTCATGCTTTGAGACTCGGGTGGGTTTCTCTTCAGTTAGGGTGCTGGTCCAGATCATGTCTTGGCCAAATATTTTCCCCGAACAGACTCAATTCTCAACAAACCCGACAAATATACAAAACCAGTTACATATACATACATATATATGCTATCTAACACATACATATATATATGCTATCAAACACATATATGCTCAAAAAATATGTCTTGTTTGCCACGACCTCCTCGAATGTCTTCACCAAAATTTGCATGGGTATCACACACACGAACATCTTGCCCCACAAAAAAAAGATGTTTTCGAATTTATTTGCTATTCAAAATGATTTACTATTCGCACATGGGCTCATCTGGTCCCAGATGCAGAATAAATTATTAGAATTGGAACCATGCCCCGCTCGGGGTGCAAAATAGCTAATTCTTTTCAATTAACAGGAGCCCTGCTCCCTGACTTCATTTCTCACTCAAAACAGAAACCCAACTTACAGCATCCATATTTACTTGGTTTCATCCAAGACAAACGAAAAAACATAACAAAACCTTAGTGGATTTCCGAGCAAGAACAACCCCCCGAGGGCCTTCCAATCTCCTTAAACACTTTCCGAGCAAGACAAAAACATTGCTTGAGATACAAAAATGAAAATTTTCACATTTTTGTATCTCGAGCAATGTTTCGAATTTGATTTGAATTTTTGTAACAACATGCATTGATGTTGTGTCAACGCATTAAAAATTTTCCGGAATTTTTTTGAACATTTTTTACTGTGGAACGGGGGACCGGTGCACCGGTAGCACCAATTGCCCTGGTGCACCAGATACATCGTCTGTAGGGTGAGCTCGCAAGCAGCCGTCATTGGGACTAGTCCATGTAGTGTGCGATGTAGTAGGACGAGCGTGCGAGCGCTTCATGCAGCTCGCATGAAGGCGCGCCAACAAAAAACGCCTCTTGATTGTAATTTAACATCCGTCTTCGGTGGCTTCGTAAAGTCTCCAAGATACCCGGGGTCACTATGTGGGTCTGCTCAATTAGCCCTAAACGAGGGGTCACGTGAACACAAAAGGATCTCCCCTTTTAAAAAAGGTCAAGAAAAAGATAGAAATGGAAGTGACCTCCGAAAGGTGTGAAACGGACGAAGATTAGAAAAATGGCAGAGGCAGAGAGAAATTATTGAGTACTGTACTTTCAAAATTTTCTTTTGAAAAGAAGCAACAAGGCCATGCGGAAGGCAGCAAGGTGGCAAGGCGACAGAACAAGAAAAAAAGGCAGCACAAGGCGAACGCGCTGTGTGCTGTGTGAAACAGGGCAATCATGTGCGGCCGGTGACCGGGCACGAGGCCAAAGGGGGCACACACAGGCCCGACACTACCAATGCAACACAACCACAGCGCGACGCAATGGAAAATGCTCCAAAATGCTTCCAACAATAGTCTTTTCGAAGCAGTGATTTTTTTTTGCCCAGATTTCAACAAATGTCATTTCATCACATATTTTTTCATCAAGTGAAAACATTCATCAACATTTATCACAAAACAAATTCAGATTGTTTTGAATTTTTTTACTATTTTTCCGATTTTACTGTTAATGATGGAGCATGTGTCTCGGGTGCAAAAACATTAATTGATGAAAGGAATTGGATGATTTGTGAAACATGACTAGGCATTAATTTATATCATTCTTTTTTATGCCATTCTATTTTCCCGGGATATTGGATCCATAGAAAAAGGTAAGCGTACAGTTATAATATGGAAATAATTTTGGTCAAGGTTGTCATCAACAGCGGAAACTTCTTTATAAAAATATTTTATGTGGAAATATTCTCTGGAGCTATTCTGAAATTCTCATGAATTACCCACAAAAAAATAAATTCTCATGAATTGTAGGCTCGGATTCTTATAAAGAAAATGTGATTCTATTCAGAATTTGTTTTTTGTTTCCCCAGTTTCCAATGGCGGAATGTACGTCTCCTTGAGAGTCAGTAATACAAGAATTATTACTTGTTTCCATTATCATTTCTTCACTTTATCATACATATAGACAATATAGTGCTCTGAGAGATTTTCTCGTTGGGGCTAATTCTATGCTCACAGTCGCTCTTGCAGACTTATTATTCAGCTGGGGCATCACTTTCTCAGTTTTAGTACGCGGAGCTGTTCGACTTGGACTGAAACCGAACCGAGTGGTACCAACACAGCCACACAAAATACGGCAACCAAAATTTCAACCAAGTAACCTACTAAGATTTCATGGGTATCACTAATATCCTACACAAACTACTAACACCACACAAATTATGGCCTCCATGGTCCATGCTGACAACTCTCATGAATTGTCGGCTCAATTTTTGGGAGCAACGTGCATCCCTTTCTTCAATCAAGGTTGTTGGTTGTTACATCTGCCTGGGCATACGCTTTAACTGCATCCTCATCGTGTAAGCATAAACAGCTAGAATCAGTCATCATCGTGAATTTTCGCATACAAATAAAAATCAATTAGTTCGGCGTGTTTTGGCGTGTTTCATCACATAAATCAAATAGTTCACACCGTCAAATAGTTCAACAAAATATTTCAATACAAATTATATAGTTTAACAAATAAAAACTCAAGTTTCATCACACGTCATTCCCGGCCTCGCCCTTGACCCTCCATAGGTGCTCCACCAGATCGTGTTGCAGTTCTTGATGCACCTATGGGTCTCGGATCTCCTTACACATATTGAGGTAGTCAGTCCAGTTTGCCGGTAGCTGGTGATCAACTTGGGCAAGAGGACCCTGCTTGTAATATGGTTCAGTGTCAAACATTGGCTCTTCCTCCTAGCTCTCAATGATCATGTTGTGCAAGATAACACAGCAAGTCCTGATCTCCCACATTTGATCTTTCGACCAGGTCTGAGCAGGGAACGGGACAACACTAAATCGAGATTGGAGCACACCAAATCCCGCTCGACATCCTTCCTGTAAGCCTCCTGAATCTTCGCAAACCAGGCGTTCTTGCCTCCTGGCACAGGGTTTAAGATGGTCTTCACAAATGTCGACCATCTCAGATAGTGCCATCAGCTAGATAGTATCCCTTGTTGTACTGTCGTCCATTGATATCGAAGTTCACCGGAGGAGAATGACCTTCAACAAGCTTGGCAAAGACTGGGGAGCATTGCAGGACGTTGATGTCATTGTGAGTTCCTGGCATCCCAAAGAAAGAGTGCCAAATCCAGAGGTCCTGTGTGTCCACTGCCTTAAGCACCACACTGCAACCGCCTTTGGCGCCTTTGTACAACCCCTGCCATGCAAATAGACAATTCTTCCATTTCTAATGCATGCAGTCGATGCTTCCAAGCATCCCAGGAAATCCTCTTGCTTCATTCTGTGCTAGGATCCGAGCAGTATCTTCCGCATTGGGTGTTCGCAAGTACTGTGGTCCAAATACTACCACCACCGCCATGCAGAGCTTGTAGAAACACTCAATGGTGGTGGACTCGACCACCGCCCATAGTCGTCGAGTGAATCACCGGGAGCTCGTATGCAAGCATCCTCATAGCTGTTGTGCACTTCTGGATCGAGGTGAATCCAAGTCTGCCGGTGCAATCCTTCTTGCACTTGAAGTAGCTGCCGAACTCCCGGATGGAATTCACATTCTGGAGGAAAAGCTTTCGGCTCATCCGATAACGGTGCCGAAATGTTTTCTCACCGTGCAATGGAGCGTCGGCGAAGTAGTCCGAGTAGAGCATGCAGTAGCCTTCCAGACGAAGCCGGTTCTTTGCTTTCACCCGCCCAAGCGCCAAGCCACCCCGCCGCGGCTTTTCACTGCTCTCGAGCAGGCCGGCGAGGGCGGCGAGCACCATGAGATGCTCCTGCTCCTGGACGTCGGCTTCGGCTTCCTCATCCAGCAATGCCGCGAGCGCCTCCTCATTTTCGGAGTCCATCGCCGGGCCGGGCAATTCACCGAACACCTTATGGGCAAGGTGGGCGCAAGCCCGCCGGTGTACAGGCCCTGCGCGGCCGGAACGCCGGAAAAGGTGCCCGGACAGCGGCGAAGAGGCTACCTCGGCGAAACCCCTTCTTTTTCCTGGCGGGAGATGGTCTACCTAGCTGCGGTGGGCGGTGGACGGCGCCGGGATCAGCAGGGTGGCGCAGGGTGGCGGCCGAGCGCGAGGGGTAGGAGGCAAATCTGGGCGGTTGGCTTGACTTGTCGCCTGCCAATGTGGCCCGAGGAACACTTTTCCCTTGCGCCGGAGCCCCCGAGCGCCCGCCAGTGCGCCGGGTTCGGCCTGCGAGCGCCGGGCGCAAAAACGGGCCGAGTCGGCAGAATTCGGCGTCCTGGCGGCGCGACTGGGCCTTTTTTTGGCGCCGGCGTAAAAAAACGCCTGGGGAGGCCGTTCTGGGGACGCGGGTGGAGATGCTCTTACCCCTAGCAGGCGCGTCCAGATCAACTTGTGCAAGTCTCCCGGGACATCTCCTATTCCAAGTGCTAGTTCCCTGTGAATTAGTCTCTTCTCCCCTGCTCGCAAGTGCGTCCAGATCGACTTGTGAAAGCCGTGATTGCATTGCATGTATTCCCGCGCTTTCCTTTCTCTCGTCTTGTTCTTGCTTGCTATCGTTGGACCTCTTGGTCTGTGAGTTTGTTTCCCTCTTGTCCGTCGTCGTTCGTGTTCAAATCGACCGTTGTTATTTCCTCAGTTGGTGAATAATAATAAGCGGGAAGAGTTTTAATCCATTGTTTCTTTCGCCATGTACATGTTCCCGGCCGTTGTATTGTGTCGTGGTTCCTCGTGCATAAAATCAGTATACTCCATGTACACCACTTTCCTAGCTATCTTGAATGGCGTGCGTGCAATCCAGTCAAGTCTAAAGCCAAACTAAAAATGTGCTTGAGCTTGGTAATCATCACAAAAGTGAAGAAGTATAGATGAAAGAGAGACTGAACAATGGAGCGCACGGTCACTAGGCGGCTGCCTCCTCTATATACCATAATGTTAGAGTATATCTGGTACTATATGATTCATATCTCTCTTCTACTTTATCTTCTACCTTATCTCTATAAGAGCATCTACAGTCAGATGCCACAAACCCGTCCTATAAGTCTGGACAGACGGGCCGGTCATGAAAAATTAACCTAGACGGGTGTCTCAAACGGGCCTCAAACGTCCGGGCTGACCTGCACCTCCTCATATCCAACCAAAATACGGGGCGGATATGGGGCACCCGGGCGTAGCGGATGCGGCAGCACGGGCGGTTCCAGAGGAGGAATCCATCTGCACGTGCATTGTGAAGAAGCAGCAGTAGAGGAACACGCACGCCCTCACCCAAGAGCAGAATCAGGCGGTCCGTGCCATGGTCGGACTGCCGCCAAAGGAGGAGAAGGATGACATAGATTATGAGGATAGCTTCGACGACGTGTAGATTCGGCTTGATCCCTACTGCGTCTTCGACCGGTACTTCCGTGAGAAGGACGGCAAGGGCGCGGAGAAGGGCAAGGGCAGCCGTGGATGGTCTTCTCTACCATTACAAAACATGCCAACTTTTGGTAGTCCGACGGCATGTTAGTGATGTTGTAGCCATAGTTGCATCAATTTGTATAGATTTGAGGTATTAATAATTGAAGTGTCCGGTTGTGAGAAGGTAAATCTGAGGCCTGCCCGGTTAGTGTCCGTGGCACGTCCGCGGATTATTGAGGATTCGGATTTGTCAACTCCGGCTGAAGATGCTTTAAGCTCCTTTTGTCTCTCAAGACATGTAGTACGCAATATATATCCGCCCAGAAGATTCAACAATACAAGAATGATCCTCTCTCTAATACTCTTACATAGTATCTGTCGCAAGATCCTACACCTAACTCATCATCATTTCCATGCTGCCTCAGGAGGTCGATCTCCCTGATCTCCACCGGGGACTGCGCAACCGATTAATCAGGTTGATCGGCTGTTTTGAAGAGTATTTTTCTCGATCTAGTATCTGCTCGTGCACGTTGCATATCCCATCCACGTGCTTGTAGGCTTTCAGATCAGCTTTCCTGGATAAGTGCGTAAACACGTCCGGTTGCTGTTGTAACGTCCGGCCCTTTGACGCGTGTTGTGCAGTCTGATCAACTGCACGTGTTGGGTCAAATTCTATGAGTGAAAAACAAGTTGCACCCTTGTCTACAATGGCATCGACAACATCGTCTTTAGCACCTTGACGACTACCTCGATCACGTCACCATTTTGTTTCTGGAACACCACTACGTCTCCGACTCGTCGGCACTTCCTTGTGCCCGCGGCTCCACATCCTTCTACCTTGATACCAGCACCCCGACTCGACATCGATCATGGTGTCCCTTGCATGGCAACCTCGCCCTATTAGTTATATGTGTATTTAGTAGTATAGGATTCATATCTTCCTTCTACAGGAAATTGTGGATATCCTTGCCCTACTGGAGGAAAGATGCTTGATTTTGATTGCAAGGTGACTTGCTAGGCCACCCCATGCTGTCTGATCTTAATGGGCTTGGGTCTTTAGCCGGGTCGTATGTCGATGTGGGCCTCCCTGGTGGCAATCCCTTTCTCTGTATTACCCGAGTTTGCTAGGATCTCAATGTGGGAACCGACTGTCTCAGATGGGAAGATTCTAACTGGCCGCGGAACTCAAAGCAATCAAGATTATTTCTGCATTACGGCTTTGAAACCGTACCAATGCTTTAACTGCTGTGGATTCCAGTTACCCTCATAATGACTTCTCTCCTCTTTGTACCAACACCTGTCACCTAGAGATTACGGATTCGCTAGACAATATGTGTTATCTGTGTAGGTCTTTGGATCATGTTGCATGGACCCTTATATTTGAAAACATTGCTCTCACCATAGATAAATTTAATAGTCAATCATAGAACTAGTATCAAAGAGTAAAATGCATCATAAGTCATGAAACTATTGGATGTGTGTCAAGTTAGTCCTAAAACTATAAAATTGCATATTTGAGTTCTAAAACAATTTAAGTCATTCACCGGAGGTCCTATAAATCCCTTGTCAACTTTGACCTGCATGCATGGCGGGTTGACCACCACCATGTAGGCAATATTTTGCATTAAAAACCCATTAAAATGTGCTCTCTTCCAATTATGTGTTCTTCACTCTTGTAATTGACCTAAGGCAATCTTGCTGGAAGTTGGACAGATGCTCGTGCTTCTATCTAGGGGCCAGAAAATTAGAAGATAGAATATATG
>NC_041393.1:732110145-732120947 GCF_002162155.2 Triticum dicoccoides | reverse complement strand
GGGCATGTACGAAATGTTCCCTACGTGGTGGTGGTCAAATAGGCATGTGTTCAGATCAAGGCTAATTAGGGAAGTGTACGACCTCCTATGAACGACTTGAGTAGTTTTAGGACTCAAATATGCAATTTTATAGAATTGAGACTAACTTGGTGCACTTCAGATAGTTTTAGGACTTATGATCCATTTACTCCCAAAATAAATACATATAGAATGGGCAAAATCTCACTAATTCCCTATTTCTCCCACGCCTACAGGATTACTCATGGATGAGAGGGAAATAATCAATAGACACAGAGATTGGATGAAGAGGAATCGTAGATAATATCGTAAATTATTACAATAGTATGAATGGTCAATTCGATCTCAATCACTGAATACGTGCGAATAGAGTTACAAACCCTAATCTTGCAAATTGGAATTACTCTCTCTATGGTGGTGTTCTCGTTGAATGGAAGGAGGGGGTGAAGATCGAAGAAGGCCTGAATAGATGTAAGTGATGTTCTTCTCGCTCGGATCCCTTTTTCTTTCTTCGGATGTTGACATTTCCTCTCTGGCTTTCTCTCTGATTACCCTTTTTTCGTCTACGCCTTCACAAAAGTTGTTTGTATTGACGAGGTGGAGGTGGCAGCGCCTGGTACAACCATTGGTACTACCACTCACACTTGTACCAAACGCCATGTTCTCCTATGGCGTGCCAAATGAATATTTTCTCAAAAGGGAAGTTGCACCAAATTGGTTCAGTGACCACGGTATTGATTAATTTTCTTCCAAAAGTATTTGGTCCTGCACATCCAGTAGGAGACCAGAGTTTCTTCATACATGAAGGATTAACATTAGTAAAAAGGAGAGAGCTGGAAAAAAATTTGCTTTCACCACCACTTTCCGTGATCCCGGTAACTATGTACATAACACAATCTTTATTTGAGATACCACAAAAGTGAATATCCTGCTAGAACAAGTAGGCAGTCGAGCCGTGAGAAGTGTCGATCGCCACCAAAGGCCCAGAACAATGAAGGTCGCTATAACCCCCAAAATTTCAAATCGGGATACTCCGGAAATCCCACATCATCTTCATGCTCCATCGTTCTCCTCCATGAAGGTAGACTCAATTAAGAAGTAATACTCGATGTTGTTGTCAGATATGAAGATCTAAGATATCCCGTCTTGTCGCGACAATCACCTAGTAGCATAGGACCATGCCATCATATGTGCGCTAGATTAGAGAACCCTATATTAGGATGTAGTAGGTCGATGCTGCCGCTCGTGTACCGGTACATGGGATTGTAACCATCGAGGTTTCACCACTAGAGAACGCCAAAACGAGCCATAAAATCGACTGCCACTGTTGCACATACATGCCTTCTGCCTCAAGCCATCATCCATAGATCACCTCTGGATAATGCTCCCAAACATCCGACCAGGCCAGATCCGCACAGCCTCAGCGTAGCCGCAACCACCTAGAGTACCACACCGGTAAGAGGCAGCCACCGTGGCACCCACCATCGCAACGCCTCCAGACATGGGCGATGCCATGGTCCAACAGGCGCCCCAACTCCAGCGAATGCCACGCAGCACTGTCACCACCGCATCACCCGGTGAGCCTTCACCCAAATAGTGACCGCGAGATACGCCCCGCCCGGGCTTTGCCCGCAGCCCTCTGGTGGCAGCGTAGATGGAAGGGAGAAGGGAGGAGGGAGCAGGGACTAGTGGCAGCAATAGCTAGGGTTCTTATATATCATTTAAATTCCTTTTGTGTTTATAAAGAGTACAATACTTATTCAAAGAAAATTTGTATGATGAAAATATAAGTTTGTGTTGCAGGTTATTTATTGTCACATTAATTTTCTTTCCAAAAATACCGGTGAGATCCCTTAATAATGTGCAAACAGAAATAGAATGCATAACATACGGTCAAACACCTGGTTATAGTTCTATTTATGAGAGAAAAGTAGATTTATCTTAAACACTTGCTTTTAAAAATATTAATCGAACCAAGTGCATGTGGATCTAGTTTTGAAGGTCTCATGACGAGAAACATTAAGAAATGCAAAAAAATCATATGAGATTGATTTTTATACATATTCAAAACAATTCTCAACTTTATTGATACCGGAAACTTGATTTTCATGGTAAAAGTAGTTTTTTGAAAATATTGTGCAAACAATAATATAGCTGCAACTTGTTTTTCACTCATAGAATTCATAACATAAGATCAAACACCTGGTTAGCCTACCTATTTGTGAGAGAAAAGGTAGGTTTATATTAAACACTTGCTTTTAAAAATATCGATCGATAAAAGTCCTTAAGAAATGCAAACATGAAATCATATGAGATCGAGTTTTATCCATATTCCAAATAATGCTCAACTTTATTGATATGTCCTAGAAAACCATGTTCATACCGAAACTTGATTTCATGGTAAAAGTCGTTTTTTGAAAATATTCATTGGAACATGTCGATATATATGGGGTACAATTTTGAAGATCGCATCACGATGAACACAATGGTAAAAGCAGCATTTGATTTGGCCAACTTTGTAAAATCGATGGGATTTTTGGTACATGGCGCCGACGTCGTCTAGTTTGAATGCCTGTGTGTTGATGCTCCTTTCATTTACAGGTTGGTCCATGTCTAATGTATTTTAGAGTGCTCTTGCATGTGTGATGCGCTTCGATCCATCGCTAAATTTATTACTTTTGAAGTGAACTTGCATGTGGCCCACTCAAGAACAAAAAAAGAGTGGCAAGTGAGGGGGCGAAATACGCTGGCAACGAGGGGCCTTCCTATGATGTCCGGGACAGACCCGCATGACGTACCTCCGCGTGCGAGTGCGGGCGCCATGGAGTGCCCGCCTGAATCCGACACCGAGAACTCCGGCCCGGCCCGTCGCCGAGGAAAATGCATCGCCCCGACCCTTGCCGACTCTTTGCCCCCCAAAGCGTGGGGTGACAGGCCTGTGCCACAAGGCACGGCGACACAGGTGCACGAGCATCCCCTTTTAAGCGTGTCGCCAATGATCACAATTACCGGTGTGGGACTAAAAATTGATCAGTAAGTATCTGCACCTTCGAAACACGGAAATAACTCAAAACGCTAGTACTACTAGGCTAGTGGCGCAGCAGACATGGATCGGCGACGGGTCTCGCAGAGGGCAGATGCATCCATCGAACCGTTGCATGTGTGTGGGTGTGTAGTGTTTTCTTCTGGGGGTGACCGTCTGCCAGGGCTAATCATTCAGGCCGCCATGCCTCACTATGTGATCACGCTCCAAATTTGTGAATCAATCAATGCCTTTCTTACTTGTGCTGCTGCCACGGGAGCAAGAGCTAAGAGCAACTCTAGCAGACCCCGCATCCTGCCGGCCCGCAAAACTCGTTTGTAGTTTACGCAAAACCATTTTTACGGGCCGGCGCGGGCTGGCACAGATGCAGACCCACCAAACGGATCCGTAAAAAAGTATATTCGCGAAATATGCTTTTTTACGGGTCGGCTTCTGCGGGTTCTGCTCGGGCACTACAGCGAAGACTCGCAAACAGAAAAACTGCAAATCTCGCATTTGACATAGGGTTTGGCAAATAGTTCAAATTCAAACGACATAAACAGTTTGGCAAATTGTAGTCGAATGGTTCGAAAGGGGCTTGATCAATGTCAACCGCGTTCGTGTCCAACAAGTTCACAAACTCGGTTGCATTGTTCGAACCACCGCTATAGCGAACGATAACAAGTCACGAGCTATCGACACTAATGGCGAAAATGAAAGGGAATCGCTAGACCGAAGAGGCATACCTTGCAGCCATTTCGTCGAACACCTCACTCGCGGGGGGAGCGGCACCGTTGAACGGCATCGCCGGAGCACCTCCTTGCGGGGGGATGGAGTGAGAGGTGAAGAAGGTGGCTTCCTTTTAGTCAGAACCTTCCTCCGCATTACGCCCGCGGTCTTGCCGGCATTCTCCGCCGCCGGCCAGGATCGCACTGCGGCGTTGGCGCCCGGAGCGCGAGCCGTCGCGGCGGGGGCAGCTGGATTCCCGCCCTGAACGACCACGTTGCCCTGCCGCTTGCAGGCCGGCGCGGCGTGTGCTTAGGCGACGGCGGCGGGGGCAACATGGCCGGCGACGAGATCCGCCCGAGGGGAAGGAGCATCCGTGACCTCGACGGTGACGGGGGACAGCACGGGGGCATCCATGGCGGCGAGGAACGGCCGGGGAGGAGGAACCGGAGCTGGCGGAGGGGGAGGGCAATGGTGGCGGAGGGTGCGGGGAGCGGAAAAGGGCGCGCGGGAGCAAGAGCAAATTAATCTCGACTCGTGCGAGTAAATTGTTTTCCGGACGCATGACCGGACCAGGCATGGTGGCATATTTTATACTAGTAGTATCGGCGGCGGCGGCGGGCTGGGAACAGGTGGATCTACGGCCCTTCATCGCGGGTGGCCGGATTTGGCTTTCCCGGCCGCCGACGGCTGCACCAAGCAATGGAATGGTCGGGGAGCACCTCACGCAACCCCATCAAAGGTGCATCGCCGCATGCAGGTGCGGGTTCGGCTTGTCGCCGCCGCCGACGGTTTGCCGGGATGGATTCGGCCGGTCGTCCGCCGGGCTCGGCCGTCGCGCAGAGGCTCTGTGGCTCGCCGATGCCGCTCATACAGTGCGACGACTGCGCACGGACAGTGCTTCGGCTGACTTCGGGCATGCTGAAGCACCCCAGATGGGTGTTCTTCAAATGCGAAAACGACGGGGTATGTGCTGTTTTCATTCGGCTCATTTCGATAGCTCATTATGTTAGATCATTTCGAACATCATCTGGCGTGTAGGAAGATGGATGCTCATTTTGGTTTTGGGAAGGCGAATATATTGATTTATTGGTAGAAAGAAAACTGATAAATGTTCGTGCACTTCTTAATGCAATCGAAGGCAATGAAGCGCATGCATGTGCAACTAGAGGGGAAGCAACGTCTACTTCTTTCTTAGAACCAAAGAAGAAGAATGAAGAATGCAAGATCAAGAATCCGCAGATCAATAGTGAGTGCATGGAGAAGATATTGCTTCAACTAGTGGGAGCAGTTATGGAAGTTAAAAATCTTCTAAAATGCATACTTGTGGTTCTTGGTTTCTTTGGTCTTGCTATTCTAGCAAAGATTTGGTGATGTCCTATGTATGCAATGTGGTTGAAAATGCAAAGAAATGCAAATTAAGGTGCAAATTTATATTTTACGGGCCCGGGGGAGGGGGGGGGGGTTGGGGGGCTGAAGAGGCAGACCCCACAAAGCCGACCCGTAAAACGGGATACAGGTCGGCTTTGCGGGGTCTGCCTCTGCGGCCATTCGCGCCGTCCTGCAAAACAATTTTTCCGTAAAGTGCAAGCGTGAAATGCGGGTCGGCGGGATGCGGTGTCTGCTAGAGATGCTCTTAGCCTCGTTGGATCGATCAGCAAGCTGGAGCTCGCATCGTCTTGGCTCACCACAACAAACTCGTCTCGCACTCAGGCCGCTGCCACTGTTGACTTTCTCCACGCAAAGTTCATTTTCCTTTTTAGTGAGATGGGCCCTATTTTTCAGTTTCGTACAGGGACCCGGATTTTGCTGGCCCGGCCCTGTGTGTACGTATGTCCTTCGCGTCTCTTTTTTTGCAACATCATGTGTGTTGCAAAATTGCCTTCCGCAACAGCATCCACGTTGCATAAAAATGAAGACGAAAAAATGACAAATATTTTTGCAACATTGTCTGTGTTGCATTTTGTTTCCCGCAACAACACGCATGTTCCAAAAATAGTGATGAAAAAAAAAGATGCAACATAAACTACGTCGCAAAAGATTTCTGCAACACTACCCTTGTTGCAATAATAAGAACAGCGTTGGATGTTAGATAGTTGTACAACCGATCCGATGGTTGCCGAGGACCATAAATCGGCGGTTACCCTAAAAAGCCATGGACCGGTGGTTACCCTAAAAACCATGAACCAATGGTCATGAAAAATACAAAAATTATCTATATATAACAAAAAGGAAATAATAGGCCACATTGCATGATTTAGTTTATGGTATAGCATAATTTAGTTTTGATCTATTGGACATGGCTGAAACAATGAAAGAAAAAAAAGTGATACACTGAGTTATATTGTACTAGAAGAAATCTGAGACCATGAACGTGAACGTTTTCATCTAAAAAGGAGTTGCAAGTGGGCGGAATTCGCAGGTAAGGGGACCGACCGATACAGTCGGTGCTACCTCTGAGTCATCGGATCCCGTTTCAATTCGGACGCCGGCGGGATACGTTGGCCTGCCTATTATTTTCCGGACGGACCCGCATGGCATCTGCATGCGAAACGCCCACAGACGCCATGACGTACTCGACTGAATCCGATAGCCGACCCAACCCCGCTTGTTCGCCTCAGCCTTGCCGACTCCTACCCCCCTAAGCATGGGATGACAGGCCCGCGCCACCAGACCCGGCTACACAGACGCACACGCTCCCTCCTTTATGCATGTCACCGGATACCCAAATTGGCCGTGTGGGACTAAAGTTTGCATGCGTGGGAAACGGATCGGCGTCACCCCAGAAGGCATCCATCCATCCATCGATCGACTGCATCTTTGTATACATGCATTGTTTCTCGTTGTGACCATATATTTTGGGAATTTCAAAACTTTGTTAGCATATAAATATATCATGATTTAAAATACGGATCCAAAACTATGAGCTGGATTAGGTTTAAGAACCCAACGAAGTCAGGAACTTCAACTGAACGAATACACATATCGTCATTGGCGCTTCCCGGTTGAGGCTGTAAATCTGAGAATACCGGGCGGCTTGATTGCCTGCCTCGGCACACCCCCCCTGTCATATATATAGCATAGAAGTTTACAATTACAAAAGGAGTCCCATGCAGAGAAACTATCTCTGTGGAGGCAGCCGGACTTGTACTCCAAGTCGGCCTGAAGTCGTAGCTATATTGGTCTCCAACATGCCCCTGTAGTCTGAATCGGGAACGGAAGTGACCTGAAGACTGGACCGAAAATCGCGGAAAAGAGTTGTTGGTAAACCCTTGGTGAAGATGTCCGCAAATTGCGGGGCTGACGGAACATGAAGAACACGAACTGTGCCGAGAGCGACCTTCTCCTGAACGAAATGAATGTATAACTCGATATGTTTCGTGCGATGATGTTGTACCGTGTTTGCTGACAAGTAGACCGCACTGACATTGTCACAATATACAACAGTAGCGGTCGAGACGGGCCTGTTAAGTTCCTGTAATAACTGACCAACCCAACAAGGCTCTGCAACGGCTGCAGCAATGACTCGGTATTCGGCTTCTACACTAGATCGAGAAACTGTCGTCTGTCGTCTAGAGGACCAGGAGACAAGATTATCTCCAAGGTACATGCAAAATTCGAAGGTGGAGCGACATGTATCCGGACATGCAGCCCAATTGGCATCTGAGTAGGCTGTAAGAGAATGTGTAGAAGTGCGGTGTAGATAGAGATCATGATCAAGGGTGCCATTGAGATAGTGGGGGATGCGTTTAATGAGAGAGAAGTGAGGTTCACGAGGGTCATGCATATGCAGACAGACTTACTGAGCAACATAAGCAATGTTGGGGTGAGTGAGAGTGACATATTGGAAGGCACCAGCGAGGCTACGATAGAGAGAGGGAACCAAATCTGGAGGTCCGGTAGAGGATGGTAGTTTGACGTTATTATCAATAGGGGTAGTAACGGGGTGACAATCGCGCATGCCAGCACGAGATAAGATGTCAAGAATATATTGTCGTTGAGAAAGATGGATACCAGAAGACGAACGAGTGACAGAGATACCGAGAAAGTGATGAAGAGGTCCGAGATCCTTCATGGCAAACTCATGATCCATGGAATTAGTGATGGTGGTAAGGAAAAATAAGGAAGATGCAGTGAGAATAATATCATCTACATAGAGAAGAAGATAAGTTGTGGAAGAACCTTGATAAAAGATGAAGAGAGAAGCATTAGAATTAGATTCAGTGAACCCAAGAGAACGAGCAAAGGATGCAAAGCGTTGGAACCAGGCACAAGGAGCTTGTTTGAGCCCATATAAGGATTTGAGGAGACGACACACGTGAGTAGGATGCCGAGGATCAATGAAGCCAGATGGTTGCTGGCTGTAGACTACCTCATTAAGATGACCATGAAGTAAGGCATTTTTGACATCAAGTTGGTGGATAGGCCAATATTGTGAGATGGCTAGAGAAAGAATGATACGAAAGTGGCTGGCTTGACGACATGGCTGAATGTTTCATCAAAATCGACCCCCGATTGTTGAGAGAAGCCATGAACAGCCCATCGAGCTTTCTGACGTGAGAGAGAGCCATCGGCATTGTATTTATGACGGAAGATCCACTTGCCACTCACAATATTTGCGCCAGATGGTGGTGGAACCAAGACCCACGTTTTATTGAGTGTAGAGCATCGAACTCCTCCTACATGGCTTGGCACCAATTGGGGTCGCGAAGGGCTATGAGATAGTTATGAGGAAGAGGAGAAGAGGCCATAGCGGAAAGGTTTAAACGATCAATAGGTGGTGGAAGGCGACCGGTAGTGGCGCGTGTGCGGTGAAGAGGTACTGGAGGTGGCGATTGTGGAGCCAGTGGGGAAGTTGTTGCAGGAGGAGTAGCTGGCGTGGCGGGAGGGGTAGCCGCCGTGTGTGTGGTAAGAGGCGTGGAGGAGGGAGGGCGTCCGGCGTTGGTGAGTGGGGGCTAGGGGGTGTATGCATAACGGGTGTAGGTGGAGAAGATTGGGGCATAGTGGGTGGGTTAATGGGTGGGTAAAAAAATTCAGTGCAACGGGGTGGAGAAGGGGATGGTGCTGGTTCATATTGAAAAGTGGACTCATTGAAAACGGCATGGCGAGAAATAATAATACGACGAGTGGTGAGATCAAGACAACGATAACACCCCTTAGGCGCCATCCACATCCTTTTAGTTAGGCATGGCGAGACACGTGTCATGGTTCTTTTGAATCTTCGTTTTCACACAACCAAATCTTTACCAACAATTTTATGAGGTTACAGAAATATATGTAACAAAACTTAATTTTGTTTTATGCAGACAAACATTTGTAGATTTGCTTGTATATAAATAGTTATATACCAATGGATGAAGTGCACAAAGATAGATAGAGAAACTACCCAAAAAAGAAAATATAGGAATTCTAGCTACACAAATGCACGGGGCACCCAGCTAGTTAGAGTGGAGTTAGAGGAAATCGGCTTCCTCTGAGAAAAAAATAGAAGGAAAGAGGAAAAAATTGAAGGAAAGAGGAAAAATACAAATAAAGAAAGGCAAACTATTTGGAGGAGACGCGCGAGGAGTTCACGGTAGCGTCCACAAATATTAGAGGACATCGGCTTCCTTTGAGCCTCGGAAAGCGAAAAAACAGAGTGGTAAAATAGGGAAATATTAGAAGAAAATAGCAAAAAGACTAATAAAAGGAAAAAATATTTAGACGAGAGTTAGAGGACATTACCTTCCTTTGAGCCGTGTTAGGGGAAAAAAGTAGAGCACCAAAATAGCAAAATATTAGAACAAAAAAGAAAAGAAGACTATGAGATAGCAAAATGTTAGAACAAAATAGGAAACGAAATTAAAATAGCAAAATATTAGGAAAGAAAAAGGAAATATATATATGTATAATAAAATATTACTCCCTCTATTCATAAATATAGGTTATTAAGAGATTTCAATATGGACTACACGTAGCCAAATGAATTAATTTACACTCTAAATAAGTCTGTATATATCCGTATGTAATTCATATTGAGATCTCTAAAAGGATTTACATTTAGAAACGGAGGGAGTAAAAAAAACTAAAAATATGAAATAGCAAAATATCAGGAAAAAATATAAATAGGAATATATTAGGAAAAGGATAAAAATATAAATAGCAAAATATCAGAAAAAATACTAACATAGTAGAACAAACGAGAAAAGAAATTGAAGTAGCAAAATATTAGGAAAAAAAGACCGACATCACACCGTACTATTGACCCCCCGCACACACAGAGACTGCTAGGAATATATAAATAGCAAAATAATAGGAAAAAAAGGCTGGCACATTTTAGAACAAAATAGGAAAAAAATTTAAAATAGCAAAATATTTTAGAAAAAAGTCTGACATTACACCGTACTTGTAACCCCCGAATATATAAATAGCAAGATATTAGGAAAAAAGACAAACACATTAGAACAAGAGAGGGAAAAATTAAAATAGCAAAATATTAGATAAAAAAGACTGACATCACACCGTACTTCTAACCCCCAACACACAGCGAGGGTGACCAAGGGTAACAGGCCGACAGGACAGGCCCGGCCAGAAGTACGTAGCGAAAGCTCTTTGCCTCGGCAGAGCCAATGAATGAGCTTTGCGTCCTCGACAATGGAGTGCTGAGCACCGGCCTATTTAAGTCGCGCGGTTCCTTCTTAGCCGAGCAGTGTGGTACTAAACATAGGAACAAAGCGGCGCTGCAGTTAGTTTATTCCTAAATTGGGCCATCATCTTCGGCCCACCAGACCAGCTTGGGCGGCCCTAAAAAATGAGCGCTTCGCGGTGGCGTCTCGAAGCCACGACAGGAGGTAGCACGCCGTCACCGGAGGAACACAGACGAGGATCCTGGCGGCCGTGAGGTGGAGGATTCGTCAAGTTGGGATTTTTTTCGAAGTTGGCGGTGGAGCGGTAAGGAGAGGGGTAACCAAGGAGAGTATGGGCCCATAGACGAGGAGGCCATGGCGCTGCCCTGTCGCCGCCGTCCACGTTGTCTCTGCTTCTCCGGCAACCGTCG
>NC_041393.1:732109060-732109863 GCF_002162155.2 Triticum dicoccoides | reverse complement strand
GTCGACGGGCTGGGAACAGGTGGATCTACGACCCTTCATCGCGGGTGGCCGGATTTAGCTTTCCCGGTAGTCGGCGGTTGCGCCAAGCGATGGAATGGTCGGGGAGCACCTCACTTAGCCCCATCAAAGGCGCATCGCCGCATGCAGGTGCGGGTTCGGCTTGTCGCCGCCGCCACCGGTTTGCCGGCATGGATTCGGCCGGCCGTCCGCCAGGCTCGGCCCTCGCGCAGAGGCTCTGTGGCTCGCCGATGCGCACGGACAGCGCTACGGCTGACTTCGGGCATGGCGAAGCACCCCGGATGGGGGTTCTTCAAGTGTGAAAACGATGGGGTACGTGATGTTTTCATTCGGTTCATTTCAATAGCTCATTATGTTAGATCATTTCGAACATCATCATGCGTGTAGGAAGATGGATGCTAATTTTGGTTTTGGGAAGGCGAATATATTGATTTATTGGTAGAAAGAAAACTGATAGACGTTCGTGCACTCCTTAATGCAATCGAAGGAAATGAAGTGCATGCATGTGCAACTAGAGGGGAAGCAACGTCTACTTCTTTCTTAGAACCAAAGAAGAAGAATGAAGAATGCAAGATCAAGAATCCGCATATCAACAGTGAGTGCATGGAGAAGATATTGCTTTAACTAGTGGGAGCAGTTATGAAAGTTAAAAATCTTCTAAAATGCATACTTATGGTTCTTGGTTTTTTTGGTCTTGCTATTCTAGCAAAGATTTGGTGATGTCCTATGTATGGAATGTGGTTGAAAACGCAAAGAAATGCAAATTGAGGTGCAAATTTACGTTT
>NC_041393.1:732107193-732108893 GCF_002162155.2 Triticum dicoccoides | reverse complement strand
AAAACAGGATACAGGTCGGCTTTGCGGGGTCTGCCTCTGCGGCCGTTCGCCGTCCTGCAAAACAGTTTTTCCGCGAAGTGCAAGCATGCAATGTGGGTCGGCGGGATGCGGTGTCTGCTAGAGATGCTCTTAGCCTCGTCAGATCGATCGGCAAGGTGGGGCTCGCATGGCCTTGGCTCACCACAACAAACTTGTCTCGCACTCAGGCTGCTGCCGCTGTTGACTTTCTCCATGCAAGTTCATTTTCTTTTCTAGTGAGATGGGGCCCTAATTTTTCAGTTTCGCATAGGGCCCCGGATTTTGCTGGCCCGGCCCTGTGTGTACGTATGACCTTCGCGTCTCTCTTTCTGCAACATCATGTGTGTTGCAAAATTGCCTTCCGCAACAACATCCATGTTGCACAAAAATGAAGACGAAAAAATGACAAATATTTTTGCAACATTGTCTGTGTTGCATTTTGTTTCCCGCAACAACACTCATGTTCCAAAAATAGTGATGAAAAAAAATCTGCAACATCAACTACGTCGCAAAATTTTTTTGCAACATAAACTTTGTTGCAAAGTATTTCTGCAACACTACCTTTGTTGCAATAATAAACACTACCTTTTAGTAAGATCCGCCGGCTGACAGGTAGCGCTGCCCAACTTAGAATCTCACAACTCTGGAAGATCAATACATAAATAATGTGTCCAAGATATACCGGTAAACATAAATTGGCGGTTACCCTAAAAAGCCATGGACCGGTGGTTACCCTAAAAAACCATGAACCAATGGTCATGAAAAATACAAAAATCATCTATATATAACAGAAAGGAAATAGTAGGACACATTGCATGATTTAGTTTATGGTATAGCATAATTTAGTTTTGATCTATTGGACATGGCTGAAACAATGGAAGAAAAAAAGGTGATGCATTGAGTTATATTGTACTAGAAGAAATCTGAGACGATGAATGTGAACGTTTTCATCTAAAAAGGAGTGGCAAGTGGGCGGAACTTGCGATACGTTGCCCTGCCTATTATTTTCCGGACGGACCCGCATGGCATCCGCATGCGAAACGCCCGCAAACGCCATGACGTACCCGACTGAATCCGATAGCCGACCAAACCCCGCTTGTTCGCCTCAGCCTTGCCGACTCCTACCCCCCTAAGCATGGGATGACAGGCCCGCGCCACCAGACCCGGCTACACAGACGCACGCGCTCCCTCTTTTATGCGTGTAGCTGGATACCCAAATTGGCCGTGTGGGACTAAAGTTTGCATGCGTGCCAAACAGATCGGCGTCACCCCATAAGGCATCCATCCATCCATCCATCTATCGATTGCACGTTTGTGCATTGTTTCTTGCTGGTGACCATATATTTTGGGAAATTCAAAACTTTGTTAGCATATAAGTACTCCCTCTGTCCCAAAATTCTTGTCTTAGATTTGTCTAGATACGGATGTACCTAATACTAAAATGTGACTTAATACATCCGTATTTGGACAAACCTAAGACAAAAATTTTGGGACGGAGGGAGTATATCATGATTTAAAATAAGGATACAAAAATTTGTTAGCATTTAAGTATATCATGATTTAAAATAAGGACCCAAAACTTTCACCCAACAAAGTCAGGAACTTTAACTGAATGAATACATGCATCGTCACTGGCGCTTCCCGGTTGAGGCCGTAAATCTGAGAATACCGGGCGGCTTGAT
>NC_041393.1:732071654-732106863 GCF_002162155.2 Triticum dicoccoides | reverse complement strand
GCGTCATATATATAGCATAGAAGTTTACAATTACAAAAGGAGTCCCAAGCAGGGAAACTATCTATGTGGAGGCAGCCGGACTTGTACTCCAAGTCGGCCTGAAGTCGTAGCTATATTGCTATCCAACAGGCCCCCACAGTCTGAACCGGGAACGGGAGTGACCTGAAGGCTGGACCTAAAATCGCGGAAAAGAGTTGTTGGTAAACCCTTTGTGAAGATGTCCGCAAATTGCAGGGCTGACGGAACATGAAGAACACGAACTGCGCCGAGAGCGACTTCTCCCGAACGAAATGAATGCCTAACTCGATATGTTTCATGTGACGATGTTGTACCAGGTTTGCTGACAAGTAGACCGCACTGACATTGTCACAATATACAATAGTAGCAGTAGAGATGGGCATGTTAAGTTCCTGTAATAACTGAGGGACCCAGCAAGACTCTGCAACGGCCGCAGCAACGGCTCGGTATTCGGCTTTTGTGCTAGATCGAAAAACTGTCGTCTGTTGTCTAGAGGATCAGAGACGAGATTATCTCCAAGGTACATGCAAAATCCGAAGGTGGAGCGACGTGTATCCAGACATCCAACCCAATCAGCATCTGAGTAGGCTGTAAGAGAATGTGTAGAAGTGCGGTGTAGAGAGAGACCATGATCAAGGGTGCTATTGAGATAGCGGGGATGTGTTTAATGAGAGAGAAGTGAGGTTCATGAGGGTCATGCATATGGAGACAGACTTGCTGAACAACATAAGCAATGTCGGGGCGAGTGAGAGTGACATATTGGAGGGCACCAGCGTGGCTACGATAGAGAGAGGGATCCGAAACTGGAGGTCCGGTAGAGGATGGTAGTTTGGCGTTAGTATCAATAGGGGTAGTAACGGGGTGACAATCGCGCATGCCAGCACGAGATAAGATGTCAAGAATATATTGTCGTTGAGAAAGATGGAGACCAGAAGCCGAACGAGTGACAGAGATACTGAGAAAGTGATGAAGAGGACCGAGATCCTTCATGGCAAACTCACGAGCCATGGAATTAGTGATGGTGGTAAGGAAAGATAAGGAGGATGCAGTGAGAATAATATCATCTACATAGAGAAGAATATAAGCTGTGGAAGAACCTAGATGAAAGATTAAGAGAGAAGCATCAGATTTAGATTCAGTGAACCCAAGAGAACGAGCAAAGGATGCAAAGCGTTGGAACCAGGCACGAGGAGCTTGTTTGAGCCCATATAAGGATTTGAGGAGACGACAAACGTGAGTAGGATGACGAGGATTAATAAGCCAGATGGTTGCTGGCTATAGACTACCTCATTAAGATGACCATGAAGTAAAGCATTTTGGACATCAAGTTTATGGATAGGCCAAGATTGTGAGATGGCTAGAGAAAGAACGATACAAATGGTGGCTGGTTTGATGACATGGCTGAATGTTTCGCCAAAATCGACCCCCGGTTGGTGAGAGAAGCCATGAACAAACCATGGAGCTTTGTGACGTGAGAGAGAGAGATCCATCGGCATTGTATTTATGATGGAAGATCCACTTGCCACTCACAATATTTGCGCCAGATGGTGCAGGAACCAAGACCCGCATTTTATTGAGTGTAAGGGCAGCGAACTCCTCATGCATGGCTTGGCGCCAATTGGGGTCACGAAGGGCTATGAGATAATTATGAGGAAGAGGAGAAGAGGCCATAGCGGAAAGGTTTAAACGATTAATAGGTGGTGGAAGGCGACCGGTAGTGGCGTGTGTGCTGTGAAGAGGTGCTGGAGGTAGCGGTTGTGTAGCCGGTGGGGAAGTTTTTGCAGGAGGAGTAGTTGGCGTGGCGGGAGGGGTAGCCACCGTGTGTGTGGTAAGAGGCATGGAGGGGGGAGGGGGTCCGGCGTTGGTGAGTGGGAGCTAGGGGGTGTATGCATACCGGGTGCAGGTGGAGAAGATTGGGGGATAATGGGTGGATCAAAAATTTCAGTGCAACGGGGTGGAGAACGGGATGGTGCTGGTTCATATGGAAAAGTGGACTCACTGAAAACGACATGCCGAGAAATAATAATACGACGAGTGGTGAGATCAAGACAACGATAACCCCCCTTAGGCGGCATCCACATCCTTTTAGTTAGGCATGGCGAGACACGTGTCATGGTTCTTTTGAATTTACGTTGTCACACAACCAAATCTTTCCAACAATTTTATGAGGTTACAGGAATATATGTGACAAAACTTAAATTTGTTTTATGCGTTGTAGATATGCTTGTATATAAATAGTTTTATACCAATGGATGAAGTGCACAAAGATAGGTAGAGAAACTACCCAAAAAAGAAAATATAGGAATTCTAGCTACATAAATGCACGGTGCACCCAGCTAGTTATAGTAGAGTTAGAGGAAATCGGCTTCCTCTGAGAAAACAAATAGAAGGAAAGAGGAAAAATACAAATAAAAAAGGCAAACTATTTGCAGGAGACGCGCGAGGAGTTCATGGTAGCGTCCAAAAATATTAGAGGACACCAGCTTGCTTTGAGCCATGGAAAGCGAAAAAAACAGAGTGGTAAAATAGGGAAATATTAGAAGAAAATAGCAAAAATACTAATAAAACGGAAAACTATCGAGAAATAAGGGATTCAGTGCTTCCCGCGCCTCCTCAGAGTTTAGTGGATTCTGGCCGTCCAATTCGTTTGCTTGATTTGTTTCCCGCCGTCAGATCAAGCCATCGGAGAGCCTTCGCCGTCGGATCGAACTTGGGTTCCTGTAGCAATGAATAGTAACTCTTCCCTCGCGCTTTGGTTTACTCCGCAATTTCCGTCGGTTCTCGCCGACGCGTGGGGTCTCTCGCTGGTAGGCCCCGCGTGTCATTTGCTGTGGCTGGGACGCATTCTGGTGCAGCTCGTCGGTGCTCACGACAGGCAAAAGATCTCGTGCCACCACCGAGATTTTCATCGCCCACCGAGGGTAATTTTGGGATTTTACATAGCCTCTTGCCTCGTGGCTTCTGTCGATTCGTGGCTTCGTCCCCAATCGGAGAGGAGGGCGACGATTGGGTGAGAACCCTAGCATCCACTCCCCATCGTTGTTCCTCTCTTGCATCCTGCCTCACTACTGCTGCTCTCGCCGCCGAGCTCGCCCGCCGCCGCCGCTGCCGCATCATCTTCTCCTCCTTGGGAACCCTAGAGCGTCTACTCTCCTGGCTGTTCGTATCTTGGCTCGCCACAAAAAATGGGCGAGGGTGAGTAGGACGAGGCCATGGCTAGGGTTTCGGGCTGGGCATCGCCTTCGTCGCCGGCGCGGCTCCGGTGGACTCCGGCGGCTCCTCTCCGTCTCCTTTTCCGTCCCCACGCGCGGCTCCGCTTCCTGCTGGCCATGGGGTGCAGCCTTACAGGGGCGCATCGGGCTGGGCATCCTCTGTTTCTGGTGAGTTCATCCCCCTCCTCCTCCTCTCTGATCTGATCTGCTCTAGCTCTTACCCTCTCCTCTTCTTCCTTCTCTATCAGAGTGCATGGGGCGGTTTGATATGGCTGCTACTCCCTACAAATTGCTCCCTACACTGCTTGACCTTACTATTCCGCCATCCATAGTGAGAGATGTGTTGCATCTGCTGCTGTAGGTTGACATTGTGTTCTCTTGGTGCTGTAGATTTGATTATCTATAGCTTTTTAGGTTGTTGCTGCTGCCTCTGTTGTATGCTTTGTATGTTGCTGCTGTTATTGATAATTTGTTTCTAATAGTCTAATTGGAGCACACACTGATGGCTGTGTTTTCAATTTGCAGATTTGTCCCCATCAAGTAAAACACTCTACATCAGTGTAATCGCAGCAAGATTAGACAATAGTTTGCTCCTTATCAATGCTTCACATATTGCTTGTGTTTAGGGCACTGCATTGTTAGGTTCTTGGGAGTATGGGATTGTCTATTTCTCTCTTATGTACTATCTATTCTCGATGCTGAACAATGTTTTGGTATATGTTCATCTAGTAATTACCAAATTGTTTCCTTTCTCAGTGTTCTCCAGTGATGGAAGAGGTTCTAATGTTTTTCCAGTCAGGATGGAAATAAACTTCCAAAAATATGAACCAGGTGACAATGATTTTCTTGCAGTAAATCTCCCTTATTTGCTACGGTACTTTCGATGGTTCAGCTACCAACTAATTAGATAATATCTATTGTTGATTTCTTATTCTACAAAAGTGCCTTGAGATGCTCCTGAAATAACCACAATCCCATTGTTTGTCATATCATAATACAACAAACTGTCATATATGAAGTTTTTCATGATACAAACATATATTTGTTTGTTTTTAGGGCTCAGATTTTAAATTTCCAGTGGGTTGCTGACTATTTCAGTTTTTTCAGCAATTTGGAGGCTCTTGACTGATATTGCTATTAAGCTATGAAGCAAAGATAATTGTTAGTCTCTACAGGATGAGCCACCAACATGAATAAATCCTTGCATGTTTTTTTACCCTTGAATCAGTTTGCATTTCCCCCTTATTGTTGGTACATTGCTCTGCAACATTTTATTCCTATTATACCATGGCTACTTTAGTTGTAAGAGATGCATGCTTACAAAGTTTAATTATATATGTTCCATAAATAGGTTGCTTTCTGAAACACGTGCTTCATATACAAGGTTGATGTCCAGGTCTAGCCATGAGTCACTTTGTTGATAGGTGTATGCTTTTACGTATTTCTAAAATGAAAATAGTCATGGTGAAGTGTCTAATCTTAGGTATTTACATACGGTTGAACCATCGATATGAGAACTTTTTTGTATTGCTTTCTTTTAGCTCTGTCCATGGTGCTCTCATGGATGTATTTATACCTTTGCACAGCGGTGACACCTCTCCACGTATACATGTCCAAAAATCTTTATTTTATGGAAAATTGGAGATCCGGTTGAATCTGACCAAGTAATCACTTTTCTCGCAGACTCTGCCTCTATCCCAGTAATTCTTTAACAAGTATTCTTCTTCTTTTCTCAACCTCTTGCATGCAATTTCAGGTCACTCCATCTATCCGTGGAATATACATGTTTGTAGCATATTTTGTGATATTTTGAACTTTTATTTTTCCAAGATTATTGTTGTACATTTGCCTGTTTAACTTCCTGGATGGCCTAATTATGAGCTTGCGGATGCTCAAGAAATCTCAAAGATCTGTTCGGTGGTCTACAAACGTGTTTATGTTTTTACAGTGGTAGACAAACTTTTAATCGTGCCGGCCAAGTATAGTTTGTTTGTGGTCCTTAAATTTATGTATGTGTTCTCACTTGGTGAATTTATTGTTCTATCCTTCTGTTCAGCACAGATAAACTGAGTGAGTCATGAACAACCATCATTTATAGAATTGGATGTATAAATTCCTGTAGTGTTTCTGATTCTGAAGATTACTTTATTTTCTGGACATGGGTTCAGTAACAAGGAAGCCAAACACCATGCACCACTTTCCTCTTTTTCCAAAATGTTGTTTCTTTAATCATTTTTCAAAATGTACATGCTTTCATGGAGTACGAAGGCTAGGCTCTGCTGCTGCTGATATGTCCCATGTTGGTCTAGGCATTACAGAGGCTTACTGGGAATATCGGCTTAAGCCGTGTGACATGGTTGCTGGCATTCTGGTACTCCTTCTTACACCGTGGAATCAGATTTGCTAAATAATCATCAGTTTGGTAGAAAGTGGGACTGGCTTATTTGCTTATTTTCAAACCTTACCGTCTTTTTATTCAGATAATCTTTCCTCTAATGATGGTTCTTATATTTCCGTACTCTCATAGTTTGGGTTGAAAATAACAGAGTTAATCTTATCTTAAGGAAATCATTGAGAAGTTCTCAACTAATCTTTGAAAGAAATTGATTTCATTTTCTGTAATCAAATCTAGAATTCGCATAGTAAAAGGTACTCCCTCCTTCCCAAAATATAAGGCACGCGTTGACTTTTTGGGTCTTCGTCGCATAACTTTGACCATTATTTTCACTCATTGTATGTCTACAAAATTACTATAAAAACATATGAGATATTTCGGGAAGGAGGGAGTATCAAAGTGATGTGTATATTGATATTCTGAAATATACTTATCTATCAGTCTTTATTTCAGTTACATAAATTTCATCGATCCTGAGTAGTCTGGCTTCTTATTTACATCTCTAAGCAACTCTTTACTCCATGGAGTTTGACAGTATATAATTATTTGGCGAATTTAGTCATTTTTCAATAGATAGTTGAAGAAGCTGGTGTGGTAGTGACATGCATGGATGGTGGAGAGTTTACAGTCTTTGATCGTTCTGTTTTTGTTTCCAATGGCGTTGTTCAAGGTCAGGCCAGTTTTGTAGAAAGTAGCTTCTTTCCTGATTTGCTAAGAATCACCTCCTCCAACGGTACTACAGTACTAATATCTCCAGCATTGGCAGTCACGCCCTTAAAAGGTCAGCCTTACATTTCTGGCTGTTTCGCAGTTAGGCCGGTGGCATGGTGGAGGGGCTGTCTTGCGAGTTGACCGGAGAGCTTGAATTTTTATTGCTCTCTTTGTTCTATTTTCTTTCCTCTTTCCAGCTTAGTCCCTTCTTAAATAATTAATAGCTTTGGAATCCCTGTGATTGTTACACTGTGTTCTTGATAAACCTGTTAGCTTTCTTAATATCCTATATATATATATGGATATACCAGTTTATTAATATGCACCACTCGTGCTGTAGTTTGGATTGACTCATGAGTTATTTGTGTGTAGATGTCCATCTGTACATAATATACAGTACTAAAACTAATATGTTTCCAGTGAATAATTGCTTATGCAACTTTTTTTACAAGGACTATACTCAATCAGGGGAAACTTTAATTAAGGTTTAAAAGGACGTTGGCTAGACTAATTTGTTTTCTTGGCTCCAGGTAGATGGTAATGTAGGATTTTAGTTTTAACATGAATTTGCTCATTCAGAGTGTTGCATTCTAAGCCACAGGATTGACAGAGTGTTTATTTCCCCCATTATCTTGCTGGCTATCTTCATTAACAAGCAGTGATTCCTCACAGAGACAACCCCTTGCTGTCGCTCTCCTTCTCATCCACGACCCCTTGCTGATGCTGCCCTCCTTCTCACTGGTGGCCAAATCTTCCTCCTCCCCGTCGGCGGTTGCGACCAAGCCAGCACCAAAGGCCCCCCATCAGCAAAGCGGTATGATGAGTTCATCTTGGATTTCTTATCCCATTCTTCTTTTGATGATGCATATTATTGTAAAATTTCCTCCTCCCCTGCTCTCTTCTGGTTTCCCCTGATATCCCTATGATTATTTTATTGCAGGTTTGTTGCGTTCCACCTCGTCCTGGCCTTCGTCCGTTTTGTGCTCGACATGGTCTTCCTACATCGGCTGAGTCCACGGACCTGCAGGTCTGCCTCTCCTTTCCCCTTTCTTGGCCGGTGTCTGATGTGGTCCTCTTCGTTCGAGTTGTAGGGAGGATCTTTGCGGTCCGTCTATGGCTGGTATAGGGTTCTTTAGAGGGTAGTTGTTTTTTCTTGTGTTGTCGCGCGTCCATGGATCTCATCATAGGGGTCAACTGCTTTATTGGAAGAATATACACAACTCTGCATAGCCTCTAAAGAACAACTTCGCATAGCCTCTAAAGAACAACTCTGCATATCCTTTTGATGATGCATATTGTTGTGAAAACACTGTGCTTGTCTTTGTCGGTGTAGGCTTTTGTATTCTTCCTTTGTTTATTAATTCTGTTTGGTCCTGCCAATGCTTGTTGGTTCATATTGTTTTGGATTCATTTATGATATGATGTCGGAGCTACCAAACAAGTCAATGCCATAGTAGCTAGGGGCTTGTATGGTTCTCTTTTAGCCATCAGGCGCTATTGCCATGTGGGTAGGATAGGTCCTCTGCGAAAGATGCTCATAGTAATTTTGTCCTGGCAGGAGCTTCTGTTGGGTCTGAATCATGTTTTTTTGTATCTTTCCGTTGGTTATTGCTGATGTGAACTTGGTTTAACTACGGTTTAGCTATGCAGAGTTGCGTATATTCTTCCAATCATATTTTTTGTTTCTATCAACGAGGTCAATTAGTTAGTTTTGATTTTTTTGACTGCCCATGATTCATTCATGGTCATTTTCTTGTTAGATAGTTGATTTACATGTGATTTTATTTGCAGGGAGGGGCCGCGGCTTGTTAGTTTGTTATAGGTTACTGCTTATTAGTTTGGTCACGGTGCTTGTTAGTTTACTGCTTCATATATACAATACAAGAGCAACCTTTAATCATGATGCATATGACCTCATTTTAATTAGATGCGGATGTGGTAAATATCTATTGTAATAACTACTTGACTCTTATGAATTTATCATCCCTTTTCTAATTAATTCTACAGTTCTTAAACCAGACAATTGTCAATTCATCAGTGATGACGAAGGATCAAGGTTCAGAATATCATCAATTATTAAGCGAACAATTAGGTGCGAATATGCTAAAATAAAGAAAATGTGCATCTTCTGATGGGAAAGAGCAAACGAACTGCCATCTGACATTAGAACCAACCTCGGAATCCTAGCTGATTTGAATCTGCTTCAGAAGTAGACAAATTTACCATATCTCTTTCACTATGCTCTAATTCTCACCAGGTTGTCTGAATGTTCAGTGGCATTACAATAGTACTAAAGTTCGGTAGCACTATGCATTTGTCTGAATCTTTAACTGACCATGCTTTGTATGCATAAATTGGTTGACAGGGATGACTTAAAGGTTTGTGGATGGAATGTGAGATGTCTCAGTTAAAGTTCCATGAAGAAAGATACCAAATAATGGATGTTGTGATGCTACTCGATGGATGGCGGGCTAACTTGGTAGGTGGATCAAGGCAAGCTTTCTGACCCAGTTCTCCCAAGGAATTTTTTGCTATGTGTCACCTTATGTCCTTGGCTACAAACATTAGATTGTCTTTTACAGTGATATACTTAAGGCAGAACTCCACTAGATATAATTGGATTATAATTAGTCCACCAAATTTTATTAAACAACAGAATACTACTGCTATTGAGTCGCAGCTAACCTGTCTGAGCCAAGATTATTTTTCAAGTAGATTTTGTATCTCTGAACAAACAATGTGCTTTTTAAAATAAATCACCCTTGCCACTGCTTACTACCGACCTGAATTGATCCACTCCTAGATAGGACATTTAATTTGTTGAGTACAATTAAATGAACACCCACAGTCTATCTTCAAGGAGATTGTACTATCTTTTTAATGGAGTAAACAGGTTCGGGTTGCGCAAGCATACCAGCAAGTTAGGGGTCTGCTTAAGCGGTATTATAGGTGTACTTCAGTATTATTAGTATTCTTTTCTCTTTAGATGATTTTGAGGCCGTTAAATGTTTAATTGCTCGAAGGGTTCCTGATAAAATGATTAGAAGGAGCAGTGTCACCATTGTGTTCATAATGTACTAATATGCATAATGTTTTGAGTGGAATGCTTCTAATTTGGTTCTGAGCTCAATTGCGTTTCTTCACTGATTGAATATGGCAACCAAGGATCTATATAATGATTTCTTCACTGATTGAATATGCAACTTTAGTCCTTAAAGGGCATCTACTCCCCTTTCGTCTGGCCATGCTACAAAGTTTGTTGTTTTGAATTTGGTATCGTATTGGATTTGACGTGTTGAACCAATGGGATTTGATGCGCTACACTCCCGGTCTGATGTTGTCAATGATGTATGGTTCTGGAATTTGGAGATTAACATTCAAGCTTGATGTTATTTAGACCATTCTGCATGCCTTGTAATAGCAACGATAATAGCTGCAGTACCTGTCTAACCATCTTGCATTTAAATTTTTAGGAATCAACCATTCTACAGGAGGAACAATCATTCGAACTACCCATTATCTGAGAACGACAAGAAATTGTAGACCATTATACATCAGTAACAAGAAAGGTATCTCTGTTTATAGATATGTCTCATCCTTGCTGCTTTGATGCTTTATCACAGCACAATTCAAATTCATATAACCATCCGATCTTTGCCGATGGTTGTTTTCTATTCTCCTATTATGAAATGTCAAGAAAAACTCCGCTCTGCTAAGAAGCGAAAGGTTCAGGCCACATGTGACGAACCGTGTCTATGTGGCAGAAGTTTGACACGGGTGACAAGTCCATATCCATTTCTCATGTTAAATGATGTTTTGTTTCTAACCATGGGCTAAAGATTGATGTCCTACCATACAGGACCACATCTGTGTAGTTTCGACGTCTTCAGAAACGAGTGTGTCTATGCAACTGAAATGGACATTTCCCTATGCGAGATCAAACGACTCGAGTGTTACATTGGTTCAACCACCCCTCTCATCAAGTACTATGTTTGCGAGATGAACAAGACATTCGCCGCTCCTAGACAAACAATGGTATGGATCTTAGAAACCTGACTTCTTACAGATAGAGAATCGTCGTACCCAACTGTGACCAATCCGTGTTTATTTTTCAAGTGCTTTTCCTGTCGCTTCACAAGGCTATATCTAAAGGACCATCTGAACGAACCGTTCAACGACATGACGATCAAACTCAACCCTGAAGGTGTTACGAAACAGGTCCGAATGATAATGGGTGCAGACAAGAGGGCCACGATAACAGACAATTGGTCGGATTTTGTCAAAGCGGTGGGAATCAAAGAGTTTGAGATATGTGTCTTAGCCTTTGAGATTGAAAGTGGGAAACCAACGCTCGCTGTCCGTAGGCTTTAAGAAGGCTAAAGTATGAATCACAAATGCATTGTTTATCCAGATATTATTGTATGCCGTGTATCTCACAGGTTGTCTGCATTAGGATCATATGGAGTGGCGCCTGTGAAGATTATTGACCAGGCAGATGATAAAAGACACTTATTAGTGTGAAGTGACGCCTATGAATAATGTTTGGTAGCACCTACAGAATTAAACGACAAGGCAGTTGACCGAAGCCGCTTATTAGTATGCTTAGTAAATATGGCTCTGTCATTGTCCCTCCTCTATGTTCATGTCTTTATTATTCCTGCCTTGTACTCATGCTTGTGACGTCGAATTTTATGTCAAGTGGCTGCGATTTTGGTGTCAAACTTCATGACAAGTTATCTTTTATGGTATTATAAACGATCTGAAATCAATTATGCATTTCTCTTACCATCTCTGAGCACCAATGTGTCTTGCTCCTACCATAGCTGGTTGTTTTTTCTTAGCTTTGTTGTTATCCTATTTCAATGCATATGCTAAGTCTGGGCTACCACTAACTTACCGTTACATGCTTGACCAAACGTTGGGACCGGCACCCCGCGCCAAGGCGCGTTTCCGATCTAGTTTAGACGAGAGTTGGAGGACATTACCTTCCTTTGAGGCGTGGAAGGGAAAAAAGTAGAGCACCAAAATAGAAAAATATTAGAACAAAAAAGAAAAGAAGACTATAAGATAGCAAAATATTAGAACAAAATAGGAAAAGAAAATAAAATAGCAAATATTAGGAAAGAAGAAGGAAAAAATATATATAATAAAATATTACACCCTCCATTCCTAAATATAGGTTTTAAGAGATTTCAATATGAACTACACACGGAGCAAAATGAATGGATTTACACTCTAAATAAGTCTGTATACATCCGTATGTAGTTCATATTGAGATCTCTAGAAGGACTTATATTTAGAAACCGAGGGAGTAAAAAAAAGACTAAGAATAAGAAATAGAAAAATATCAGGGGGAAAATATAAATAGCAATATATTAGGAAAAAGGATAAAAATATAAATAGCAAAAGATTAGAAAAAAGAGTAACATATTAGAACAAAAGAGAGAAAAAATTGATGTAGAAAAATATTAGGAAAAAAAGACCGACATCACACCCTCACGGACTGCTAGGAATATATAAATAACAAAATATTAGGGGGGAAAAGGCTGGCACATTTTAGAACAAAAGAGGAAAAATTTTAGAATAGGAAAATATTAGGAAAAAAAGTCTGACATCACACCGTACTTGTAACCCCCGAATATATCTCTACTACCTAAAAGAACCGTAAGGTTCCGTCTCCCCTCTTACGTCGCTAAATTTCGTCCGACCTCCCACTTCAGCTCGCCCTTCTCCGCTTCGTCCGTTGATTCCATCTTAAGTCGTGTTCTCTCTCCTTAATCGCCCCCGAAATCACCGGGGCCCGTTCCCAAAATCTGTCTCGGGATATCCTCGCTGCCAGCTACGTCCTCTTCCATCTACCCCGGCGCCCCATCTCCCCTCTCCCAAACCCCACGGTGGATTCAGATCCAACATTCCCGTCAGATGGGGAAGTCAGGTATCGCCGCGAAGCGACAGCGATGCTGAGGAGGAAGACCCTGGGCCATGCAACGGGAACAAGTCCCACAACCGCTTCCTGCCCAGCGGGAGGCGCCGCTATGGCTGCGCAGGAGGAGGTTGCCCAGCGGGAATGAGTAGTCTCATGTCATAGCCCGGGCCGCTGCTGATTCAGCCAAGGCGAGTAAGAGGGATGCAGGCCATGCCAGGGCCGTGCAGGAGGCACCCGCAAAGAAAAAAAAAGGCCCCGCAGGAGGCGTCTGCCAACATACAACATATGTTTGGAGATGAGGCGGCGGCTCGAGCTGCAGCGGGCGCGGCCGTAGGAGCTCGTCATCGGGAGGAGGGAGGCCACCGAGGGCATCTAGCCGGTGCTAGCTCTTTTCACGCTGCACAACTACAAGTGCAGGTACGTGTTTCTTTCTCTCCACATAGAAGAGATTTGGCTGTGTTTTGTCCAATAACATCCATCTCCTCTGTCCTGATTACAAGAATCCGAGGAGGGGTTATCTGTGGAGAAGGCACGTCTTGGAGATCTGGAGAGGCCGGCTGCTTAGGACGAGGCAGTATTGTATGGTAATCCAAGTTTTTGCCTTGTAACATGTGGTATTATTCCATGAGATGTCGGTCGGTTGCAGAAAATTGTCTTCCATGGACTGTGAGAAAATGATTATCCTCTGTAGATCCTGCCGAGTTGGACATGATGCACACATTTTAACGACAGAGCAGATGTCCATTCCTGAAGATCATAGGTGCTTTGTGTCTTATAGTATTTTTCACAAAAATAAAATATATATAGTACATACAACTGCAGACCTAGGATTTAGTTCATGCCGTTTGTGGGTATGCCTGGTGATAAGATGGTACTGGTCAAGAAGTATGTTGATCTTAGCCGCTTTCTTATGGACACATGAGAACATAATTCTTTTTATTTCTTAAAGCTTGTATTTGTTTCATTTTTGAGAAATGTATGTGCATAATTGATATGGGAATTATCAAATGTGGGAATTATATATATTGCCTACTCTATTCAACATTTTTTTGAACAAACTTAAATTTGTCCCGTGGCAAGGCACGGGCATTCAGCTATCATACAAATATTTGATATTTAAAATGTTTATTTTACATGCATTACGCCATGTGCATTCGAATATGGTGTATCCTCTTTTGTGTCAAAGTTTTATTAGAAATCATCATATATAATAACCTACTCAATCAAAATAGTTGTCAGGGTCAACCTCGCCTTCATGAGTTTTTGATATATTCTTTCTACAATAAGTCAGTTTGTTTACATGCGAGTCTTCAAAACAGTTTGTTAGATGTTGTTTCTTTGTGCAATTTGGTGAACGTTTTCTTGAAATTTAGGATTGTAGGGTTATACGTGTGTGTGATATAAAAACTCATGAAGGCGAGGTTGACCCAGAGCACCAGCGAAAAACGCGGCGAACTTGGATTCGAGAGGTGGAGAGGCGAAGATAGTGGATGGAGGAGGAGAAGAAGAAGATTAAATTAGTAGTAAAGGAACACAATATTGTGTGATGTGCACGATGAAGCTAAAGCTATATATTATAGATGTTGAACCATCAAAATATATATGGCTCCCGTTGCAACGCACGAATCATTAACTATTACTATTTATAGTAATTAAAGAGAATATAGGGTTCCATGTATCACTTTTGTTTTCACTACCCCTTCGTTCAACCTTCCCTCAATCACTTTAATCTACTTGACTTCTAAATCAATTCTATTTAATTTACTTACCAAACTTCTCAACAAAATATAAGCTAAACCACGAGCCGAATTTGATAAACATTTATTTACACAATCGAATTAATATGAACAGATAAATGACAAGCTAATGTACTAAAATATTTATATCCCGTTGCAACGCACGGGCATTGTCCTAGTAAATAGCAAGATATTAGGAAGAAAAAAGACCCAACACATTAGAACAAGAGAGGGAAAAAAATTAAAAGAGCAAAATATTAGAAAAAAAAAGACTGACATCACACCGTACTTCTAACCCCCAACACACAGCGAGGGTGACCAAGGGTAACAAGCCGACAGGACAGGCCCGGCCAGAAGTACGTAGCGAAAGCTCTTTGCCTCGGTAGAGCTAATGAATGAGCTTCACGTCCTCGGCGATGGAGTGCTCAGCACCGGGCTATTTAACTCGCGTGGTTCCTTCTTAGGCGAGCGGTGTGGTACTTAACATAGGAACAGAGTGGCGCTGCAGTTAGTTTAGTCCTGAATTGGGCCGTCATCTTCGGCCCACCAGACCAGCCAGGGCGGCCCTAAAAAAGGAGCGCTTCGCGGTGGCGTCTCGAAGCCACGACAGGACGTAGCTGTTGGACACGGACTGAAACCGAGCTCACTCACGAACACAGCGAAGCAGAATCAAGGCAATGTGAACACCTCACACCAAGGACTAGAGCACTCAACACCAGTCATGATTTCTCGCCCCGTCCTGACAATTCTCTTGAATTCTTGTAGGGTCGATTGTTAGTACAGTACAGTACAGCTACGCACACCATCGCTGTCTTCAGTTACTCGGCCGTCTGTTGTTGGGTGATTCGCTTTCATTGCATCCTCAGCATCTCCAGTCACGTCCCCAACAGACAGGGACGGATCTACTTCAGTCGAAAATTACTACACCATAAAAGCTTTGCCCCCTCCATGAACAGACTCGCCCCCTCTATGCCCACAGGAGCCCTTTTTTGCCGGTTTAGACCGAAACTGACGCCGGCGGACCCAGATCGAACCTGGTGCGCTGGGGGGCGCCGGCGCCAGTTTCGGCCCAAACCGGCAAAAAACGGGTTCCGGTGGGCGCGACTGGACCGTTTTTTGACGCAAGCACTAAAAAATGAGGCACCGGGGAAACCGATTTTAGCGCGAACGGGAATGGGTCCGCCAGTCAGTGACACGCCACTTCGTCGTCCTCATCGCCTCGGTTCCCGCAGGAATCAATGCCAAGGCTGTCGCGCTGCCGCGTCAGTCAGCCTCCACTGATGCCTCACGGGCGGCACAATGAAGGCGTCGCACTGCGCGTCCAGCCCGCTCCCGCCACGCGTCACCCTGCATGCAGATTCTCACCGCCCCGCTTCGGCTAGAAAAGTCGACCACCTCGCCGGTCAACGCCACAACTCGCCTTCTCTCTCGCCTCGTCTCACCACAGAAGCAACTCTCCCCCCTCTTCCCTCGCCAACGTGCAATGGCAGAGCGGTACCCCGGCGACGCCGCGGCGGCAAACGGCTTCGGCTGCCGCCATGTCCACGAGGATGAGGCGCGCCTCCTCTATGAGACCGACTATCCGGCGCCCCCAGACATGCAGGTGTCGGGCTCATGGAAGTTGAGCGCCGGCGGTGTCCCAATACCCCCTGGTGCCCATCGGGGATGAACGGCGGGCCAAGATTGCCCGCATCCATTCGTCGCTGTCAAAGGAGCAGCGGAATGACCCTAGGTACGCCGCCGACAGCCACACACTGTGGACGATGTACTTCGACTGCCGCCGCGAAGACCAGATCGCTTTCGCCAACGGCACCATCCCCTGCGGCCGACTCAACAACGACGGGCGGCGCGAATGGTGGGGCGTGCCCGACCGCACCCTCTAGGTCGTCATCGACCACACAGAGACCTGCAACACGCCGCGCGTCGAGTACCCGGTGCGCCTGTCCTTCTCTCGCCGCCGTGGCAGCTCCTGGACGCCGCGGCGAATGGAGGCGGCGACCTCCTCATCGTCGGGCTCCGGTTCGCTCTCCTCCGGGTCACCGGCGCTCCGCCCCGTCAAGCCGGAACCACAAGAGATGCCGCTTGGGCGCCGCACACGCAGCATGATTTAGTTTACGGTATAGCATAATTTAGTTTTGATCTATTGGACATGGCTGAAACAATGGAAGAAAAAAAAGTGATACACTGAGTTATTGTACTAGAAGAAATCTGAGACGATGAATATGAACGTTTTAATCTAAAAAAGAGTGGCAAGTGGGCGGAATTCGCAGGGACCGACCGATACAGCCGGTGCTACCTCTGAGTCATCGGATCCTATTTCAATTTGGACGCCGGCGGGATACGTTGCCCTGTCTATTATTTTCCGGACGGACCCGCATGGCATCCGCATGCGAAACACCCGCAGACGCCATGACGTACCCGACTGAATCCGATAGCCGACCCAACCCCGCTTGTTCGCCTCAGCTTTGCCGACTCCTACCCCCCGAAGCATGGGATGACAGGCCCGCGTCACCAGACCCGGCTACACAGACGCACACGCTCCCTCTTTTATGCGTAGCTGGATACCCAAATTGGCCGTGTGGGACTAAAGTTTGCATGCGTAGGAAACGGATCGGCGTCAAAGGCATCCATCCATCGATTGCACGTTTGTGCATTGTTTCTCGCTGGTGATCGACCATATATTTTGGGAAATTCAAAACTTTGTTAGCATATAAGAACATCTCCAGCCGTTCGGCCCTAGGGCGTCGAAAAAGAGCGGCCTGGGGGTGAGCCGACGCTAGATCGCCCCCTGGGATTCGGTTCGTTTCGAGTCACATGCCCACGGTCGCCGCGGGTTCAACGAAGTTCGTTTTAAATTTTTTTGCGAACTCGGCGACTTTAACATGAACTCGGCCATTTTTCGTCGAAATTTGTACAAAAACTAAAAAACATGCATGAACTAACTTTAAAACAAACTAAAAAGCGCGCCGCCGTCATCGCTGCCGCCACCTTCGCCGCCCCCGCCGTCTACATGCCGAGAAGCCTATAGAAGCGGGTGTAGTCGTCGCCGCCGTCGTCGTCGTCGTCGCGCGCCTCACCTGCGGCGTCCCTGCCGCATCCCTCTCCGGGGTCGCCGTCAGCGCTTGACGGCCCGGCCTCGCCCTCGTCGTCACTGTCGATGACGACAACGCCGCCCTCCTCGGCGCGGCGACGCTCCTTGGCGCGGCGACGGGCCTCGGCGCGGCTACTGGCCTGGGTCTTCAGGTACGCCCGACGCTGGCGGCACACCTGCTCGTGGACGTAGTCCTCCCTCGCCCATTTGAGGGCGGACTCATCGTCGGGGCCACCATGCTGGCGTGCTCCGGCTTCACGGGGAGCATCTCCGGCTCGGGCATCGGCCAGACCAGGCGAAGGGAGTGCCTCGCCGGCGCCGGCACAGGCGAGGGCTCGTTGATGACGAGGGCGCTGCTACGAGCGCGACGCCCGAGCGGTGTCCCCTCCGGCTCGGGCTTGACAGGGCGGAGGGCCGGCAAGCCGGAGCCCGACGACAAGGACGACCCCGGCTCCATTCGCCCGACACCAAGGAACTGCCGCGGCGGCGAGAGAAGGAGGGCTGCGTCGGGTACTCCAGCCGCGACACATTGCCGGTCTCGATGTGGTCGAGGACGGCGTCAAGTATGCGGCCAGGGACGCCCCACCACTCACGCTGTCCTTCGGAGTTGAGGCGGCCGCGGGGGATGATGCCGTTGGCGGAGGCGATCTGCTCCTCGCAGCGGCGCTCGAAGTACAGCATCCACAGCGTTTCGCTGTCGGGCGCGTACCTCGGCTCGTTCCGCTGCTCCTTCGTCAGCGAAGAGCGGATGCGGGCGATCTGTGCCCGCCGTATCGCCCCTTGGGGCACCGGCGGCACCGGGACGCCGCCGGCGCTCAGCCTCCACGAAGCCGGCACGCGCATGTCGGGGGGCGTCGGGTACTCGGCCTCGTACAGAAGGCGCACCTCCGGCTCCTGGAGGTGTCGGCGGCCGAAGCCGCCGGCGCTGGTTTCGGCCCAAGCCGGCGAAAAAGGGCTCTTGGGGCATGACTGAGCCGTTTTTTCGGCGCCGGCACAAAAAAATCGCCTGGAGAGGCCGTTTTGGGGGCGCGGCTAGAAATGCTCTAAGTATATCATGATTTATGCTCAAAAAAAGTATATCATGATTTAAAATACGGATCCAAAACTATGAGATGGATTAGGTTTAAGAACCCAACGAAGTCAGGAACTTTAACTGAACGAATACACGTATCGTCACCGGCGCTTCCTGGTTGAGGCTGTAAATCTGAGAATACCGGGCAGCTTGACTGCCTGCCTCGGCGCACCCCCCTGACTCGGGTCTGTGCGATGCCGACGGCGATGGTGCGATGCCATCGTCATGATGGAGAGTTGGTGCGAATCCAACAAATGTTGCGGTGCGAAGCCGCAAGATGATGATGGCGTGGTGATCAGCGTCGTGAAGGTGTGGTCCGCGTCAAGTGAAGCCGTTGTGTGCAGCACGACGCCGTGGTGACCGGCGCTGCGATGGTGTCATCCACGGCAAGATGGTCCATGGCGGGTGGTTGGCACTGCAATGGCGTCATCTACGACAAGATGGTGTGCGGTGGTGATCGGCACTGCGATGATGTCGTCCACGGCAAGTTGTTGCGGGTGATCCGCGTCCAAGATTTGGAGATGACAAGATTAGGGGGTGATTGTCAGGATTAATCTTGTCACTTGTGTCTGCATGTTTACTTTCCTTATTCATGTAGCATACATTAGGGAGTAGCTAGTCAGCGGAGCTTCAATGAAGATGTGTGGAGAAGGCGAGATGCCAGACGGCCGTGAGATACCGCGAGTCCGGCGAGATGCCGATGGCGGCGTGACACCGCGGTGCCGCGCGAGGCGGCAAGGTCGTGTGATACGGCACACACGTAGATGGCTGAAGCAAGACTGGCCGGCTGGACGGTGAGTTAGTTTGCATGAATGGAGTCGTCGTTAGCTGCATGTATAGGTTGGTTAGTGGGCTAGCTAAAAGGTCGGTCATGTAGCCGTGCATGCGTTGAGTCTGTTTGTGCATGACCGAGTGTAGGTTAGTTAGCAGGTGATGCATATCCTGGAGAGATTCTAGGAGGAGATGGTGTTATGCCGACGTGTGTAGGATAGTGGCCGAGTGTGTCGGTCAGCCTAGTGTGTGCGTGCGTGAGTTAGTGGCTGGGTGTGAAGTCATTTGTACTGCCTATTTAAGTTCAACAAGTGAATGAGAAGTGAAGCCGAGAGGGCTGAGCACCAAAGATGTAGCCAGTGTATTCATCAAGGAGAGAGCGCCTCGGCAAAGCTCTTGTGCTTCTTCTTGATGTATGCGTGGGTGTGCGGGTGTTGAGTCTTCTTTCCCTTGTGTGTGTTCTTGAGAAGAGAGAAACACAAGTGAGAGTTGTGAGAGGAGAGGAAGAAGAAGAAGTGCGGCGCTGCGGGAGGCGGCGCCAACAATATATAGCATAGAAGTTTACAATTGCAAAAGGAGTCCCAAGCAGGGAAACTATCTATGTGGAGGCAGCCGGACTTGTAGTCCAAGTCGGCCTGAAGTCGTAGCTATATTGGTCTACAACAGGCCCCCGCAATCTGAACCGGGAATGGGAGTGACCTCAAGACTGGACCAAAAATCGCGGAGAAGAGCTGTTGGTAAACCCTTGGTGACGATGTCCGCAAATTGCAGGGCTGACAGAACATGAAGAACACGAACTGCGCCGGGAGTTACCTTCTCCCGAAGGAAATGAATGTCTAACTCGATATGTTTCGTGCGACGATGTCGTACCGGGTTTTCTGACAAGTAGACCGCACTGACATTGTCACAATATACTACAGTAGTAGTCAAGACGGGCCTGTTAAGTTCCTGTAATAACTGACGAACCCAGCAAGACTCTTCAACGGCCGCATCAATGGCTCGGTATTCGGCCTCTGCGCTAGATCGAGAAACTGTCATCTGTCGTCTAGAGGACCAGGAGGCGATATTATCTCCAAGGTACATGCAAAATCAGAAGGTGGAGCGACGTGTATCCGGACATCCAGCCCAATCGGCATCTGAGTAGGCTGTAAGATAATGTGTAGAAGTGCGGTGTAGAGAGAGACTATGATCAAGGGTATCATTGAGATAGTGGGGGATGGGTTTAATTAGACAGAAGTGAGGTTCACGAGGGTCATGCATATGGAGACAGACTTGCTGAACAGCATAAGCAATATCAAGGCGAGTGAGAGTGACATATTGGTGGGCACTAGCGAGTGTACGATAGAGAGAGGGATCCGAAACTGGAGGTCCGATAGAGGATGGTAGTTTGGAGTTAGTATCAATAGTGGTAGTAACGGGGTGACAATCGCCGCATGCCAGCACGAGATAAGATGTCAAGAATATATTGTCGTTAAGAAAGATGGAGACTAGAAGCCGAACTAGTGACAGAAATACCGAGAAAGTGATGAAGAGGACCGAGATCCTTCATGGCAAACTCAAGAACCGTGGAATTAGTGATGGTGGTAAGGAGAGATAAGGAGGATGCAGTGAGAATAATATCATCTACATAGAGAAGAAGATAAGTTGTGGAAGAACCTTGATGAAAGATGAAGAGAGAAGCATCAGATTTAGATTCAGTGAACCCAAGAGAACGAGCAAAGGATGCAAAGCGTAGGAACCAGGCACGAGGAGCTTGTTTGAGCCCCTATAAGGATTTGAGTAGACGACAAACATGAGTAGGATCATGAGGATCAATGAAGCCAGATGGTTGCTAGCTGTAGACTACCTCATTAAGATGACCATGAAGTAAGGCATTTTTGACATTAAGTTGGTGGATAGGCCAAGATTGTGAGATGGCTAGAGAAAGAACGATACGAATGGTGGTTGGTTTGATGACAGGGCTGAATGTTTCATCAAAATCGACCCCCGGCTGTTGAGAGAAGCCATGAACAACCCATCGAGCTTTGTGGCATGAGAGAGAGCCATCGGAATTGTATTTATGATGGAAGATCCACTTGCCACTCACAATATTTGCGCCAGATGGTGGAGGAACCAAGACCCACGTTTTATTGAGTGTAAGGGCATCGAACTCCTCCTGCATGGCTTGGCGCCAATTGGGGTCGCAAAGGGCTATGAGATAGTTATGAGGAAGATGAGAAGAGGCCATAGCGGAAAGGTTTAAACGATCAATAGGAGGTGGAAGGCGACCGGTAGTGGCGCGTGTGCGGTGAAGAGGTGCTGGAGGTGGTGATGGTGGAGCCGGTGGGGAAGTTATTGCAGGAGGAGTAGCTGGCATGGCGGGAGGGGTAGCCGCCGTGTGTGTGGTAAGACTCGTGGAGGGGGGAGGGGGTCCGGCGTTGGTGAGTGGGGGCTAGGGGGTGCATGCATAACGGGTGCAGGTGGAGAAGATTGGGGCATAATGTGTGGGTCAATGTGACGGCGCCGGCGGACCTAGGATTCGTTTAGGTCGCGAGGGAGAGGAGAAGCCGGGTCCAAATGAGATATCGGGGAAGGGAGGCGCTGCGAAGCAGAAAAATGGGCTCCGCACGGCGGTAGGCCCAGTTAACCACATGCTTCGGATTTTTCTTCCAGAATAGTGGCCCCTTAGGACAAAAGGCCCGGTGCGCGAGTTGATTTTAGATCTGACGGCCAGGAACATTTAAAGCACGTCATCCGACGGTCTAAATTGCTGATGGCATGAGAGTGCTGAAATTAGGTGCGGTTATACTGTCCTAAATATGCTTTCTCTAAGAAAAAAATAGAAGGAAAGAGGAAAAAATACAAATAAAAAAGGCAAACTATTTGGAGGAGACACACGAGGAGTTCACGGTAGCGTCTACAAATATTAGAGGACATCGGCTTCCTTTGAGCCGTGGAAAGCAAAAAAACAGAGTGGTAAAATAGGGAAATATTAGAAGAAAATAGCAAAAAGACTAAAAGGGAAAAATATTTAGACGAGAGTTAGAGGACATTACCTTCCTTTGATCTGTGGAAGGGAAAAAAGTAGAGCACCAAAATAGCAAAATATTAGAACAAAAAAGAAAAGAAGACTATAAGATAGCAAAATAATAGAACAAAATAGGAAAAGAAAATAAAATAGCAAAATATTAGGAAAGAAGAAGGAAATATATATATATATATATATATATATATATAACAAAGAAAAAGTCCATTTTACTCCCCTGAATAAAGTGGGTGGTTCACTTTACCCCCTGATCTTTATTTCTGTTCCCTTACCCCCCTCAACAAACCCAAACCGAACCAAAAACCCCCCAGGCTGGTTTCTCTCCCCCCAGAGCTGATGTGGCACCGTCAACGGCGGTATTGACCCTAGTGGGTCCCACTTGTTAGATAAAGGATTTTACACGGACACCCTTCTCCAAAAATCTAAAAAGCAATCAAGCCCTTCCCTCCTCGTCTCTCCTCTCTGGACGTGCCATGGGTATCGGAGGGCTTGCTTCCCCACCGGAGAAGCATCGTGCGCGGGAGTCGGAGCAGCAGCCACCGCTGGAGGGCCGACTGCGGCCAAGTTGCCGCGGGAGCCGGACACTTGCTTGCGGGCAAGAGCAGCGGTGGTGGCGGGCGCGACGGGCGGGAGCAACAGCGACGCCGGGCGCAAGAAGCGGAGGTGCCGGCCTCGACGGGCGCGAGCACCGGCCGCGCACGGGTGGGAGCAGCAGCCGCGGAGGGTTTCACGTTCGTGCGCTGTGACGACCTGGTCAACGGTGTGCCACCGGTGCGCACTTCGACCCGTCTGCCGTCCCTGCTCCCCTTGGCGCGCACTTTGACCCGTCCGCCGTCCCTGCTCCTTGCCGGCGAGTCCAGCCTGCTGCTCTACTCCGTGGAGTGGCCATGTACGAGCACAGGCGCCGCTACCACCTCCATGGAGGGCAGGCGAGGAGGCAGCCGACGGGGCAGGAGCTGATTGCTTTTTTCATTTTTGAAGGAGGGTATCTTTGTGAAATTACATGGACTATTTTTGAAGGAGAGTACCTGACAAGTGGGGGCCACTAGGGTCATACCGCCATTGACTGCGCCACATCAGCAGTGGGTGGAGAGTAACCAGCCTATGGGGTTTTCGGTCCGGTTAGGGTTTGTTGAGGGGGTTAAGGGAACAGAAATAAAGATCAGGGGTAAAGTGAACCACCCACTTTATTCAGGGGAGTAAAATGGACTTTTTTCTATAATAAAATATTACTCCGTCCATTCCTAAATATATGTTTTTACGAGATTTTAATATGGACTACAGACGGAGCAAAATAAATGAATTTACACTCTAAATAAGTCCGTATACATCCGTATGTAGTTCATATTGAGATCTCTACAAGGACTTATATTTAGAAACGGATGGAGTAAAAAAACAAAGAATATGAAATAGCAAAATATCAAGGGGAAAATGTAAATAGAAATATATTTGGAAAAAGGATAAAAATATAAATAGCAAGATATTAGGAAAAAAGACCAACACATTAGAACAAAAGAGGGAAAAAATTAAAATAGCAAAATATTAAATAAAAAAGACTGACCTCACACCGTACCACATCTGTATGTAGTTCATATTGAGATCTCTAAAAGGACTTATATTTAGAAAAGGATGGAGTAAAAAAACAAAGATATGAAATAGCAAAATATCAAGGGGAAAATGTAAATAGAAATATATTTGGAAAAAGGATAAAAATATAAATAGCAAGATATTAGGAAAAAAGACCAACACATTAGAACAAGAGAGGGAAAAAATTAAAATAGCAAAATATTAAATAAAAAAGACTGACATCACACCGTACTTCTAACCCGCAACACACAGCGAGGGTGACCAAGGGTAACAGGCCGACAGGACAGGCCCGGCCATAAGTACGTAGCGAAAGCTCTTTGCCTCGGCAGAGCCAATGAATGAGCTTTGCGTCCTCGGCAATGGAGTGCTGAGCACCGGCCTATTTAAGTCGCGTGGTTCCTTCTTAGCCGAGCAGTGTGGTACTAAACGTAGGAACAAAGCGGCGCTGCAGTTAGTTTATTCCTAAACTGGGCCATCATCTTCGGCCCACCAGACCAGCTAGGGCGGCCCTAAAAAGAAAAAGAGCGCTTCGCGGTGGCGTCTCGAAGCCACGACAGGAGGTAGCACGCCGTCGCCTGAGGAACAGGATCCCGGAGGTTGAGGATCCCTGTCGCCGCGCGCCGTCCTCGTTCGTCTCTGTTTCTCCGGCAATCGTCAGCGGAGGGATATGCCGGCGGCTTCTGAAGCGTCTCCAATGGCGGAATGTACATCTCCTCCACAGTCAGTAATACCAGAATAACTTGCTTCCAGTATTGGTTCTTCACTTTCTACTACTACCTGAACAATATAGTGCTTTGGGAGATCTTCTCGTTGGATAAATAAATTCTTTGTAGTTCCGTGGATACACGCTTCTCACTATTGGAGACTTGTTATTTTGCTGGGCCATCACTTTCTGAGATCTTCACACGCAGCTGTTGGAATGTGATCAAGGCAATGTGATCACCGAACACCAACTCATAGGACCAGTGGGACGGCATAAGGACTAGAGTACTCAACACCAGTCATGATTACTCGCCTCGGTCCCAACAATTCTCATGAATTCTTGTAGGGTCGATTGTTATTATAGTACAGCTACGCGCATCATCACTGTCTTCAGTTACTCGGCCGTCTGTTGTTAGGTGATTCGCTTTCGTTGCATCCTCGTCGTGTAAGCATATGTGTGGCCAGAATCGTCCGCCTCCGCGCTGTTTTTTCTTCCATTTCTCCTCAAGCAGGCAAGCGAGAAGCACATTATTTGCTCCAACCACTATTGTCTTTCTCAACCTGCGCTCCCATGTGTTCCTGCGAGCGCTCACCTTGGCGTCCCAATGGTGGAGCTCGTGGCCACCATGGTGGTCGGGCCACTGCTGTCCATCGTGAAGGACAAGGTGTCCAGCAGCCTCCTCGACCAGTACAAGGTGATGAAAGGCATGGAGGAGCAACATGAGATCCTGATGCGCAAATGCCTGCCATCCTGGACATCATCGCCAACGCCGAGCAGACGGCTTCCCAAAGAGAAGGGGTGGCTGCCTAGCTCCAGGCCATCAAGAAGGTGGCTTACCAGGCCAATGAAGTCTTCGACGAGTTCAAGTACGAGGCACTTCGTCGCAAGGCCAAAAAGGAGGGACACTATAAGGAGCTTGGCTTTGATGTGGTAAAACTCTTTCCCACCCACACCGTTTTGTGTTCCGCAACAGGATGGGAAGAAAGCTCCGCAAGATTGTGCAGGCCATCGAGGTCCTCGTGACCGAAATGAACGCCTTTGGCTTTAAGTATCAGCAACAGCCCCGGTATCCAGTCACTTGCGGCGGACGGATCATGCTAGCACTGACCTAGAGGAAATCAAGAAAATCATCATTGAATCCAGAGCCAACAATCAGAAGAAAATTGTTGATATACTAGTTGGGCAAGCTAACAATGCAGATCTCACGGTTGTTCCCATCGTTGGAATGGGTGGTCAGGGCAAGACCACGTTAGCACAACTTGTGTACAATGACACAAAAATTCAGAAGTATTTCGATTTGCTGCTATGGGTGTGTGTCTCTGACTGCTTTGATGTGGATTCTCTGGCAAAAAGTATAGTTGAAGCAGCTCCTAAGAAGAAGGGTGATAGCAAAGAAGCAGATGCTTCCATGAAAAAGAAAAGACCACTGGATATCCTTCAGAATGTGGTGAGTGGGCAATGATACCTCCTTGTATTGGATGGTGTCTGGGCACGACAGGTTCAGATTTGGACACAGCTCAAGGCCCGTCTTGAATATGGTGGCATGGGTAGTGTGGTCTTGACAACTACTCGTGACGAACGAGTGGCTGAAATAATGCACACTATTGAAGCTTACAATCTCAAAGCTTTCGATGATAAATTCATAAAGAAAATCATCGAGACAACAGCATTCAGTCGTTTAAAGAAGGCAGAGAAAAGGCCCATCGAGTTGGTAGATATGGTTGATGAGATTGTGAAGAGATGTGTTGGTTCTCCTTTAGCTGCAATAGCACTAGGCTCTGTACTGTGCACCAAGACCAGTAAGGAAGAATGGGAGGCTATATCAATCAGAAGCAGCATTTGCACCGAGGAGACAGGAATCTTATCAATACTCAAGCTCAGTTACAATGACTTGCCATCGCATATGAAGCAATGCTTTGCTTTCTGTGCTGTATTTCCCAAAGATTACGAGATTAATGTGGACAAGCTGATCCAACTATGGATTGCACATGGTTTCATACAGGAAAAGCAAGTTTGTCTTGAAACCATTGGCAAACAATTTTTTAGTGAGCTGGCCTCAAGGTCATTCTTTCAAGATGTGAAACAAGTCCAAGCCACATCCATAGAAATTAGAGGCACCAAGGCATATTATTCCAGAACCACTTGTAAAATCCATGATCTTATGCATGATGTTGCAATATCTATAATGGGAAAGGAATGTGCCCATGTAACTGAGGAACCTAGTCAGGGTGAGTGGCTTCCAAACACTGCTCGTCATCTATTTTGGTCATGCAAGGAACCAGAAAGAAAATTGAATGTTTCTCTCCAGAAAAGCTCTCCAGCTATCCAAACTCTTCTGTGTGATGATCTTTTGAAATGTTTGTTGCAGCATTCATCAAAATATAGTTCTTTGCAAGCATTAAAGCTCAGCGTATATAGAAGATCATTTCCGCTGAAACCAAAGCTACATCATCTGAGATACCTAGATCTCTCAAGAAGTTATATCAAAGAACTTCCTGAAGATATGAGCATTCTCTACAATAGTATAAATGGTCGATTTGATCTCAATCACTGAATACGTGCGAATAGAGTTACGAACCCTAATCTTGCAAATTGGAATTACTCTCTCTATGGTGGTGTTCTCGTTGAATGGAAGGAGGTGGTGAAGATCAAAGAAGGCCCGAATGGATGTAAATGATGTTCTTCTTGCTCGGATCCCTTCTTCTTTCTTGGGATGTTGACATTTCCTCTCTGGCTTTCTCCCTGATTGCCCTTTTTTTTCCTCTACGCCTTCACAAAAGTTGTTTCATATTGATGAGGTGGAGGTGGCAGCGTCTGGTATGACCATTGGTACTACCGTTCACACTTGCACCAAACGCCATCTTCTCCTATCGCGTGCAAAATGAATATTTTCTCAAAAGGGAAGTTGCTCCAAATTGCTTCAATGACCACAGTATTGATTAACGTTCTTCCAAAAGTATTTGGTCCTGCACATCCAGCAAGAGACCAGAGTTTCTTCACTCGTGAAGAATTAACGTTAGTAAAAAGGCGTGAGCTGAAAAAAAATGTGTTTTCACCACCACATTCCGTGATCCCGGCACATAACACAATCTTTATTTGAGATACCACAGAAGTGAATATCCTGCTAGAACAAGTAGGCAGTCGAGCCGTGAGAAGTGTCGGTCGCCACCAAAGGCCCAGAACAATGAAGGTCGCTATAACCCACAAAATTTCAATTCGGGATACTCCGGAAATCCCACATCATCTTCATGCTCCATTGTTCTCCTCCATGAAGGTAGACTCAATCAAGAAGTAATACTCGATGTTGCCACTGGATATGAAGAGATAAGATATCCCGTCTTGTCGCGACAATCACCTAGTAGTGTAGGACCACGCCATCACATGTGCGCTAGATTAGAGAACCTTATATTAGGATGTAGTAGGTCGGTGCTGTCGCTCGTGTACCGGTCCATGGGATTGTAACCATGGAGGTTTCACCATTAGAGACCGCCAAGATTGCCACTGCTGCACATACATGTGTTCTGCCTCAAGCCATCGTCCATAGATCGCACCTTTGGTTAATGCTACCAAACATCCGCCTAGGCCAGATCCGCATAGCCTCAGCGTAGCCCCAACCACCTAGAGTACCACACCCATAAGAGGCAGCCACCATGGCACCTATCATCGCAACGCCTCCAGACATGGGCCACGCCATGGTCCAACAGGCGCCCCCACTGCGAACATGCCCTGTCGTGCCCGTCCAGCATTCCCGTGCAATACCATGAGGCCGCAAGTTCCCGGCATCCGCTCGCACCACTCCACCAAATGCCGCACACCACTGTCACCCCTGCATCCCCCGGTGAGCCTCCACCCAAACAGCAACCGCGAGAAACGCTCCACCCGGGCTTTGCCCGTAGCCCTCTGGTGGCGGCGTAGATGGAAGGGAGGAGGGAGCAGGGACTAGTCGCAGCAACAGCCAGGGTTCTTGTAGATCATTTAAATTCCTTTTGTGTTTCTAGAGAATACAATAGTTATTCAAAGAAAAGTTGTATAATGAAAATATAAGTTTGTATTGCAGGTTACTTATTTTCACGCTAATTTTCTTTCCAAAAATACCGGTGTGATCCCTTAATAATGTGCAAACGGAAATAGAATGCATAACATACGGTCAAACACCTGGTTACAGTTTCTATTTTGTGAGAGAAAAGTAGATTTATCTTAAACACTTGCTTTAAAAAAATATCAATCGAACCAAGTGCATGTGGATCTAGTTTTGAAGGTCTCGTGACGAGAAACATTAAGAAATGCAAAAAAAATCATATGAGATTGATTTTTATACATATTCAAAACAATTCTCAACTTTATTGATATGTCCTAGAAAACCATGTTCATACCGGAAACTTGATTTTCATGGTAAAAGTAGTTTTTTGAAAATATTGTGCAAACAATAATATAGCTGCAACTTGTTTTTCACTCATATAATCTATCTATTATATACTTAAGACAGAAGTCAAATAAGCCACTATGTTCATCCACATAGATTAAACTATCTTGACCATCAATATTAGAAATTAAGGGGTGAGATTAATAGATATAGCGTTACATACAAATATGATCACGTAGCAATAATTTGACATGTCACGTACCAATAGTTTTTTTCAAACGCGCAAATAGTTTTGGTATTGCAACGTACGGCAGCGTACCAGCTAAAAAAAGGTACGACTGCCAACTAACTAAGAGTACAACTTGTCACACCCAAGATGCGACCCTATCCTAAAGAAACTCGAAGGTCCCACCAAGGATAGAAGCGCATCTTGAAGACGATTTTGCAAGGTGGATATCATTACATCAACATTACATAATAGATGGGGATACATACCAAAGGCATACAATGATACATGTGTTGGAAATATGCCCTAGAGGCAATAATAAATTGATTATTATTATATTTCCTTGTTCATGATAATCGTTTATTATCCATGCTAGAATTGTATTGATAGGAAACTCAGATACATGTGTGGATACATAGACAACACCATGTCCCTAGTAAGCCTCTAGTTGACTAGCTCGTTAATCAATAGATGGTTACGGTTTCCTGACCATGGACATTAGATGTCGTTGATAACGGGATCACATCATTAGGAGAATGATGTGATGGACAAGACCCAATCCTAAGCCTAGCACAAGATCATGTAGTTCGTATGCTAAAGCTTTTCTAATGTCAAGTATCATTTCCTTAGACCATGAGATTGTGCAATTCCCGGATACCGTAGGAGTGCTTTGGGTGTGCCAAACGTCACAACGTAACTGGGTGGCTATAAAGGTACACTACGGGTATCTCTGAAAGTGTCTGTTGGGTTGGCACGAATCGAGATTGGGATTTTGTCACTCCGTGTAAACGGAGAGGTATCTCTGGGCCCACTCGGTAGGACATCATCATAATGTGCACAATGTGACCAAGGGGTTGATCACAGGATGATGTGTTACGGAATGAGTAAAGAGACTTGCCGGTAACGAGATTGAACAAGGTATCGGTATACCGACGATCGAATCTCGGGCAAGTACCATACCGCTAGACAAAGGGAATTGTATACGGGATTGATTGAGTCCTTGACATCGTGGTTCATCCGATGAGATCATCGTGGAACATGTGGGAGCCAACATGGGTATCCAGATCCCGCTGTTGGTTATTGACCGGAGAACATCTCGGTCATGACTACATGTCTCCCGAACCCGTAGGGTCTACACACTTAAGGTTCGATGACGCTAGGGTTATAAAGGAAGTTTGTATGTGGTTACCGAATGTTGTTCGGAGTCCCGGATGAGATCCCGGACGTCACGAGGAGTTCCGGAATGGTCCAGAGGTAAAGATTTATATATAGGAAGTCCTGTTTCGGCCATCGGGACAAGTTTCGGGGTCATCGGTATTGTACCGGGACCACCGGAAGGGTCCCGGGGGCCCACCGGGTGGGGCCACCTGCCCCGGGGGGCCACATGGGCTGTAGGGGGTGCGCCTTGGCCTACATGGGCCAAGGGCACCAGCCCCTAGAGGCCCATGCGCCAAGATATAGGAAAAAGGGGAGAGTCCTAAAGGGGGAAGGCATCTCCGAGGTGCCTTGGGGAGGATGGACTCCTCCCCCCTCTTAGCCGCACCCCTTCCTTGGAGGAGGGGGCAAGGCTGCGCCTCCCCCCTCTCCCCTGCCCCTATATATAGTGGAGGGGAGGGAGGGCATCCACACCTAAGCCCTTGGCGCCTCCCTCCCTCCCGTGACACCTCCTCCTCTCCCGTAGGTGCTTGGCGAAGCCCTGCAGGATTGCCACGCTCCTCCATCACCACCACGCCGTTGTGCTGCTGCTGGATGGAGTCTTCCTCAACCTCTCCCTCTCTCCTTGCTGGATCAAGGCGTGGGAGACATCGTCGAGCTGTACGTGTGTTGAACGCGGAGGTGCTGTCCGTTCGGCACTAGATCATCGGTGATCTGAATCACGACGAGTACGACTCCATCAACCCCGTTCACTTGAACGCTTCCGCTTAGCGATCTACAAGGGTATGTAGATGCACTCTCCTTCCCCTCGTTGCTAGTCTCTCCATAGATAGATCTTGGTGATACGTAGGAAATTTTTTGAATTTCTGCTACGTTCCCCATCAGTGGCATCATGAGCTAGGTCTATTGCGTAGATTCTTTGCACGAGTAGAACACAAAGTAGTTGTGGGCGTCGATATTGTTCAATATGCTTTCCGTTACTAGTCTTATCTTGATTCGGCGGCATCGTGGGATGAAGCGGCCCGGACCAACCTTACACGTACGCTTACGTGAGACCGGTTCCACCGACAAACATGCACTAGTTGCATAAGGTGGCTGGCGGGTGTCTGTCTCTCCCACTTTAGTCGGATCGGATTCGATGAAAAGGGTCCTTATGAAGGGTAAATAGCAATTGGCATATCACGTTGTGGTTCATGCGTAGGTAAGAAACGTTCTTGCTAGAAACCCATAGCAGCCACGTAAAACATGCAAACAACAATTAGAGGACGTCTAACTTGTTTTTGCAGGGTATGCTATGTGATGTGATATGGCCAAAGGATGTGATGAATGATATATGTGATGTATGAGATTGATCATGTTCTTGTAATAGGAATCATGACTTGCATGTCGATGAGTATGACAACCGGCAGGAGCCATAGGAGTTGTCTTTATTTATTTGTGACCTGCGTGTCAACTTAAACGTCATGTAATTACTTTACTTTATTGCTAACCGTTAGCCAAAGTAGTAGAAGTAATAGTTGGCGAGGCAACTTCATGAAGACACGATGATGGAGATCATGATGATGGAGATCATGGTGTCATGCCGGTGACGATGATGATCATGGAGCCCCGAAGATGGAGATCAAAAGGAGCAAAGTGATGATGGCCATATCATGTCACTATTTGATTGCATGTGATGTTTATCATGTTTATACATCTTATTTGCTTAGAACGACGGTAGTAAATAAGATGATCCCTTACAACAATTTCAAGAAGTGTTCTCCCCTAACTGTGCACCGTTGCGACAGTTCGCTGTTTCAAAACATCACGTGATGATCGGGTGTTTTATTCAGACGTTCAAATACAACGGGTGTTGACGAGCCTAGCATGTACAGACATGGCCTCGGAACACACGCGAAACACTTAGGGTTAACTTGACGAGCCTAGCATGTACAGACATGGCCTCGGAACACGGAGACCGAAAGGTCGAGCATGAGTCGTATAGAAGATACGATCAACATGAAGGTGTTCACCGATGATGACTAGTCCGTCTCACGTGATGATCGGACACGGCCTAGTTTGACTCGGATCATGTAATCACTTAGATGACTAGAGGGATGTCTATCTGAGTGGGAGTTCATAAGATGAACTTAATTATCCTGAACATAGTCAAAAGGATTTTGCAAATTATGTCGTAGCTCACGCTATAGTTCTACTGTTTAGATATGTTCCTAGAGAAAAATTAGTTGAAAGTTGATAGTAGCAATTATGCGGACTAGGTCCGTAAACTGAGGATTGTCCTCATTGCTTCATAGAAGGCTTATGTCCTTAATGCACCGCTCAGTGTGCTGAACCTCAAACGTTGTCTGTGGTTGTTGCGAACATCTGACATACACGTTTTGATAACTACGTGATAGTTCAGTTAAACAGTTTAGAGTTGAGGCACCAAAGACGTTTTTGAAACATCGCGAAACATATGAGATGTTTTGAGGGCTGAAATTGGGATTTCAGGCTCGTGCCCATGTCAAGAGGTATAAGACCTCCGATGACTTTCTTAACCTGCAAACTAAGGAGAAAAGCTCAATTGTTGAGCTTGTGCTCAGATTGTCTAAGTACAACAATAATTTGAATCGAGTGGGAGTTGATCTTCCAGATAAGACAGTGATGGTTCTCCAAAGTCATTGCCACCAAGCTGTTAGAGCTTCGTGATGAACTATAACATATCAGGGATAGATATGATGATCCTTGAGGTATTCGCGATGTTTGACACCGCGAAAGTAGAAATCAAGAAGGAGCATCAATTGTTGATGGTTGGTGAAACCACTAGTTTCAAGAAGGGCAAGGGCAAGAAGGGATACTTCATGAAACGGCAAATCAGCTGCTGCTCTAGTGAAGAAACCCAAGGTAAAACCCAAACCCGAGACTAAGTGCTTCTGTAATAAGGGGAACAACCACTAGAGCAGAATTACCCTAGATACTTGGTAGATAAGAAGGCTGGCAAGGTCGATAGAAGTATATTGGATATACATTGTGTTAATGTGTACTTTGCTAGTACTCCTAGTAGCACCAGGGTATTAGATACCGGTTCAGTTGCTAAGTGTTAGTAACTCGAAACAAAAGGCTACGGAATAAACGGAGACTAGCTAAAGGTGAGCTGACGATATGTGTTGGAAGTTTTTCCAAGCTTGATATGATCAAGCATCGCACGCTCCCTCTACCAAAGAGATTGGTGTTAAACCTAAATAATTGTTATTTGGTGTTTGCGTTGAGCATAGACATGATTGGATTACGTCTATCGCAATACAGTTATTCATTTAAGGAGAATAATGGTTACTCTGTTTATTTGAATAATACCTTCAATGGTCTTACACCTAAAATGAATGGTTTATTAAATCTCGATCGTAGTGATACACATGTTCATGCCAAAAGATATAAGATAGTAATGATAGTACCACTTACTTGTGACACTGCCATGTAAGTCATAATGGTATAAAAACGCATGAAGAAGCTCCATGTTGATGGATCTTTGGACTCACTCGTTTTAGAAAAGTTTGAGACATGCGAACCATGTCTATTGGTGTATACGCATGAAGAAACTCCATGCAGATGGATCGTTTGGACTCATTTGATTTTGAATCACTTGAGATATGCAAATCATACCACATGGGCAAGATGACTGAAAAGCCTCGTTTTCAGTAAGACGGAACAAGATAGCAACTTGTTGGAAGTAACACATTTTGATGTGTGCAGTCCAATGAGTGCTGAGGCATGCAGTGAATATCGTTATGTTCTTACTTCACAGATGATTCGAGTAGATGTTGAGAATATTTACTTGATGAAACACAAGTCTGAATTATTGAATGGTTCAAATAATTTCAGAGTGAAGTAGAAGATCATTGTGACAAGAGGATAAAATGTCTATGATATGATCATAGAGATGAATATCTGAGTTACGAGTTTTGGCACACAATTAAGACATTGTGGAAATTGTTTCGCAATTAATACCGCCTGGAACACCATAGTGTGATGGTGTGTCCGAACATCATAACTGCACCCTATTGGATATGATGCATACCATGATGTCTCTTATCGAATTACCACGATAGTTTATGGGTTAGGCATTAGAGACAACCACATTCACTTTAAATAGGGCACCACGTAATTCCGATGAGATGACACCGTATGAACTATGGTTTAGAGAAACCTAAGCTGTCATTTCTTAAAAGTTTGGGGCTGCGACGCTTATGTGAAAAAGTTTCAGGCTGATAAGCTCGAACCCAAAGCGGATAAATGCATCTCCATAGGACACCCAAAACAGTTGGGTATACCTCCTGTCTTAGATCCGAAAGCAATAAGGGATTGTTTCTAGAATCGGGTCCTTTCTCGAGGAAAAGTTTCTCTCGAAAGAATTGAGTGGGAGGATGGTGGAGACTTGATGAGGTTATTGAACCGTCTCTTCAACTAGTGTGTGGCAGGGCACAGGAAGTTGTTCCTGTGGCACCTACACCAATTGAAGTGGAAGCTTATGATAGTGATCATGAAACTTCAGATCAAGTCACTACCAAACCTCGTGGGATGACAAGGATGTGTACTACTTCAGAGTGGTACGTGATCCTGTCTTGAAGGTCATGTTGCTAGACAACAATGAACCTACGAGCTATGGAGAAGCGATGGTGGGCCCAAATTCCGACAAATGGTTAGAAGCCATAAAATCCGAGATAGGATCCATGTATGAAAACAAAGTGTAGACTTTGGCAGAACAACTCGATGGTCGTAAGGCTGTTGAGTAGAGATGGATTTTGAAAGGAAGACAGACAATGATGGTAAGTGTCACCATTGAGAAAGCTCGACTTGTCGTTAAGATGTTTTTCGACAAGTTCAAGGAGTTGACTACGATGAGACTTTCTCACTCGTAGCGATGCTAAGAGTCTGTTGGAATTATATTAGCAATTACTGCATTATTTATGAAATCTTGCAGATAGGATGTCAAAACATTGTTTCCTCGACGATTCTTGAGGAAAGGTTGTATGTGATACAACCGGAAGGTTTTGTCTATCCTGAAATATGCTAATAAGTATGCAAAGCTCCAGCAATCCTTCTGAGGACTGGAGTGAGCATCTCGGAGTTGGAATGTATGCTTTGATGATGATCAAAGATTTTGGGTGTATACAAAGTTTATGAGAAACTTGTATTTCCAAAGAAGTGAGTGGGAGCACTATAGAATTTCTGATGAGTATAT
>NC_041393.1:732038642-732071411 GCF_002162155.2 Triticum dicoccoides | reverse complement strand
TGATCTTGAAGGTGTTCAAGATGGATCAGTCAAAGAAGGAGTTCTTGCCTGAGTTGTAAGGTATGAAGTTAAGACTTAAAGCTCGACCATGGCAGAATAGAGAGAAAGGACTAAGGTCGTCCCCTATGCATAAGACATAGGCTCTACAGTATGCTATGCTGTGTACCGCACCTGAAGTGTGCTTTACCATGAGTCAGTCAAGGGGTACAAGAGTGATCCAAGAATGGATCACAGGACAGCGGTCAAAGTTATCCTTAGTAACTAGTGGACTAAGGAATTTTCTCAATTATGGAGGTGGTAAAAGAGTTCGTCGTAAAGGGTTACGTCGATGCAAGCTTAACACCTATCCGGATAGCTCTGAGTAGAGATACCGGATATGTATAATGGAGCAACAATTTAGAATAGCTCCAAGTAGAACAGTTATTTGGAATAGCTCCAAATAGAACGTGGTAGCTGCATCTAGGAGATGACATAGAGATTTGTAAAGCACACACGGATCTGAAAGGTTCAGACCCGTTGACTATAACCTCTCTCACAAGCATAACATGATCAAACCCAGAACTCATCGAGTGTTAATCACATGGTAAATGTGAACTAGATTATTGACTCTAGTAAACTCTTTGGGTGTTAGTCACATGGGGATGTGACCTTGAGTGTTAATCACATATCGATGTGAACTAGATTATTGACTCTAGTGCAAGTGGGAGACTGTTGGAAATATGCCCTAGAGGAAATAATAAATTGATTATTATTATATTTCCTTGTTCATGATAATCGTTTATTATCCATGCTAGAATTGTATTGATAGGAAACTCAGATACATGTGTGGATACATAGACAACACCATGTCCCTAGTAAGCCTCTAGTTGACTAGCTCGTTAATCAATAGATGGTTACGGTTTCCTGACCATGGACATTGGATGTCGTTGATAACGGGATCACATCATTAGGAGAATGATGTGATGGACAAGACCCAATCCTAAGCCTAGCACAAGATCATGTAGTTCGTATGCTAAAGCTTTTCTAATGTCAAGTATCATTTCCTTAGACCATGAGATTGTGCAATTCCCGGATACCGTAGGAGTGCTTTGGGTGTGCCAAACGTCACAACGTAACTGGGTGGCTATAAAGGTACACTACGGGTATCTCTGAAAGTGTCTGTTGGGTTGGCACGAATCGAGATTGGGATTTTGTCACTCTGTGTAAACGGAGAGGTATCTCTGGGCCCACTCGGTAGGACATCATCATAATGTGCACAATGTGACCAAGGGGTTGATCACGGGATGATGTGTTACGGAACGAGTAAAGAGACTTGCCGGTAACGAGATTGAACAAGGTATCGGTATACCGACGATCGAATCTCGGGCAAGTACCATACCGCTAGACAAAGGGAATTGTATACGGGATCGATTGAGTCCTTGACATCGTGGTTCATCCGATGAGATCATCGTGGAACATGTGGGAGCCAACATGGGTATCCAGATCCCGCTGTTGGTTATTGACCGGAGAACATCTCGGTCATGACTACATGTCTCCCGAACCCGTAGGGTCTACACACTTAAGGTTCGATGACGCTAGGGTTATAAAGGAAGTTTGTATGTGGTTACCGAATGTTGTTCGGAGTCCCGGATGAGATCCCGGACATCACGAGGAGTTCCAGAATGGTCCGGAGGTAAAGATTTATATATAGGAAGTCCTGTTTCGGCCATCGGGACAAGTTTCGGGGTCATCGGTATTGTACCGGGACCACCGGAAGGGTCCCGGGGGCCCACCGGGTGGGGCCACCTGCCCCGGGGGGCCACATGGGCTGTAGGGGGTGCGCCTTGGCCTACATGGGCCAAGGGCACCAGCCCCTAGAGGCCCATGCGCCAAGATATAGGAAAAAGGGGAGAGTCCTAAAGGGGGAAGGCACCTCCGAGGTGCCTTGGGGAGGATGGACTCCTCCCCCCCTCTTAGCCGCACCCCTTCCTTGGAGGAGGGGGCAAGGCTGCGCCTCCCCCCTCTCCCCTGCCCCTATATATAGTGGAGGGGAGGGAGGGCATCCACACCTGAGCCCTTGGCGCCTCCCTCCCTCCCGTGACACCTCCTCCTCTCCCGTAGGTGCTTGGCGAAGCCCTGCAGGATTGCCACGCTCCTCCATCACCACCACGCCGTTGTGCTGCTGCTGGATGGAGTCTTCCTCAACCTCTCCCTCTCTCCTTGCTGGATCAAGGCGTGGGAGACATCGTCGAGCTGTACGAGTGTTGAACGCGGAGGTGCTATCCGTTCGGCACTAGATCATCGGTGATCTGAATCACGACGAGTACGACTCCATCAACCCCGTTCACTTGAACGCTTCCGCTTAGCGATCTACAAGGGTATGTAGATGCACTCTCCTTCCCCTCGTTGCTAGTCTCTCCATAGATAGATCTTGGTGATACGTAGGAAAATTTTTGAATTTCTTCTACGTTCCCCATCAACATGAATACAACATCATCTTACATAAGAACCCCATCCGACTACGGATGAAACACAAACAGAAACTCAAACGACATCCACCCTGCTAGCCCAGGCTGCCGATCTGGAACCTATCCCCTGATCAAAGAAAAAGCAGAAGTAGAACTCCAAAACAAGCAAACATCGCTCTCGCGTCATGATCATCGCATAACCTGTACCTGCAACTGTTGTTGTAGTAATCTGTGAGACACGAGGACTCAGCAATCCCATTACCATGGGTATCAAGACTAGCAAAGCTTAATGGGAAAGGAAGAGGTAAAGTGGTGAGGTTGCAGCAGCGACTAAGCATATATGGTGGCTAACATACGCAAATAAGAGCGAGAAGAGAGCAAACGGAATGGTCGTGAAGCTAGCAATGATCAAGAAGTGATCCTGAACTCCTACTTATGTCAAACATAACCCGAAACCGTGTTCACTTCCCGGACTCCGCCGAAAAGAGACCATCACGGCTACACACACAGTTGATGCATTTTAATTCGGATCTGGTGTCAAGTTATCTACAACCGGACATTAACAAATTCCCATTTGCCACATAACCGCGGGCACGGCTTTCGAAAGTTTATAACCTGCAGGGGTGTCCCAACTTAGCCCATCACAAGCTCTCACGGTTAAGAAGGATATACCTTCTCCCAGGAAGACCCGATCAGTCTCGGAATCCCAGTTTACAAGACATTTCGACAATGGTAAAACAAGGTGACGGTCATCTTGCCTGAAATCCCGCAAGGAAGAAGAACGAGTCCATGAAGAAGATGAAGCCACAAAGATGAACCAAGCGTAGACGAACGAATCCTCACGATCGCAATGAAACGGGAACTATCGAGAAGAAGCACACAACATAGTAAACACACCACACATGAACAAGGCATGATGCTCAACCAAGTATGATGCATGACAAGGCTACATGAAGCTACTCATAGCAAGAGATAATGCATACAAGAGCAACACATCAAAGCAAGTTTAAATGAGGCCAGAAACAACATATAACAAATTCAGTAAGTCCTCATATGCAACTTTCGAAATTGGTCCAGAACTGAATAAACCTTATGTTCAAGTTGTTAAACAGAAAGTGAAGATCCACCAAGATGATCTACACAAAATTCTAGTCAAGTTACATATAAAGTTCATTTAATTTGGAGCTACGGCCTAGAAGATATGAGCAAAACAAGATAAGCATGGCATTGACGCAAAATGCACCCAAACATCAAGCAAACACCTCAAAACAAGGATGCAACATGATAATATGAGACTACATGCAATTCTAAGCAAGTTTCATATAGAGCACACTCAAAACGGAGCAACGGTTCAACACATGCACATGAAACAAGTTTAAAGGACAAGCTGTCCAAAACAGCAACTAGGCATCTTGCAAGCATCAAAACAATATGCTACAGGATCTCAACATAAGAACAAAAGGCATGGACATGATGTACAGGTAACGCATGACAAAACATGAACACTGAGCTATCTCCAGAAATCACTAGAATATACTCGAAAGGACATGACAAGATTGCAAATAATAACAGTTTACAGGCTTAACAGAAATAGCATCAGGTTGCAATGTTTAGAGCTATCAAACAACATGCTACAGGAACATATCATAGAAACTTAAGGCATGTCATGATACTACTAAATTCATAGAGCAAAGGTCTTTTACTGACCATGAGCTAAAAAGGATCAGACGATATGATAGCACCCATGTAAACATGGCAAATGATATGACAGATTCAGACATGGTAGGAACAACAATAATTAGGCATGTTGGTGAGCTTGTACCACTCACCACAGAGCAATACATGGCATGACAAGGTGACCAACAGTAAGATGACATGTTTATGAAGCTAAGCATGGCAAGAGCAAGTTCATAGGGTGCATGATCACTAGCAAAACAGATGGCAAAACTGAACTTAATGTTAACAGGCTGACAGCAACATTATTTAGCAAATTGAGAGCAAGATTACAACAAGCTACAGTAGGCTATAAATGCAACCAGGGGCATGGATGGATAAACCATGACATGTATAACAAAACATCCTTAGTGAACATTTCCATATTATGCATATAATGACTTGTAGCAGTAGATTTACATAGCATCATGATATAGCAGATTCAACCTAGCAAAACAGCAACAACGAGTACCCTACTTAACAAGCTTGATGCACTCACTACGAGACTCACAAAAATACAAGACAAGCACCCCCTGTAACGATGACATGATTTAATTAAAAACACATGTAGACATCAAACTTATAGGATGCACACACAAAATGCAACGAAAAAGACAAAACAGCAAGTTATAACAGTTTCAGCAGGTTAACATCATATAGCACTCTTGCAACGATGATAAGGGCATCAAGATGGACTCAAACAAGCATGGCGCAATGGAATGAAATGAAGATCATCTCATGATTAACATTTTGATATATGATACATGCAAAATGGAGCAGTATGCAACAAGTTATGGCAGGTCAAAGTAGCACACATGAGATAAAAATATCTCGAGGACTTGGTGAAAATTAGACCTCGGGGGAAGTTGGACGGGGTGGTGCAAGACGAGGAGATCCGGGGATGGGGCGGCCGTGTGGTTTGAAGGATGGGTGGATCTGGTCCAGCTTCGTCTCCAGCGAGGTGGAGGAAGTCCGGCAAGGAGCGAGGAGGTCCGGGGGAGCTCAAGGTGGCCGGAGAAGCTCGGGGCCGGCCGGATCCATTCCGGCCCGACCGGATCCGCGTCCAGGCGGCGGCGCACGGCGCGGGATGCGCGCCGACGAGGTGCGGGCGACGCTCCAGTGAGGGCCGACGGGACGGCAGAGCAGAAAGGCGGCGCGGGCGCGGAGTGCTCGGGGCTCGGGCGCCCGCAGGAGGAGGCGGCGGCGGAGATCCGGTGGCGGCGCGAGGTCGGGTGGCCGGCGGTCAGCGGCGAGGGCGAGGCGGCGGTGATGCGGAGGCGCGGGCGCGCGGCCTCCGACGGCGGGGAACGGCGGGAAGCGGGCGGCGGCGGTGGCTCTTAAATTTGGTTTACAACTCTCTTCTTCGGTAGGGTGTAACAGGCTTGCCGTTAATTCCGACAGCGTAGAACTAATGAAGATCATGACCAAGGACAGTCAGTATGCAGGGAATGCAGCAGCCATCATTGATGATTGTTACCACTTGGCATGTGAGTTTAGTTCAATTCGGTTTGAATTCTGTCCTAGACAAGCAAACGCTGTTGCTCATGAATTAGCTAGTGTAGCTAGATCTAAATTCTGCAGTGAGTGGATTGAAATGGCTCATAATGAGCTTCTTCCACTTTTACTTAAAGGTGTAAGTGTTATCACCAATGAATAAAGAGGGAAATTTAGTTGTCCAAAAAAATTAAGAGTCCTATTCGGATAAAATCATGAAGGAGCGTTCATGACAAAGATGTAGCGTCCGAGGAGAATTCACAAGCTGATGCCATCTTACTATTTTAGTAGAAAAATCAATTTGAACTCATCTTCTTCTGCGTTCAAACAATAGAAAAAAAATCAGACTTTTAGTTTTTTTTAGAAATCTCGCCTGCTTTATTTATTCAGAAGCAATTGTCATAGGTACAAGATTTGGGTCATGGGGGTTGCCCAACCAAACAAGTCTACCTATGCCTAGGTTACAAGCAAACTTGGCGAGATTGTGAGCTTCGTAATGGAAGTTCCTACGCTCTAAAACAAAAGAGCAAGACATAAAACTATTACAATGGTTCATTATTTCATGTACCAATGCAGCATTGGGGCCTCCTGTTCCCCTATTGATATCATTTACCGCCTCTTGATAGTCCGATGCCATGCAAATCTTCTGCTATCCCAGGTCATCTGCCAAAGCAAGCGCCTCACGGCATGCATATGTCTCCAAAGTTAAGGGATCCATGATCCCATAGTAAACCATCACCAATGACCCCAAATAATGTCCGTTTTGGTCGCGGCATAGGGCAGCAACTGCCCCTCCTCTCCTTGATCGTACCACCGCCACATCAACATTAATCTTTTTGATGCCACTTGGTGGAGGAAGCCACCTCTTAGGTTGCGGTGGTGCAGCAACAGGAGTCCCCTCATGCTCTCCCCACCGATCATATGTCCCAACTCGTCAATGTAGTTATTGATGAAAGACGGCGTATGTTGGGGGCTCTGAAAAACCGATTCATAGATAGCCTTCCTCCTGGCATACCATGTGGACCATAGCGTGATGACCATCCTTGTAAAGCTAGCATGGTCCAGCTCCTCTTCTTCTGCGTTCAAACAATAGAAAAAAAGTCAGACTTTAAGTTTTTTTTTAGAAATCTCGCCTGCTTTATTTATTCAGAAGCAATTGTCATAGGTACAAGATTTTGGTCATGGGGGTTGCCCAACCAAACATGTCTACCTATGTCTAGGTTACAAGCAAACTTGGCGAGATTGTGAGCTTTGTAATTGAAGTTCCTACGCTCGAAAACAGAAGAGCAAGACAAAAAACTATTACAATGGTTCATTATTTCATGTATCAATGCAGCATTGGTGCCTCCTGTTCCCCTATTGATATCATTTACTGCCTCTTGACAGTCTGATGCCACGCAAATCTTCTGTTGTCCCAGGTCATCTGCCAAAGCAAGCGCCTCGCGGCATGCATATGTCTCCAAATTTAAGGAATCCGTGATACCATAGTAAACCATCGCCGATGACCCCAAATAATGTCCGTATTGGTCGCGGCATAGGGCAGCAACTGCCCCTCCTCTCCGTGATCGTACCACCGCCCCATCGACATTAATCTTTTTGTTGCCACTTGGTGGAGGAAGCCACCTCTTCGGTTGCGGTGGTGCAGCAACAGGAGTCCCCTCATGCTCTCGCCCACCGATCATATGTCCCAATTCGTCAATGTAATTATTGATGAAAGACGACGTATGTTGGGGGCTCTGAAAAACCGATTCATAGATAGCCTTCCTCCTGGCATACCATATGGACCATAGCGTGATGACCATCCTTGTAAAGCTAGCATGGTCTAGCTTCTCATTAAGTTCAAAAAGCCATATTCTTGCGTTGGATTCCTCATTCTCAAACATGAGTGACACCAGATTTTCATCTGAAAGCGCCCAAACACAACAGGACATCATGCAAGCAACCAATGCATGTCGCCATGAATCCTCGCATCCACAGAGGGGGCATACATCTCTGTTTGACATGTTTCGTCTCTTCAAGACATGTGACGAGCAAGCCTCCAAAGGAAGATGTTGGAGAACGTTGCAGAAAATAAAAAAATTTCTACGCTTTACCAAGATCAATCTATGAGTTCATCTAGCAACGAGAGAGAGGAGTGCATCTACATAGATCGCGAGCGGAAGCGTTCAAGAGAACGGCGTTGAGGGAGTCGTACTCGTTGTGATCCAAATCACCGATGATCCTAGTGCTAAACGGATAGCACCTCCGCGTTCAACACACGTACGTTTGGGAAGACGTCTCCTCCTTCTTTATCCAGCAAGGGGGAAGGAGAGGTTGATGAAGATCTAGTAGCACGACGGCGTGGTGGTGGATGCAGCAGCGATCTCGACAGGGCTTCGCCAAGCTTTAGCGAGAGGGGGAGGTGGTGCATGGGGAGAGGGAGGCGCCAAGAGCATGGGTGCGGCTGCCCTTCCTCCCCCCCTCTTTATATAGGGCCCCTAGGGGGGGCGGCGGCCAAGGGGGTGGCTTGCCCCCCAAGCCAGGTGGAGGCGCCCCCACCCCTAGGGTTTCCCAACCCTTGGCGCAGGGGGGGCCCAAGGGGGGGCGCACCAGCCCACCAGGGGCTGGTTCCCCTCCCACTTCAGCCCATGGGGCCCTCCGGGATAGGTGGCCCCACCCGGTGGACCCCCGATACCCTTCTGGTTGTCCCGGTACAATACCGGTGACCCCCGAAACTTTCCCGATGGCCGAAACCTGACTTCCTATATATAATTCTTTACCTCCGGACCATTCCGGAACTCCTGGTGACGTCCGGGATCTCATCCGGGACTCCGAACAACTTTCGGGTTACTGCATACTCATATCTCTACAACCCTAGCGTCACCGAACCTTAAGTGTGTAGACCCTACGGGTTCGGGAGACACGTAGACATGACCGAGACGACTCTCCGGTCAATAACTAACAGCGGGATCTGGATACCCATGTTGGCTCCCACATGCTCCTCGATGATCTCATCGGATGAACCACGATGTCGAGGATTCAAGCAACCCCGTATACAACTCCCTTTGTCAATCGGTACGTTACTTGCCCGAGATTCGATCGTCGGTATCCCAATACCTCGTTCAATCTCGTTACCGGCAAGTCACTTTACTCGTACCGTAATGCATGATCCCATGACCAAACACTTGGTCACTTTGAGCTCATTATGATGATGCATTACCGAGTGGGACCAGAGATACCTCTCCATCATACGGAGTGACAAATCCCAGTCTCGATCCGTGTCAACCCAACAGACACTTTCGGGGATACCCGTAGTATACCTTTATTGTCACCCAGTTACGTTGTGACGTTTGGTACACCCAAAGCACTCCTACGGTATTCGGGAGTTACACGATCTCATGGTCTAAGGAAAAGATACTTGACATTGGAAAAGCTCTAGCAAATGAACTACACGATCTTGTGATATGCTTAGGATTGGGTCTTTTCCATCACATCATTCTCCTAATGATGTGATCCCGTCATCAACGACATCCAATGTCCATAGTCAGGAAACCATGACTATCAGTTGATAAACGAGCTAGTCAACTAGAGGCTCACTAGGGATATGTTGTGGTCTGTGTATTCACACATGTATTACGATTTCCGGATAACACAATTATAGCATGAACAACAGACGATTATCATGAACAAGGAAATATAATAATAATCTTTTATTATTGCCTCTAGGGAATATTTCCAACAGTCTCCCACTTGCACTAGAGTCAATAATCTAGTTACATTGTGATGAATCGAACACCCATAGAGTTCTGTTGTTGATCATGTTTTGCTCGCGGAAGAGGTTTAGTCAACGGATCTGCGACATTCAGATCCGTATGCACTTTGCAAATATCTATGTCTCCATCTTGAACATTTTCACGGATGGAGTTGAAACGACGCTTGATGTGTCTGGTCTTCTTGTGAAACCTGGGCTCCTTGGCAAGGGCAATAGCTCCAGTGTTGTCACAGAAGAGAGTGATCGGCCCCGACGCATTGGGTATGACTCCTAGGTCGGTGATGAACTCCTTCATCCATATTGCTTCATGCGCTGCCTCCCAGGCTGCCATGTACTCCGCTTCACATGTAGATCCCGCCATGATGCTCTGCTTGCAACTGCACCAGCTTACTACTCCACCATTCAACATATACACGTATCCGGTTTGTGACTTAGAGTCATCCAGATCTGTGTTGAAGCTAGCGTCGACGTAACCCTTTACGATGAGCTCTTCGTCACCTCCATAAATGAGAAACATATACTTAGTCCTCTTCAGGTACTTTAGGATATTCTTGACCTCTGTCCAGTGTTCCTTGCTGGGATTACTTTGGTACTTGCCTACCAAACTTACAGCAAGGCTTACATTAGGTCTGGTACACAGCATGGCATACATAATAGACCCTATGGCTGAGGCATAGGGGATGACACTCATCTCTTTTATATCTTCTGCCGTGGTCGGGCATTGAGCCGAGCTCAATCTCACACCTTGCAATACGGGCAAGAACCCTTTCTTGGACTGATCCATATTTAACTTCTTCAATATCTTATCAAGGTATGTGCTTTGTGAAAGACCTATGAGGCGTCTCGATCTATCCCTATAGATCTTGATGCCTAATATGTAAGCAGCTTCTCCAAGGTCCTTCATTGAAAAACACTTGTTCAAGTAGGCCTTAATGATGTCCAAAAGTTCTACATCATTTCCCATCAAAAGTATGTCATCTACATATAATATGAGAAATGCTACAGAGCTCCCACTCACTTTCCTGTAAACGCAGGCTTCTCCATAAGTCTGCATAAACCCAAACGCTTTGATCATCTCATCAAAGCGAATGTTCCAACTCCGAGATGCTTGCACCAGCCCATAAATGGATCGCTGGAGCTTGCATACCTTGTTAGCATTCTCAGGATCGACAAAACCTTCCGGCTGTATCATATACAGTTCTTCCTTAATATAGCCGTTAAGGAATGCCGTTTTGACGTCCATCTGCCATATCTCATAACGATAGTATGCGGCAATTGCTAACATGATCCGGACGGACTTCAGCTTCGCTACGGGAGAGAAAGTCTCATCGTAGTCAACCCCTTGAACTTGCCGATAACCCTTAGCGACAAGTCGAGCTTTATAGATGGTAACATTTCCATCCGCGTCCGTCTTCTTCTTAAAGATCCATTTGTTTTTTATCGCTAGCTGATCATTGGGCAAGTCTGTCAAAGTCCATACTTTGTTTTCATACACGGATCATATCTCGGATTGCATGGCTTCAAGCCATTTGTTGGAATCTGGGCCCGCCATCGCTTCTTCATAGTTCGAAGGTTCACCGTTGTCTAACAACATGATTTCCAGGACAGGGTTGCCATACCACTCTGGTGTGGAACGTGTCCTTGTGGACCTACGAAGTTCAGTAGCAACTTGATCCGAAGTACCTTGATCATCATCATTAATTTCCTCTCTAGTCGGTGTGGGCACCACAGGAACACTTTGCTGAGCTGCACCACTTTCCGGTTCAAGAGGTAGTACTTCATCGAGTTCTACTTTCCTCCCACTTACTCCTTTCGAGAGAAACTCTTTCTCCAGAAAGGATCCGTTCTTGGAAACAAAGATCTTGCCTTCGGATCTAAGGTAGAAGGTATACTGTCGTGGAAATATCACGTCAGATGTCCTCGTGTAAGGACTTAGTTGTAGAGCCATCGCGACGGGTTAGCTTAAAGGGGTTAAACCAGACTAAGGACACGAGGGTTTTATACTAGTTCGGCCCCTTCGATGAAGGTGAAAGCCTACGTCTAGTTGTGATGGGATTATTGGGGCTCGCTAACCATGGAGCTAAACAAGCTATGCCTGGCTATCGAGTTGTGTTTTCTTGTTCCTGAACGCCGCCGGGTCGTCCCCTTATATACACGGGTTGACGCTTGGCCAGTCTACAGAGTCCCGAGGCCGACTCATACGAGTGTTTGGCTCAGTCTCTCCCTTCCTTATCTTACAACATAAGTTTACATGACTATGGCGGTTTACCACCATGGGCCCTAATCCGCCTTTGGGCTCCGGGCCTCTAAGTTTCATAGTAAAACACCATGTTCTGAGTCTTCGTGGGCTTCAATACGGTTGAGTGTAAACCGGCCCCTCTTGGGCGGTTTATACTCAATAGTTATATCCCCAACATTAGGCCCTAGAGTGATTTGAATTTATTCATGTCAATCTTCAGTACTTAGGAAAGTCATGTGAACATCTTCCTTTGTTTCCCGTAAACCGCCATGACATCTTCTTCATAAAATTTGTTAAACCGTCGTGACGTCATCCTATGGATACAACAATGGATCATCATGACGTCATCTCTGTAAAAAAATGAATAAAAACGATTCCTCTTATTAATGTCATCCCGGAAATCGAGGCGACAGCTGCGCCACTCGCCGCTTTTGACTCCTTGATTTTCGCGCCGGTCCTTATCCATTTTCCTTATAAATAGACCCGGGGGCCCTTTCCTTTCTTCCCCTTCCGCACTTCTTCTTCTTCCTCGCGACGCCCCAGCTCTGAAGCTCCGCCGCCGCCCTCGACCTTCGAACGTTGCATCACCAGAGGCCGCTGCATCAACCTGGTTGTACCAGAGACCTTCGGCGTTCCTCCGCTGTCCTGCGCATCCGGTAAACCTTCTCCCTTATAACCCTAGATCTCTCTCTTAGAGTTCCTGTTTTCATCTGCGTTCATAGGTAATCATCCCTAGTCTCTTCGTATTCACTTCTGCCATAGCTTTTTTGACTCAACCGTAGCATAAATCATGTGGGGTAGTTGCTCCGCATCTAATTTAGTACTTAGTAGGTCTTCCTCTTTGTACGGACTCTCTTGGTAGAACACATGAACTTCTCTGCTCTGTTTAACACCTTTATTAATCGTAGAAAATTTTCTTATGGAACCTTTGGTAGATCCAAATAAATTCCATCATCGCGCGAAACTTGTTTTTGTCAACACTTAGCAGATTTTGAACCCAAGACCTTCTACCTATGGGCGGTTTAACCTTTGATGACCAATCCGCCATATGCCATTAGCCCTCTCTTAAACTGCCAACCAAACTTGATCAGCAATTCGCCGGTTTAACACTGGAAAATACACTTAAACCGTTTAATTTGTAAACTGGCATTTATTTTTTCTTTCAGCTTTCCTTTCCGAGATGACGAAACAATTTGTTGCCTACAATTGGGTTCCATCCCGGATTACGGAGACACAAATCAGTGGATATGTCACCACTCGCGCTTTAGCTTCGAAAAGGATCCTGCAATGGTGTGTTCTGGATTCTGAATGCCCTCCTAAACCTCAAGATGGAGAAGTGGTTGTTTTTATGCAACACTTAGACCGGGGATTCAGCCCGCCCGGATCAAAAAATTTCCGGGATGTCCCCGCAAGCTTCCAGCTCCATCCAGAAGACACTGGACCGAATTCTGTGTCCAATATATGCAACTTTCAGGTCTTCTGCGATGTTTACCTCCAAGAAGAGCCATCTGTGGAGTTGTTCCGGGATTTCTTCCACTTGAACCGTCGCAGAGAATTCTCTGATGGTCCCAACACAGAGCTTGGTGGCGTTTCAATTCAGAAACGGAAAGAAGTTGACTTCCCACATGCAAAACATCATAGCCATCCTAAGGATTGGAACCGAACTTGGTTTTACTGCCGGAACACTGCCCCTGACGGAGAAAATCCTCTACCAGGTTATCGTCCACACCGGCTTAGCAACAACCATCCATTACCATCATGCTTATCCGCCGCAGAGCGAAGGGCTTTTGCTCCTCAAATCGCCAAGGTCCGGGCCCTCATGGCCAACGGTTTAACTGGCATTGACCTCGTCCGCTGCTGGGTATCATTGTGTATTTTGCCTTTAAGCCGCCGTCCCGGATTGATGCATGAATACACTGGCAACGTAAAAGACCCTCAACGCTACCATGAAGTGGAAATGACAGAACTTGAAGTTACTGAATCTACAAAGAAGATGCTTGATGAAACAATCTCTGCATGCAGTCAAACCGGACTGGCACCTTTTTGCGTCTCCAATCCTCCACCAGCGGTAAAATTTATCTTATTATTTACTGATCCGCCTCCGCTTTAACTGTGTGTTTAATATTGCTTTGCCTTACGTTTACAGGCAAACAGATCCTTCTGGAAACGTACTAAACCGGCCAAGGCTCGTCCAAAGACCAAAGTTACCAAGAAGGTTTCCAAGAAGAAAACCGCCGAGTCTTCTGATCCACCAGAAGATGAGGAATCAGATGCAGAGGTAAAACTTGACTAACTTGATTCCTTATTTGTACATTGTATTGACAATGATTGTTTCCTAGGAGGAGGCTGAGGCGAGCCATGCAGACAATGCTGAGGTAATCACTCTTTCTTCCGATTCTGATCTTGTGCCGGTTCAAAAAGTTTGCCGCACAATCCGGAAAGTAAAACTATCTCACCCTCTTGCTCATTTGGATCCAAAATTTTCTGTGAAGTCAGACCAAGCTGCAGAACATCGTACAACCCGGCATAGCGGTCAGCAAATCACGTCATCCGGTTTACCAGATACACCAAACCGGAAACGTCGTCCAGAGGTGACTTATTCTCCTGAAAAGCTTTATCCTTTGAAGGTTTTCTTCCGATGCCCACTCAATCCGTCTGATCCGAATTATCAGGCATCGTCCAACTCGTCTGGCGGTTCATCAACCACTCAGCTGCCTCCCCTCAAGATCGTTGTTGGGTAAGTATATTTTTGCATTGTTTCTTCATGCGTCAGTTTATCATATTCTAACTTTGAATGTTGTAGCTCCAAGGCCCGACTGAGTAAAAAGGCCAAGACCAGCGGCCATGCTAACGAAGTTGATCCGGAGAAGACCCCTGAAGATGAGGGCGAAAATCCTGAGATTGCCCCAGACCACTCTGCTCCTGAAAATCAAGGTGTTGATGCTAATCCACCAGAGGCTGAACCGGAGGTACAGGTTGATACATCAACTCCTGATGCCACCCCTCCAAATCAAACTGTTGATCCACCAAGCCATGGTACCAAGCCGCCGAGCCCTGCTGCCAAAGCGCGAAGCCCTGCTAAGGAAAATATCAATCTGTCAAGCCCCGCCGCCAATGATGATGTTGTTGTTACTGGCACGGCATATACCGCCCCTGGCAATCCAGTTGTTTTATCCAAGCATACCGCCAAGGATGAATTTGCGTTTATGAACAAGGGGAAAAGCAAAACGGATTTGTCAGACTATGCCGATTTATCTGCCCAAGACCTTCATTCCCGCTTCTTGAACCGTCTCTTCACCAGCCGAGACTATGAGGCCGGTTTGGTAAATTTCATGAAGGAGCGCTATGAGGTAAACCGTTGGGTCCTTTACTCTGCACCTTCATTGCATCGTAGCCCCCAAGGGCCGGTATGGCTTTAGAAAACCAAATCGGGACTTTGCATATGTCAAACCGTACTTTGTTGATTTCCCTTGTGCATTTCTGATCAAACACACATTAGCCCCCATGTGCCATGATTAACACTTGTATTAATCCATGGGACTTCAATAATAAGTAGAAAAAAGTAATCCTCATTAGCCCCCAAGTGTCAAGTGTATAACTGGTTATATGCTTGGGACTTTGAAAGAAGGTAGTGATATGCTCTTCTTGTTGTGGCAGAGTGAAATAAATCAACAAGTCTCTCAGATTGCCGATCTTCAAGAAAATGTGAAAACCCAACAAGCAGAAATCACCAAGGCCAGGGATGAATTGAAAACTGCCTTAACCACCATGGAACAGCTCAAGGAGTGGTTCAAGTCTGAGCGGACCAACTGGGATACTGAAAAGGCTGGGTTGCTGAAGCGGGTGGAGGACGCTGAAGCATCTCTTAAACCGGTGACGGAAGAGCTTACTGGATTAAAGCGCCAAATCAATGCCATGACTTATGCGATATTTGGTAAGTACTGTTGGCCAATGCTTTATGAACATTCCGCTTTAAAATTTTTCCGGTTTAACTTGAAATCCGCAAACCGCTGTAGGTGGCTGCATTGCACAGCTGGGCTCTAATATGCGGAAGAAGCTCAAGGCCGCCTATACGCTGATTGAGCAGTTGTATACCGGTGCCCAACGGGTTATCTGCGCAACTTCTTATGACAATGCAGCCCCAACATTGATCAAGGACACTCTGGCCAAGTTATCTACAACGCCAGCAGAGATAGAAGAGGTGAAGCGGTCCGCTGCCAGAGCTGGCGCTTTGTTAGCACTGACCCGAGCCAAGGCATGGATAGCGGACCTTGATCCGGTCGATATCGCCAAGGGCTTTCCTAGTGAACAGGAAAGTGGGGCAGTGTTTGACAATGACACCCTCAAACGTGTGATAAGAGAGATGTTCCTCTGGCGAGTCAACTGGCAGAAGAAGCAAACTTGACGGTTCACTGGTCCTTCTATGATGCTGACAACAATTATGCGGATTTAAATTTTTCAACCAATATTTTAAACTATTGTGTAAATTTATATACCTTTGTTCCAGACAAGGAGCACAAACAACTATTACGTATGTTAATTGTATTTCTAAAATTCCAAAATATTAAAACTTTGACAACATTTTATTTTGTGAACTATTCAACACGCACTAAAAATTATTGTGTAATAGTATTAAACCCTAGAAATGCATAAAACACGTCAACATTTTTTGTAGAAATGTAAGGATAATTTTACATAATCTTTTAATAATCATTTCTAAAACATGTTGAACCTTTTTTAATACACATTGTCAATTTTTTTAATGCATCACGTTTTTTTTTCAAAAACATGTTCTAACTTTTGAATACATGTGAAACATTTTCCAAAAACATGTTGATATGTTTCAAATGCACTAGCACTTTCTATAAGTTTATGGCAATTGTAAAAAATTTTCTTACATTTGTTCTTTCAAAAGGTAGAAACAATATCAACAACAAAAGTAAAGACAAACTTGAAAAAAAAACTGTGCCGAACTATATGAGTGCCATATATAAATGAAACGCTAGAAGAGGTACATAGAAACCAAAGCAGATTTTTGGATTACGGTGGCCACTGAGCACGTTTTCTTAAAGGTTAAAACTGGCACTTAAAAGTTTCTTTTTCTTTTTTTTGCGAAAAAACTTCCAATCTATTCATCTTCAATCATGGCAGTACAATGAACACCAAAAATAAAAATTACATCCTGATTCATAGACTACCTAGCGACGACTACAAGTACCGAAGCGAGCCGAAGGCACACCGCCGTCATCGCCCCTCCATCGCCGGAGCCGGGCACAACTTGTTGCAGTAGACAGTCAGGAAGTCGTCGTGCCAAGGCCCCATAGGACCAACACCCCAGAACAGCAACCGTCGCCGATGAAAAATAACGTAGATCGGAAGGATCCAAACCGAAGACACATGAACGTAGACGAACAACGATGAGATCCGAGCAAATCCACCAAAGATAGACCTGCCGGAGACACACCTCCACACGCCCACCAACGATGCTAGACGCATCGCCGGAACGTGGGCTAGGCGAGGAGACCTTTATTCCATCTTCAGGGAGCCGCCACCGTCTCGCCTTCCTGAGTAGGACACAAACCCTAACAAGATTGAATAAAACGATTAACAACGGAGCCCTCCCGCCGGCCCTTAGCCGGATCCACCGCGCCTCCATGGCCCTAGGACCACCGGAGACGAGGCGGACCTGCGCCGGCGCCGGCGAGAGGCACGAACCCTAACTTTCTTTCTTGGAGGAGGAGGAGGAGGATTGAATTGTGGGGTAGCACTCTAAAGGATTAAGTTTCCTTTTCTTTTTCACATACTTTTTCACAACAAAAACGTGTGCATGTTCTCTTACTGTAAAATTTCATTTGAAATTATATTATATTTTACTCTGAAATAAAGACAAGAAAACAGCCAAAAAACAAGCTGATTTTTGCATGTATTTGTCTTTTTTGGATATCTCACATAAAAAGACTGATTTTGATGAAAATTCACACTATTTATTACATTTTTATGTGTGCACATATAAATGATTATAGAATTTTTTTTGAGCTGTAGAACTTTGTTTCACTGAACTTCAGGAAAACGGGAACAATGTGACTCGTGCTACAAAGTTACCTTTTGCATAAACGCCGTATATAAATTCGACCTCATGAGAATCTACCATGATAGTTTGGTGTGGTGGACAGCCTGTGCCTACAATGCTACCTGCGACCCTGAGTTCCGACCATCGATTCTACATCCAACAATTTATTTCTACCGCATGCACCGTATTTGTATGGCAAGACTAGTTCGAGCACTCGTTTCATGTATTTTGCAACTTTAGGTACTAACTGAAGGCGCAAAATAAATCGAGGCACCACTAGTGTATTTAACTCTTTCCTTGACCTTGTTACCCTGGCATTCAAATTAGCAGAGGTCTTTTGGGAGTTAATGTAGGAGATCTTTAGCTAGCTAGGTCCTAATATTCTACACGAAAATAGTTATGGGTATACATATGGTATAACTGTCATGGCGCAGCTTTTCTTGATTTGACTAGCGGATGTATATGTGTACATGTAGTAGATGTTCCTTGGTCCTCGTTCCAAGTTGGAACAAAAGTTAATTGATTAACTCATTGAGTCAAGCCATTTTTATTTGTAGAATTTGGATGATATATGTTCCTCATTACTAATATAGACATATTTTTGCTTGAATAATTTATTAGGCACATAACTAATTAACGAGTACAATTTAATCTCAGTATTATATATATATATATATATATATATATATATATATATATATATATATATATATATAGACACACTAATAAAAGAAATAGGTATTCTTAGTCCGTCATGCTATTTTGTAGAAAACCCCCTAATGTTTCTGAGAATAAACCCGCAGTACATATAAAATGTTTTTTTAAATACTCATATCTTTTAAATAGTAACTCCAAATTTAATATATTATATATGAAATTTGATTATAAAAATGTATAGAATCTAAATATGATGTTATTTTACCTGTTAACAATTTTAAAAATACTATTTAGGCTGCAATGTTAATCAACAATGCATTATCCGTCTTTTTGCATACCGGTACTGATTTAGATTGGGGATGAACACGTCAGCAAAATTAGGATTGGACATCAAATTGAAGATAAATTTGTTAGAGACACCAATAAATAAGGACATGAATGACAAGAAATAAAAGGACCAAATAAAGATGGGATGCCCGCTATAAAATAAATAAAAGAGAAAATGTAGAGGAGATCCGATGAAGATGAGATGTTGCGCTATTCTCCTATATATAAGAAGAAGAAAAAAGAGGACATGCATGAAAAAAAATAAAAAGGAGACATGCATGACAAAAAGTAAAATAAAAGACAAGTTTGAGAAGAAATAAATAGTGATGAAACAGGGACCATTACCTATCACATGTATGGCAAGAAATGGTGATGAAATAGGGGCTCAAGTACAAACATGAGTGTGACGCCCCCGATTCAATCGTACACTAATCATGCACGCAAATGTGTACGATCAAGATCAGGGACTCATGGGAAGATATCACAACACAACTCTAAAAATAAAATAAGTCATATAAGCATCATATTATAAGCAAACGGGCCTCGAGGGCTCGAATACAAGTGCTCGACATAAATAAGTCAGCGGAAGCAACAATATCTGAGTATAGACATTAGTTAAACAAGTTTTCCTTAAGAAGGCTAGCACAAACTGGGATACAGATCGAAAGAGGCGCATGCCTCCTGCCTGGGATCCTCCTAAACTACTCATGGTCGTCGTCAGGAGCCTGCATGTAGTAGTAGGCACCTCCAGTGTAGTAGTCGTCGTTGGCGGTGGCGTCTGGCTCCAGGGCTCCAGCTTCTGGTTGCGACAACCAGGTAGAAGGGAAAAGGGAAAAGAGGGAGAAAAGCAACCGTGAGTACTCATCCAAAGTACTCGCAAGCAAGGAGCTACACTACATATGCATGGGTATATGTGTAAAGGGCCATATCGGTGGACTGAACTACAGAATGCCAGAATAAGAGGGGGATAGCTAATCCTATCGAAGACTACGCTTCTGGCAGCCTCCGTCTTGCAGCATGTAGAAGAGAGTAGACTGAAGTCCTCCAAGTAGCATCTCCAAGTAGCATAGCATAGCATAATCCTACCCGGCGATCCTCCCCTCATCGCCCTGTGGAAAAGCGATCACAGGGTTGTCTGTGGAACTTTTCTGGGTGTGTTTTATTAAGTATCCGGTTCTAGTTGTCATAAGGTCAAGGTACAACTCCAAGTCGTCCTGTTACCGAAGATCACGGCTATTCGAATAGATTAACTTCCCTGCAGGGGTGCACCACATAACCTAGCACGCTCGATACCATTTGGCCGGACACACTTTCCTGGGTCATGCCCGGCCTCGGAAGATCAACACGTCGCAGCACCACCTAGGCACAACAGAGAGGTCAGCACGCCGGTCTAAACCTAAGCGCACAGGGGTCTGGGCCCATCGCTCTTAGCACACCTGCACGTTGCGTACGCGGCCGGAAGAAGAACTACCCCCTTAATACAAGAGCATGCTTACGTTCCAATCCGGCGCGCGCCGCTCAGTTGCTGACGTCATGAAGGCTTCGGCTGATACCACGACGCCGAGTGCCCATAACTGTTCCCGCGTAGTTGGTTAGTGCGTGTAGGCTAGTAGCTAGACTCAGATCAAATACCAAGATATCATTAAGCGTGTTATTATGAAGCAATTGCGAACGCCGACCAGGGCCAGGCCCACCTGTCTCTCAGGTGGTCTCAACCTGCCCTGTCGCTCCGCCACAAAGATCCACACAGAGGGCCGTCGGGACAAAGGTCCTTTCAGCCCCCAATCCGTGAATCACTCGCGGGTACTCCTCGAGCCAACCCGACTTTAGTCACCATCTGTATAGTATGTATATATGTACAATATATACCCGTGATCACGCCCCGAGTTATCACGGCCCAATAGTATAGCAAGGCAGACTGACAAGAATGTAGGGCCAATGATGATAAACTAGCATCCTATACTAAGCATTTAGGATTGCGGGTAAGGTATCAATGACTATAGCAACAATGAAAGGCTATGCAACAGAATAGGAGTAACCGAACAGTAACATGCTACACTACTCTAATGCAAGCAGTATAGAGAAGAATAGGCGATATCTGGTGATCAAGGGGGGGCTTGCCTGGTTGCTCTGGCAAGGAGGGGTCGTCAACTCCTAGTCGTACTGGGTAGCAGCGGCGTCGGTCTCGTAGTCTACCGGAGAGAAGAGGGGGAAGAAACAATAAATACAGTGCAAACATAAGTAATACGACACAAGACATGACAAAGAGCGGTGCTAGGCGTGCCCTAACGCGGTAGTAGGTGATACTGGCGAAAGGGGGAAACATCCGAGAACGTATCCCCGGTGTTTCGTGTTTTCGGACAGGTGAATCGGAGGGGGAAAGTTGCGTGTTCGCTATGCTAGGGATGTTTGGCGGACGAACGGGCTGCGTATTCGGATTCGCCTCGTCGTTCTAAGCAACTTTCATGTACAAAGTATTTTCATCTGAGCTACTATTTATTTTATATCAATTTTAAAAGATTTAAATCATTTTAGGATTAATTTAAATATTTTAATTCAACATTATCCAAAACAGTGTTTGCTGACGTCATCATGACGTCATCATGACGTCAGCAATCAACAGAGGTGTTGACTGGTCAACTGACGTGTGGGTCCAGTGGGACCCACCTGTCATACTCTGTTTAGGTTAATTAGTGTTTAGTTGAACTAATTACTGTTTAATTAAACTAACAAGTTAATCAGATTAATTAAATAGGATTAATTAACTTAATTAATTTGATAATTAATTAATTAATTATCAACTTAATTAATTGATTGATTGATTTTATTATTGTTATTTTTTTTTTTAAAATGTTCTCAGGGGGATGGGCCCCGGCTGTCATAGGCTTTAGGGGAGCCTTAACTGGTACGGGGCTAGTGGGCATCGGGCGACTAGGCGCTGCGGGCGTCAGCCCGTTTGGGCGCTTGCCCAAGCAAGTGGAGGCGCCGGGCGCCAGCAGTTGCGGCGAGGTGCGCCGAACAGGAGGCGGCAGTGGGGAACGGCCACGGGCGGCGCAGTGGGGACGACGGCCATGGTGGAGTAGGGAGGCAGCGGGACAGTGCGGGGCGGCGGCGGCCGCGAGCGGGCGTCGGCGGCCGGAGAGGCCGGTGGATCCGGGTGCGAGCGTGCATGGCGAGGCTGGATAGGGGCGCGGGCGACTCGGCGAGGCACGCCCCAGGCGCGTCGAGGCGCGGGTGTCCAGAGGCGACTAGGAGCGGTGCATGGCGACGGGAGTAGAGGAGAAGGGAGGGAGGGCCTCACGGGGGTTCGTAGGGTCCGGGCAGCGTGCGCGGGGTGGTCCGGCGAGGAGGAGACGAGGAGGAGGACAGCGAGGCGGCGACGAGGTCCAGCGACGGCGGCGGGACGGTGCCGGAGGTAGCGAACAGCGTCGGGATCGCAACCCGGCGACGGCGGGACGGCGCCGGGCCCTGGCGTCAGGCTCGGGGGCAACGGGATCGGGGCGGCGTTTCCCCCGATCCAGATCAGGAGGGAAGGGGGAGAGCGAGTGGGGAAAGTGGGGTGGGGATTGTGGGGGTCGTGGCTAGGGTTCGGGCACGACAGGCCATATAGGCCAGGGCGGGGATGGGCCGGTGGGCCAGCCAGCTGGGCCGTGGCCCAGTTGGGCCGAGGGGGTTTTCCTTTTTCCTTTTTTTTGTTTGTTTGTTTTGTTTTTTTTACTTTTTCTTATTTTACCTTTTTTTGTTTTGGTTAATTGTTTGGGCACCAAATGAGTTTTGTAAAATAAGAGAGCTGGCCCACAAATCACAGCACAATATATCCTACCACCAAAAACTAGTTTGGGGTAAATATCATTTCCTATTTATTTTGTATTAATAAAAAGGTTATTAAAGAATGTTTTCAGCCACTGTTTGAGGTTGTTTTAGTCACTTATCAAATTTCAATAATGTTGTTTAATATTTTATCATAGCCTTTGATTTATCTACTATTTATTGAACATTTTAGTTTTAATATTTGAAAACTTTTATTGTTTGCTTGATTTTGAATTTTGAATTAGAATCGGTTTCGAACTAATGCAAGGTTAGCAACTATAACCGAGGTGATGTGGCATCGTTAACATCGGATTACTATAGCTTAATTATCCGGGCGTCACAATGAGACCATAAAAAATATCTTTTCCAGACAAAAAAACTCTTTTTATGATTAAAAAATCCTGCATCTTTTTAACAACCTTTTTAACTCTTCATTTATTTAAGAAATAGCTACAGATTCTTAGATTATAGAACATTTTTTATAAATTAAGAGCGTGTGGTATTTTTTTCTCCTGTTGCAACGCACGGGCCTTTTTGCTAGTGTTTAATAAATAGGAGAAACATAGAGACAACATTGTATTGTCCCACAAAAAAATTAGTGTGCAATTGTTTTGATTATATCGCTCGGCATGAGTGATAAGCTATTGCAAAAGCTATATCAACAATAGAGCTGTTTTGTAGTGTGCATAAACTAAGACCTTTGGTTTGGTCCAACCATCTTGGAGTATTACATACAATTAACGAAAAAAACTTGCTTCACTTATTATTATTGTAAGCCTTTCTTTTTTTCCTAAGGAGTACATATGTGTAGGAAGTTAAACGCATTATGGCGTTTGCTTGGAGGGCCCTCAGTTTGACGCCCAAATAACCTATAGGAGGCTTCCTGTCTTCCACATCTCTTCTCTTGACCCTATCTATCATCCGTATTTTCTATCAAAAGTTATGAACATGTGCTCAGCAGTAGGTTCCATTCCTTAAGCATATATGAGTATCAAGTACTTTGTAGTAGAATGTTTGCGTCATAGAGCCTCATCCGAGAAGCGATTGAATAAAACTACCACTTTCCCTTGGTGCCACTCCAGTATATGCGTTGATTGTTTCTGATGAGTTTGTGACAACATGGTCGTGGACTACAACTGTTTGGCTGGCTGTCATTTCCTCTTGGACCGTGTGTGATGTGCCCGTCAAAGGGGTGATCAACCAGTGGTTATGAACTCAAAACAATATGTGGGGAGGGTTTTTAGACATGAGTTATATTAGCGTCAAAACCCAAGTTTGCACAATCTATGCAGCCATTGCAAACTTGATGTGGCCAAAAAAAAGGGGAAAGTGGTGGTGGTGGTTGGGGTGAATTTCTCAAGTGGCAAATGGTCCTGCTTTGAGACTCGGGTGGGTTTTTCTTCAGTTAGGGTGCTGGTCCGGATCATGTCTTGGCCAAATATTTTCCCTGAACAGACTCAATTCTCACCAAACCCGACAAATATACAAAACCAGATACATATACATACATATATATGCTATCTAACACATACATATATATGCTATCAAACACATATATGCTCAAAAAATATGTATTTTTTGCCACAACCTCCTCCAATGTCCAAACTTCACAAAAATTTGCATGGGTATCACACACACGAACATCTTGCCCCACAAAAAAAAAGATGTTTTTGAATTTATTTGCTATTTAAAATGATTTACTATTCACACATGGGCTCATCTGAGCCCAGATGCAAAATAGATTATTAGAATTGGAACCATGCCCCCGCTCGGGGTGCAAAATAGCTTATTCTTTTCAATTAACAGGAGCCCTGCTCCCTGACTTCATTTCTCACTCAAAACAGAAACCCAACTTACTGGATCCATATTTACTTGGTTTCATCCAAGACAAACGAAAAAACATAACAAAACCTTAGTGGATTTCCGAGCATGAACAACCCCCCGAGGGCCTTCCAATCTCCTCATGAACACTTTCCGAGCAAGACAAAAACATTGCTTGAGATACAAAAATGACAAATTTGACATTTTTGTATCTCAAGCAATGTTTCGAATTTGATTTGAATTTTTGTAACAACATGGATTGATGTTGTGTCAACGCACTAAAAATTTTCGGGAATTTTTTCGAATATTTTTTACTGTGGAACGGGGGACCGGTCCACCAGTAGCACCAATTGCCCCGGTGCACGAGATACATCGTCTCTAGGGTGAGCACGCAAGCAGCCGTCATTGGGCCTAGCCCATGTAGTGTGCGATGTAGTAGGACGAGCGCGCAAGCGGTTCATGCAGCTCGCATGAAGGCGCGCCAACAAAAAACGCCTCTTGATTGTAATTTAAATTCTGTCTTCGGTGGCTTCGTAGAGTCTCCAAGATACCTCGGGTCACTATGTGGGTCTGCTCAATTAGCCCTAAACGAGGGGTCATGCGAACACAAAAGGATCTCCCCTTTTAAAGAAGGACAAGAAAAAGATAGAAATGGAGGTGACCTCCGAAGGGTGTGAAATGAACGAAGATTAGAAAAATGGCAGAGGCAGAGAGAAATTATTGAGTACTGTACTTTCAAAATTTTCTTTTGAAAACAAGCAACAAGGCCATGCAGAAAGCAGCTAGGTGGCGAGGCGACATAACAAGAAAAAAAGGCAGCACAAGGCGAACGCGTCGTGTGATGTGTGAAACAGGGCGATCATGTGAGGCCGGTGACCGGGCACAAGGCCAAAAAGGGGGGCACACACAGGCCTGACACAACCATTGCGAACACAACGACAATGTGACGCGATGGAAAATGCTCCAAAATGCTTCCAACAATAGTCTTTTCGGAGCAGCGATTTTTTTTGCCCAGATTTCAACAAATGTCATTTCATCACATATTTTTTCATGCAGTGAAAACATTCATCAACGTTTATCACAAAACAAATTCAGATTGTTTTGAATATTTTTACTATTTTTCCAATTTTACTGTTAATGATGGAGCATGTGTCATGGGTGCAAAAACATTAATTGATGAAAGGAATTGGATGATTTGTGAAACATGACTAGGCATTAATTTATATCATTCTTTATGCCATTCTATTTTCCCGGGATATTGGATCAATAGAAAAAGGTAAGTGTACAGTTATAATACGGAAATAACTTTGGTCAAGGTTGACGAACATGTGTCATGAACCGCGGAAACTTCTTTTTAGAAACATTTCATGTGGAAATATTCCCTGGAGCTATTCTGAAATTCTCATGAATCACCCACAAAAACCAAATTCTCATGAATTGTAGGCCCGGATTCTTAATTTCTTATAAAGAAAATGTGATCCTATTAAGAATTTGCTTTTTGTTTCCCTAGTTTCCAATGGCGGAATGTATGTCTCCTTGAGAGTCAGTAATACAAGAATTATTACTTGTTTCCATTATAGACAATATAGTGCTCTCAGAGATTTTCTCGTTGGGGCTAATTCTATGATCAGAGTCGCTCTTGCAGACTTATTATTCAGCTGGGGCATCACTTTCTCAGTTTTAGTACACGGAGCTATTCGACTTGGACTGAAACTGAAACAAGTGGAACCAACACAGCCACACAAAATACGATAACTAAAATTTCAACCAAGTAAACTACTAACACTGATATCCTACACAAACTACCAACACCACACAAATTATGGCCTCCATGGTCCATGCTGACAACTCTCATGAATTGTCGGCTCAATATTTGGGAGCTACGTGCATGCCTTTCTTCAATCAAGGTTGTTGGTTGTTACGTCTGCCTGAGCATTCGCTTTAACAGCATCCTCATCGTGTAAGCATAAACAGGTGGAATCAGTCATCCTCCGCTGCCTCCACATTTGTTCACTTCCAACCAGAAAGCACATTTTTTGCTCTTCTCAACTTGTGCCTCTCTGTACTTTTTGCATCTCTCGTCCTTGGTGTTCCAATGGCGGCCTTGGTGGCTAGCATGATGGTCGGACCACTGGTCAAAATCTTGATGGGAAAGGCATGCAGCTACCTCCTCAACCCGCACAAGCTGATGAAGGGAATGAAGAAGCTCATGGAAATATGCCCTAGAGGCAATAATGAAGTTGTTATTTTATATTTCCTTATATCATGATAAAGGTTTATTATTCATGCTAGAATTGTATTGATCAGAAACCTTAATACATGTGTGAATACATAAACAAACAATGTGTCCCTAGTGAGCCTCTACTAGACTAGCTCGTTGATCAATGATGGTTAAGGTTTCCTGACCATGGACATGTGTTGTCATTTGATAACGGGATCACATCATTAGGAGAATGATGTGATGGACAAGACTCATCTGTTAGCTTAGCATAATGTGATCATTTAATTTTATTGATATTGCTTTCTTCATGTCAAATGTATATTCCTTCGACTATGAGATTATGCAACTCCTGGATACCGGAGGAATGCCTTGTGTGCTATCAATCGTCACAACGTAACTGGTTGATTATAAAGATGCTCTACAGGTATCTCCGGAGGTGTGTGTTGGGTTGGCATAGATGGAGATTAGGATTTGTGGCTCCAAGTATCGGAGAGGTATCTCTGGGCCCTCTCGGTAATACACATCATAAGAAGCCTTGCAAGCAAAGTGACTAATGAGTTAGTTGCAGGATGATATATTACGAAACGAGTAAAGAGACTTGCTGGTAACGAGATTAAACTAGGTATGAAGATACCGATGATCGAATCTTGAGCAAGTAACATACCGATGACAAAGGGAATAACGTATGTTGTCATAACGGTTCGACCGATAAAGATCTTAGTAGAATATGTGGGAGCCAATATGATCCAGATTCCGCTATTGGTTATGGACCGGAGAGGCGTCTCAGTCATGTCTACATAGTTCTCGAACCCGTAGGGTCCGCATGCTTAACGTTCGATGACGATATAATATTATATGAGTTATGTGATTTGGTTACCGAATGTTGTTCAGAGTCCCGGATGAGATCATGGAGATGAGAAGGGGTCTAGAAATGGTCGAGAGCTAAAGATTGATATATAGGACGATAGTATTCGGACACCGGAAGTGTTCTGGAGCGTATCGAGTATGTATCGGGTCACCGGAAGGGGTTCCGGGCACCCCCGGCAAAAGATATGTGCCTATTGGGCCAAGAGGGAAAACGCACCAGCCTCCAGGGGCTGGTGCGCCCTCCATATGGGCCGAACAAGAGAAGAAGGAAAGAGGGGAAGGGAGAAAGGAAAGGGCGGGATTCGGCCTCCCCCTTCCTTCCCCCTCCCTCCTCTTTCCTTCCCCCTCCGGCATTTATGGAAGGGGGGAGGCCGAATTGGGGAGGACCCCAAGTAGGATTCGGCCTACTTGGGGCGCCCCATGGCTGCCTCTCTCCCCCCACACCTATATATACATGGGTGTGGGGCGCCTAGAACACACAACATCAATTGTTAGTCGTGTGGGGAGCCCCCCTTCACTGTTTACACGTCTCGCGGTGCTTAGGCAAGCCCTACACAGATCACTTCACCATCACCGTCACCATGTTGTCGTGCTGATAGAACTCATCTACTTCCTCGACACCTTACTGGATCAAGAAGTTCGACTACATCAACCGCGTTTTCAAACGCTTCCGCTTTCGGTCTACAAGGGTACGTAGACACACTCTCCCCCTCTCATTGCTATACATCTCCTAGATAGATCTTGCGTGAGCGTAGAACTTTCTTTGAAATTGCATGCTACATTCCCCAACAATGGCTTCCGAGCCAGGTCTATGTGTAGATGATATGCACGATTAGAACACAAAGAGTTGTGGGTGGTGATCGGCATACTGCTTACCACCAATGTCTTATTTTTATTCGGCGGTATTGTTGGATGAAGCGGCCTTACATGACCATGTTCATGAGACCGGTTCTACCGACATACATGCAACTAGTTTTGCATAAAGGTGGCTGGCGGGTGTCTGCTTCTTCTAATTTAGTTGAATCAAATTTGACTGCGGTCGGTTCTTGTTGAAGGTTAAAACAGCAAAGTTGATAAATCACTGTTGTGGTTTTTGTGCCATAGGTAAGAACGGTTCTTGCTAGGAGCCCGTAGCAGCCATGTAAAACTTGCAACAACAAAGTAGAGGACGTCCAACTTGTTTTTGCAGGGCATGCTTGTGATGTGATATGGTCAAGACATGATGTGATATACGTTATTATATGAGATGATCATGTTTTGCAAAAGTTATTGGCAACCGGCAGGAGCCTTATGTTTGTCTCTTTATTGTATGAAATGCAAATGCCATGTAATTGCTATTATTTATCAATATGCGTTAGCGATAGTTGTAGAAGCAATAGTTGATGAGACGACCATGATGCAACGATGGAGATTAAGGTGTCGAGCCGGTGACGATGGATATCATGACGATGCTTTGGAGATGGAGATCAAAAGCACAAGATGATGATGGCCATATCATGTCACATATTTTGATTGCATGTGATGTTTATCTTTTATGCATCTCATTTTTCTTAGTACGACGGTAGCATTATAAGATGATCCCTTAACTAAATTTCAAGGTATAAGGGTTCTCCCTATGTATGCACCGTTGCGATAGTTCGTCGTGTTGAGATACCACATGATGATCGGGTGTGATAGGCTCTACATTCACATACAACGAGTGCAAAACAGTTTTTGCACATGCAACATACTCAGGTTAAACATGACGAGCCTAGCATGTACAGACATGGCCTCGGAACACTTGAGACCGAAAGGTCGAACTTGAATCATATAGTAGATATGACCAACATAGAGATGTTCACCATTGATAACTACTACATATCACATGATGATCGGACATGGTTTAGTTGATTTGGATCACGTATAGTTTAGATGACTTGAGGGATGTCTATCTAAGTTTGAGTACTTTAGTAATTTGATTAATTGAACTTAAATTTATCATGAACTTAGTCTAGATAGTATTTGCAAATTATGTTGTAGATCAATGGCTCGTGTTGTAGCTCCCCTGTTTTTGATATGTTCCTATAGAAAACTAAGTTGAAAGTTGATAGTAGCAATGATGCGGACTGGATCCGTGATCTGAGAATTATCATCACTGCTGCACAGAAGAATTATGTCCTTCATGCACCGCTAGTTGACAGGCCTATTGCAAAAGAAGATGCACACGTTATGAATGTTTGGCAGGCTCAATATGATGACTACTTGATAGTTTAATGTGCCATGCTTTACGGCTTAGAATCGGGGCTTCAAAGACGTTTTGAATGCCATAGAGCATATGAGATGTTCCAAGAGCTGAAATTGGTATTTCAGACTCATGCCGGTATCGAGAGGTATGAGACTCTGACAGGTACTTTGCCTACAAGATGGAGGAGAATAGCTCAACTAGTGAGCATGTGCTCAGAATGTCTGGGCACTTCAATCACTTGAATCAAGTGGGAGTTAAGTTTCCAGATAAGATAGTGATTGACAGAGTTCTCTAGTCACCTTCACCAAGCTACTAGAACTTCGTGATGAACTATGATGTGCAAGGGATAATGAAAAAGATTCCCGAGCTCTTTGCGATGCTAAAATCGACGAAGGTAGAAATCAAGAAAGAGCATCAAGTGTTGATTGTTAACAAAACCACTAGTTTCAAGAAAAAGGGCAAATGAAAAGAAAGGGAACTTCAAGAAGAATGACAAGAAAGTTGCCACTCCCGTGAAGAAGCCCAAAGCTAGGCCTAATCCTGAAACTGCTTCGACTGCAAAGGAAATGGTTACTGGAAGTGGAACTGCCCCAAATACTTGGCGGATAAGAAGGATGGCAAAGTGAACGAAGGTATGTTTGATATACATGTTATTGATGTGTATTTTACTAGTGTTCATAGTAACCCCTAGGTATTTGATACCGGTTCACTTGCTAAGATTAGTAACTCTAAACGGGCGTTGGAAAGACTAGTTAAAAGCGAGGTGATGATGTGTGTTGGAAATGATTGCAAGTTTGATATGATCACCATCGCACACTCCCTCTACCTTCAGGATTTGTGTTGAACCTAGATAAATGTTATTTGTTGTTTGCGTTGAGCATGAATATGATTAGATCATGTTTATTGCAATACAGTTATTCATTTAAGTTAGAGAATAATTGTTATTCTGTTTAATTACATGAATAAAACCTTCTATGGTCATACACCCAATGTAAATGGTTTATTGAATCTCGATTGTAGTGATACACATATTCATAATATTGAAGCCAAAAGAGGCAAAGTTGATAACGATAGTGCAACATATTTGTGGCACTCCCGTTTAGGTCATATTGGTGTAAAGCGCATGAAGAAACTCCATGCAGATGTGCTTTTAGAATCACTTGATTATGAATCACTTGATACTTGCGAGCCATGCCTCATGGGTAAGATGACTGAAACTCCATTCTCCGGAATAATGGAGCGAGCCAATGACTTACTGGAAATAATACATACCGATGTATGCGGTCCGATGAGTGTTGAGGCACACGGCGGGTATCTTTATTTCCTGACCTTCATAGATGATTTGAGCAGATATGGATATATCTACTTAATGAAACACAAGTCTGAAACATTTGAAAAGTTTAAGGAATTTCATGGTAAAGTGGAGAATCATCATATCAAGAAACTAAAGTTTCTACAATCTGATCACGAAGGTGAATATTTGAGTTACGAGTTTGGCCTTCATTTAAAATAATGTGAAATAGTTTCACAACTCACGCCACCTGGAACACCACATCGTAATGGTGTCTTCGAACATCGTAACCGTACTTTATTAGATATGGTGCGACGACTAGGGTTCTTGTATATCATTTAAATTCCTATTGTGTTTCTATAGAATACACTAGCTATTCCAAGAAAAGTTGTATGATGAAAATATAAGATGTATGATTAATATTAATTTTCTTTTGAAAAATACCGGTGCGATCCCTTAAAAATGTGCAAACAGAAATATACCTGATACTTGCTTTTCACTCATAGAATGCATAACATACGGTCAAACACCTGGTGCATTTATCTTAAACAGTTGCTTCAGAAAAATATCAATCGAACCAAGTGCATGTGGATCTAGTTTTGAAAGTCTCATGACGAGAAACATTAAAAAATACAAAAAAGATCATATAAGGTTGATTTTTATTCATATTCAAAACAATTCTCAAATTTTGTTGATATGTCCTAGAAAACCATGTTCATACCAGAAACTTGATTTTCATGGTAAAAGTAGTTTTTTGAAAATATTGTGCAAACAATAATATAGGTGCAACTTCTTTTTCACTCATAGAATTCAGAACATAAGATGAAACACCCGGTTAGCCTACCTATTTGTGAGAGAAAAGTAGGTTTATATTAAACAGTTGCTTTTAAGAATATCGATCGATAAAAGTCCTTAAGAAATGCAAACATGAAATCATATGAGATCGAGTTTTATCCATATTCCAAATAATTTTCAACTTTATTGATATGTCCTAGAAAACCATGTTCATACCGGAAACTTGATTTCATGGTAAAAGTAGTTTTTTTTAAAAAAATTCATTGGAACATGTCGATATATATGGTAAAAGCAGCATTTGATTTGGCCAACTTTGTAAAATCGATGGGATTTTGGGTACATGGCGCCGACGTCTTCTAGTTTGAATGCGTGTGTGTTGATGCTCTCTTCATGTACAGGTTGGTCCATGTCTAATGTAGTTGTTTAGAGTGCTCTTGCACGTGTGATGCGCTTCGATCCATCAATGAATTTATTTATTTTTGGAGTGAGGGGGCGAAATACGCTGACAACGAACGGGCCTTCGCGGGGGAAGTCGGATCCGCCTTACATATTAGCTAATCTCTACCTAATCTTTCCCTACTAATAAAGCACGGAGTGCTTCTGGTCGTACGTCGTCGTCACTTTTGCAAAAAAGCCCCTCTATTTTCAAGAATTCAACCCGCAGTCCCTGTTTAAGTGGATCGGGGAAAACGATTCGTTTTTGCACAAAACACCCTGTCGTTTGGATTATTCAACCCGCGGTCCGAGCAAATTTGGGTTTCCCTCGTCCGTCGTCGAGCGTGATTTTGCAAAAAAGTCCTTCGGTTTACATGAAATTAACCCGCAATCCTTGTTTTAGTGAGTCTGTATATAACATTACATTTTGCAGAAAGCCCCTTGTATTTATTTGAATTGCAACCGCCAGCCTCGTAGTCTTATCCATTTCTCTGGCGATGGCTATGGCGACGGCGACGGCGACGGCGCCCGCGCCCGCGAGCTCCTCGAGCCGCGCCGCCGCACGCTGCCCGTTACCCACCGCCGGACCCCGCCTCCCGCCGTCCGC
>NC_041393.1:732030729-732037878 GCF_002162155.2 Triticum dicoccoides | reverse complement strand
CGTATAATGTTGCCGTATTAATAGCTGCTCAATCGGTTTTTGATCATGCTGTGAACATTGGTGTGTTTATGTGTCCTTGCTAGAAGTCTTAGCAAAAGTGACGAAGTGATTGACTGATTATGAGCAGACTAATATCGACTGTACATGTATCAATACAAAAAAAACAGAAATTGAGAGCAGGGTTATGGATAGAGTTCTAGAGATTTAGGAGCTCCTCGCTCCACACCTACATTCAGAAACAACAGTTTTGATGAATCTGTCCTTCTACTTGTGTTGGACCTTTAGATGCTACATCAGATATTTAACAACTGCAGATTCAATGAGCAATCAAGCAAATCACGTTTCTCTTGTGAAAGATGTGAAATACTTGACCAGCTTGTTCCTTTGTTCCTTTGTTCCTTTGATCAAGTTTCTTATCTGGGTTTCATTGATTGAAATATTGGAGAAATTTGTATGCTATTTGCTGATGCCTGTGTTACTATGTTACTACCTCTGATCCCCAATTTGAGCAAAACTTCAATGCTTATTTTGGCCTGATTTGTATGCTATTTGCTGATGCCTGACTATGATTTTTGGTTGTCGCTCTATTACAGTGCAGTAATATATAATTTGGTCTGTTTGTGTTGTTGTGTTACTACCTCTGATCCCTAATTTGACCGCGGATGCTGCTGCTACACCCGCACCACCAGCCCAAGGTCAGTCTCCTTCACCTTGCTCTATAGCGCAACTCCCGCCTGACACCATGTTGGCTTACTTCTGCCCCTCTGGTTTGGAGAGTGTGCGCTCTCAGCTCTGCTGGGCCGGTCGTGCTCTCTTGCTGATTCTTACCTGCAGCTCCAACATGAAAGCCTACAAATCGACTCTTGAGATTTGTCTTCAAAATAGGATTTTTTTTTTTACTATTACACACTCTACTGAAGTTACATGATGTGCAGTTTAGAAAGTTGATTACTGGGGGACTTTTACTACATGTCCAATTATGGTTTCATGATAAAAGGATCATGCACCAAACGTTTGTTGAATTGCTGCTTCAAGAAAATGTATGGAGTTTTCATTGCGTGCTTCAAGTCATTAACCATGTAAAATAAATCCTATAAGCTGTTCTTACCATACAATCTTTTGAACCAATTTTTGTAAACTTAGTACAATATGATTATTGTTTTTGTAGGCTTTCCTATAGATATATTTGAGCTATTAAAAATGTGATTATATCATTTGTCATCTGAAAACCAGATTCATTTATACATAATGGGACATAATGTCTAGAAAATAGTCACCAGGTACAAACATCACTCTTGACCTACATTGTACAACATTGCATAATTTTCTGTTTTTCTTGAGGTACCGCTCAGTATTTTTTTATCGCATACATAGATAGGACAAAGGTCACAAGAGAGTGCACCTTGCTGCATGTGCACTCACTTGATTAAGATATTCAAAGTGTGAGCTTTTGAAATTTCCAAAAATAAGTCAGATTGTCATTATTAACCCATGTGCACATGCAATGCTTTCTGACTCTCTGACAATTGTCTTTCACAATAATTTGATGAACCACCATGTCACCCTTCCGCTTGGTTCCATGGGAAAGCAATTTACAAAGCTCCAGTTGGTCAATACAGCCTTGATTCCATGTTTTCTACCACTGCTTAACTTTATTTGAGAAACTGTTGTTGTTATGTATCCAGGATAGAGTATAGAGTTGTATGCAGGATATAGTACTAGCGTTGGAATTTCAGGGCATCCAAAAAGAACTTAGTATGCTTCAACCCATGTTTTCTACCATTGCTTACCTTTATTTGAAAAATTGTTGTTGCTATGTATGCAAGATACAATACTAGAGTTGGAATATCAGGGCATCCAAAAAGAATTTACTATGCTTCAGGTAAGAAAGTTAATTTGTTTGACTTTTGTAGGGACTAAATTACTAGCTTAATGCATGGAACTTATTGAGCTGCAGTCATGGCATGTGCTTACATAGAGACCTTCGTTCTGTGGATATACCTCTTCTTATAGGACAGGTTGTCTACGAATTATCCTGAGGTTCAATTTCCATAATAAAATGTGTGTTTTTATTTATCATGGTTTCTCTTCCTGCATGACCAAAATTTCCAGATGTTGTTTTATCATTTCCTTCCGACGCCATTAAATCTCAATCTTACCTATGTTGAAATGGTTCCAGCATGTGCGTGATGCATTGCTCCCCTTAGTTTTCGGAGGAACATGGTGCTATTCCTGGTGCTTTTGGTTATGAAAAAACTGACATTAGTCAGGAACTTTCTAAGGTGATCACTTTACTGCTCTGTTCTCATCGTACCATTTCTACACAGTTTACTGAGTTTAAAAATCCATGCAATACTCTAATTCTGAAGCTTTGGTTTATGTGAGATGTGGCTGAAAGAAGAAATGAGATAGCCGAGATTCTAATGGATTTTCCCCAATCGACAATGATATTTCATGACATGATGTGAAAAGTGGAGCCGCTTAAAGTACATGGCGAGCTCACCATGGCCGCCTTTCTTCCAACAGATTGGGAACCGCCGACCGCGACCCATGGTGTGTAGATGATACACCGGTGAGGCGTTCCAAGGACGAAGAGGATCTCACGATTTTCGGGGATGAGGAGGATCTTGCGATTTCCAGATTTCAAGTGTCTACACACTATATGTAGTAAGTTTTTTAGAGAAGTAGTCAAATTAAATCTGGATACCAATTTATTGGAACATTATATTTCTTACAGAAGTAGTCAAACAATGATATCAATTTGTTGGAACCATCAAGGAGGTGACACTCCTGGAGGGTATATATTCTCCATCTTATGCCTATTTGAAATACGGTTATAGGTCTGTACTTTGCCACTCATATTGTAGTACTCAACTTTAGCAATGATGGAGCAGGAAAGTGTGCTGAACCTTCTAATATGGATACTGCACTTGTACGAGCTAGGGGCCACTATTGCTTATCATATGGATCGTAGATGTCGTGGTAATGTACCGCCTATTTTTTTAGTATAGTGATGATATGTTATATAACAATCTGGTTGCCGTGACGTAGCTATTCCCTGCAGGGCCAGTGAAAAAGTAGAATAAAAAGGTTCATTAGAGAAATAATAGAATTAACGATTGAATATCCAATGGCTTTGATTTTATATCTATGTGGAAGATTGACGTAAGATTACGTGTACAGTATACAAGTGAAAAACATTATAATTTATTTAGATGAGCTATTACCAAAGTTTTTTTATCAGAGGGGGGATCCTGTATCTTTATTATCATTATCAAAAACATGACTCTAGGCCCTAAAGAAACAAGAAAAATACATAACAAGTCCTTAGACTTTTGCAAAAAGGAGCTCAAACTGATGCAAAACATGATTGGGTCCTTGCATCCGTGTAGGTTCCACCTCACTGTTGTCGGGAACGAGCCACTTGGGGCAACGAGGTTGCTACGACTTTAGGCCATACATAGCCTCGAACAGAAGAAACACTGCCTCCTTGTTGGCATAGCACTAGGAGGAAGAAAGAGGTGAACGGATAGATCCGGCGCCACAGAAGGCTGCCCTACAGCCCGAAGAGTGACCGGAGCGATGAAGACCGCCCATCGATCGCCAAAGACCAGTTTCAACGAGCGGCGTAGCTTCATAAAAAATTCTGGTGATAATAAGCTCACATTGGATCATAGAGTATAATTTCTGCTGAAATTAACACCAAAGCTTCTATTGCAAAAAAGATTATGAAATATGGACTATTTGTTGGTAATCTTGAGTCGTCTTGAACTTAAATATTGGCTTTACAAGAAGACTTTCTTTTTTCATAATAATGGATGAGCAAGAATTTTAGAAACCAATGTTCCATTTTGTTATCCACGTAACGTAATCATCTGTTCAATTCATTTCCCATGGCAACGCATTTTTATATGAAATATTAAAGTTTTATTAAAAAAGGAAATTTCCATGTTCAACATTTATTAAAATTGGATATAAAATATGACGAAAAATGAACCATCAAGTAGGTTCTACCACTTTTATCGCCCGGTGCAACGCACGGGCATTTGTACTAGTAATAATAAAGCGCGGTGGGTTTCCGTCGTCCGTCACCCCTATTTGCAAAAAAGTCCCTACAGTTTGTTGAAATCAACCCACAGTCCATCTATAAGTCATAACGAACCTTTTTTTAAATTTTTTTAGAAAACCCCCTGAGATTTCAGGTAATCAACCCCCTGTCCATATTTAACTCATACGAATCGTTTTTTTGTATTTTAACAGAAAACCCCCTAACTTTTCGGTTAATCAATCCAAGTTTATCTAAAACAAAATTATTCATATCTTTTAAACCGTAACTCCGATTTTAACATATTATATATGAAATTTGATTAGAAAAGTGTGTAGAATCTAAATATGCTGTTACTTTTAGCTGTTAAATATTTCTAAACTATTATTTGGGTGCAAACTTAATCTATAGTGCACTGTCCGTTTTTCTTTCGCACCGGCGGCGATCCAAATTGCAAATAAACACACATTCAAACCAGATTGAGTGGGAAAAAACATTGATAACCACGCATACACAACTCTGAAAAACCTCACGGGAAAAAACAACACTTTTCTCATCTTATTCTGAGCGATTGTGTGCTAGTAATACGTATATAAGCTAGTACTCCCTCTGTTAGAGAGGTAGGAATTGTTAAGGGTCAGACGCTTGGCCGGGATCGTGCCCGTGCCTATGATGTCCGGGACGGACCCGCATGACGTACCTCCGCGTGCGAGCGCGGGCGCCATGGAGTGCGCGCCTGAATCCGACACCGAGAACTCCGGCCCGGCCCGTCGCCGTGGAAAGTGCATCGCCCCGACCTTTGCCGACTCTTTGCCCCCCAAAGCGTGGGGTGACAGGCCTGTGCCACTAGGCCCGGCGACACAGATGCGCGAGCATCTCCTTTTAAGCGTGTCGCCAACGATCAGAATTACCGGTGTGGGACTAAAAATTGATCAGTAAGTATCTGCACCTTCGAAGCACGGAAATAACTCAGAACGCTAGTACTACTAGGCTAGTGGCGCAGCAGACATGGATCGGCGACGGGTCCCGCAGAGGGCAGATGCATCCATCGAACCGTTGCATGTGTGTGGGTGTGTAGTGTTTTCTTCTGGGGGTGACCGTCTGCCAGGGCTAATCATTCAGGCCGCCATGCCTCACTATGTGATCACGCTCCAAATTTATGAATCAATCAACGCCTTTCTTATTTGTGCTGCTGCTGCGGGAGCAAGAGCTAAGAGCAACTCTAGCAGACCCCGCATCCTGCCAGCCCGCAAAACTCGTTTGCAGTTTACGCAAAACCATTTTTACGGGCCGGCGCGGGCTGGCACAGATGCAGACCCTCCAAACGGATCCGTAAAAAAATATATTCACGGAATATGCTTTTTTACGGGTCGGCTTCTGCGGGTTCTGCTCGGGCACTACAGCGAAGACTCGCAAACAGAAAAACTGCAAATCTCGCATTTGACATAGGGTTTGGCAAATAGTTTAAATTCAAACGACATAAACAGTTTGGCAAATTGTAGTCGAATGGTTCGAAAGGGGCTTGATCAATGTCAACCGCGTTCGTGTCCAACAAGTTCACAAACTCGGTTGCATTGTTCGAACCACCGCTATAGCGAACGATAACATGTTACGAGCTATCGACACTAATGGCGAAAATGAAAGGGAATCGCTAGACCGAAGAGGCATACCTTGCAGCCATTTCGTCGAACACCTCACTCGCGGGGGGAGCGGCACCGTTGAACGGCATCGCCGGAGCACCTCCTTGCGGGGGAATGGAGTGAGAGGTGAAGAAGGTGGCTTCCTTTTAGTCGGAACCTTCCTCCGCATTACGCCCGCGGTCTTGCCGGCATTCTCCGCCGCCGGCCGGGATCGCACTGCGGCGTTGGTGCCCGGAGCGCGAGCCATCGCGGCGGGGGCAGCTGGATTCCCGCCCTGCACGACCATGTTGCCCTGCCGCTTGCGGGCCGGCGCGGCGTGTGCTTAGGCGACGGCGGCGCGGGCAACATGTCCGGCGACGAGATCCGCCCGAGGGGAAGGAGCATGCGCGACCTCGACGGTGATGGGGGACAGCACGGGGGCGTCCATGGCGGCGAGGAACGGCCGGGGAGGAGGAACTGGAGCTTGCGGAGGGGGGGGGGGCAATGGTGGCGGAGGGTGCGGGGAGCGGAAAAGGGCGCACGGGAGCAAGAGCTAATAAATCTCGACTCGTGCGAGTAAATTGTTTTCCGGACGCATGACCGGACCAGGCGTGGTGGCATATTTTATACTAGTAGTATCGCCGGCGGCGGCGGGCCGGGAACAGGTGGATCTACGGCCCTTCATCGCGGGTGGCCGGATTTGGCTTTCCTGGCCGCCGACGGCTGCACCAAGCAATGGAATGGTCGGGGAGCACCTCACGCAGCCCCATCAAAGGTGCATCGCCGCATGCGGGTGCGGGTTCGGCTTGTCGCCGCCGCCGACGGTTTGCCGGCATGGATTCGTCCGGTCGTCCGCCGGGCTCGGCCCTCGCGCAGTGGCTCCGTGGCTCACCGATGCCGCTCATACAGTGCGACGACTGCGCACGGACAGTGCTACGGCTGACTTCGGGCATGCTGAAGCACCCCCGATGGGTGTTCTTCAAATGCGAAAACGACGGGGTATGTGCTGTTTTCATTCGGCTCATTTCGATAGCTCATTATGTTAGATCATTTCGAACATCATCTGGCGTGTAGGAAGATGGATGCTCATTTTGGTTTTGGGCGGGCGAATATATTGATTTATTGGTAGAAAGAAAACTGATAAATGTTCGTGCACTCCTTAATGCAATCGAAGGCAATGAAGCGCATGGATGTGCAACTAGAGGGGAAGCAACGTCTACTTCTTTCTTAGAACCAAAGAAGAAGAATGAAGAATGCAAGATCAAGAATCCGCAGATCAACAGTGAGTGCATGGAGAAGATATTGCTTCAACTAGTGGGAACAGTTATGGAAGTTAAAAATCTTCTAAAATGCATACTTGTGGTTCTTGGTTTCTTTGGTCTTGCTATTCTAGCAAAGATTTGGTGATGTCCTATGTATGCAATGTGGTTGAAAATGCAAAGAAATGCAAATTGAGTTGCAAATTTATATTTTACGGGCCCGGGG
>NC_041393.1:732022126-732030491 GCF_002162155.2 Triticum dicoccoides | reverse complement strand
GCTGAAGAGGCAGACCCCACAAAGCCGACCCGTAAAACAGGATACAGGTCGGCTTTGCGGGGTCTGCCTCTGCGGCCGTTCGCGCCGTCCTGCAAAACAGTTTTCCCGCGAAGTGCAAGCGTGAAATGTGGGTCGGCGGGATGCGGTGTCTGCTAGAGATGCTCTTAGCCTCGTTGGATCGATCAGCAAGCTGGAGCTCGCATCGTCTTGGCTCACCACAACAAACTCGTCTCGCACTCAGGCCGCTGCCGCTGTTGACTTTCTCCACGCAAAGTTCATTTTCCTTTCTAGTGAGATGGGGCCCTATTTTTCAGTTTCGTACAGGGACCCGGATTTTGCTCGCCCGGCCCTGTGTGTACGTATGTCCTTCGCGTCTCTTTTTCTGCAACATCATGTGTGTTGCAAAATTGCCTTCCGCAACAGCATCCACGTTGCATAAAAATGAAGACGAAAAAATGACAAATATTTTTGCAACATTGTCTGTGTTGCATTTTGTTTCCCGCAACAACACTCATGTTCCAAAAATAGTGATGAAAAAAAAGCTGCAACATCAACTACGTCGCAAAAGATTTCTGCAACATAAACTTTGTTGCAAAGTATTTCTGCTACACTACCCTTGTTGCAATAATAAGAACAACGTTGGATGTTAGATAGTTGTACAACCGATCCGATGGTTGCCGAGGCGACGGATCTTTTTGTAAGATCCACCGGCCAACGGGTAGCATGGCTCAACTTAGAATCTCATAACTCTTGAAGATCAATACATAAATAATGTGTCCAAGATAGACCGGTAAACATAAATCGGCGGTTACCCTAAAAAGCCATGGACCGGTGGTTACCCTAAAAACCATGAACCAATGGTCATGAAAAATACAAAAGTTATCTATATATAACAAAAAGCAAATAATAGGCCACATTGCATGATTTAGTTTATGGTATAGCATAATTTAGTTTTGATCTATTGGACATGGCTGAAACAATGAAAGAAAAAAAAGTGATACACTGAGTTATATTGTACTAGAAGAAATCTGAGACCATGAGCGTGAACGTTTTCATCTAAAAAGGAGTTGCAAGTGGGCGGAATTCGCAGGTAAGGGGACCGACCGATACAGTCGGTGCTACCTCTGAGTCATCAGATCCCGTTTCAATTCGGACGCCGGTGGGATACGTTGCCCTGCCTATTATTTTCCGGACGGACCCGCATGGCATCCGCATGCGAAACGCCCACAGACGCCATGACGTACCCGACTGAATCCGATTCGCTTCCACCCTTACATGAACCCTAACTAATTTGATGCAACTAAAATATAAAGAAACCCTAGGCAGAGGTAGGGGAGAGGGAGGAGTAGGCGTGCTCACCTCGGGTGCCTATGACGAGGGAGGGGAAGGCGGCGTCGGGGTCGGGGCTCAGGCGCGCGGCAGAGGGCGTGGCGTCGAGGTCGGGGGCGGGGGCGGCGTCCGGGGCGGCGTTGAGGTCGGGTGCGGGGGCGGTGTTGAATCCGGGGTCGGGGCGGCGTAGAGGGTGTGCGGAGAGCGCGCGGCGGCCGACGGGCGAAGGCGGCGGCGAGAGCGGAGGTGTTGGATTTGGGGGAAGTGGCCGTGGGGAAGGACGAATCCCGTGGTTAAGGTAGAAGTAGCAGTAGCGCGTTCCACAAAGCGCGCTGCTGCTACATTAGCTACAACCCGTTCTGAGATACACGCTACTGCTACTCCTTTCTCTTTTCTTTCCTTTTTCATTTATTTTTCTTCACATTTTATTTTTTTCCTTTCACCTTCTTCTATTTCTTTCATTTTCAATTACCTTTCCATTTGCTTTCCATTTAATTTTATATTCTTTAGCAGTAGCGAGTGTAGAATGAAATGCGCTGCTAGAAAGAAAGTAGCGGTAGCGCGGTTCGATATAGACTAATATGTGTAGCCTATCGTTTATGCCATGAGAATTTTACTAGTAACGTGTTAAGTACAAGGCGCGCTACTACTAGAACTTTATCTGTAGCGTGGTTTGCACATGCGCGCTACTGCTACTTAGCACCAGCGTGCATTTTTGACCCACGCTACTTCTAAAGTTCTGTGTATAAGGTTTTCCCTAGTAGTGCATCGTGGCCACGGTGTGGGCCCCCTCTGGTACTACTTTCGCTCAATAATTCTTATCAATTCCAAAAATGAATTTCGTGGAGTTTCAGGACTTTTGAAGCTGTGCAGAATAGGTTTTCAATATTAGCTCCTTTTCTAGCCCAGAATCTCAGCTGCCGGCATTCTCCCTCTTCATGATAAACCTTGTAAAATAAGAGAGAATAGCCATAAGTATTATGACATAGCGTGTAATAACAGCCCATAATGCAATAAATATCGATATGAAAGCATGATGCAAAATAGTCGTATCACCCCCCTGGGCGCGCCCTCCTACCTCGTGGCCGCCTCGTTTCTTTTTTGACGTCCACTCCAAGTCTCCTGGATTGCGTTTGTTCCAAAAATAACTCTCCCGAAGGTTTCATTCTGTTTGGACTCCGTTTGATATTCCTTTTCTGCGGAACACTGAAATAGGCAAAAAACAATAATTTCGACTGGGCCTCCGGTTAATGGGTTATTCCCCAAAATAATATAAAAGTGCATAGTAAAGGCCATTAAACATCCAAAACAGGTAATATAATAGCATTGAACAATAAAAAATTATAGATGCATTGGACACATATCAATGTCTTACGTCACCAACATGTCTTTGCAGGCCGACGTTACCATGTGCACCTTACTTTACACCATCAGTGGCCAGAAGGTGGACGTGGGGAAGGCGACGATAATGCAGCCGAAGGAACAATTGTTCCACAGCCGGTCGATCCCCCCTGACGTCTTCAAGGTTTCTGTGGTCACTATCGAACTGGGCCATGAGAATTTAGCTCCTCTGGTGGCACTAGCGGGAGATGACGACGAGACCCCGCCGCGGCTTGGCAATTGCAAGCGTTGGGTCCTGTTGTGGCCGAAGAGTCTGCTTCGCCTGGAAGCGGCCGGGAGCACACCCACCACCAAGTAGCCTCAGCAAGGTATTAACACCAACATCCCACGTACCCAACTAGCGTCGCGTGTCCTGCCGGGTGAGGAAGAGGCTCCATTACTGCCTGATGACGTCGCCGCCATCAAAGAAGCAATGCATGATGCCACCGACGAGGATGACGATGACCCTCTACATTATCTCAATACCGGTGCCTCTGAGGATGGAGGATTGATGGCTCGGCAGTATGAGTACTCAGGGTTTGAGCATGATGAGTTGGTGCCTGAATTGCCGGAGGATGAAAGTATTGTAGGCTCACTTCCAGTAGGAAAGAAGCATAGGAAGGGATCGAGGAAAGGCAACAAAGCTTCTTCTATAACCTAGGCACCTCAGCAGCCTCGGATTCAAAACAGCGGAAAAAATGTCATATCCCCGATGATCCGATCCTACCTAAGGAAGCGGTAGAGGCCATATGTGGCAATCTAAGGAGACTTCATGACGATGTGCTACGGAGAGACAAAAGCCTGATCACCTCGGAAAATCCAGGATACCCGCTATACGTGGTTAACGTGAGCAACAAAGGTCGTACGTCTACATATTCCTCGTGGAAAAGTTCTTCCTTCGATTCGGTTACATCTTCAACATGTTTCACTTGAAAAAGTTGGATTTTATGTTTCTTCGCCTTTTTGCCTTGCACATGAACCACATAATCAGGATTGAGCTGATACCATATATCTGTGTCGCCGACCCGTACTTCATGCACGAGGGCTTCTTGCAGTCTACCCACAACACCGTGAATACGCGAGTAACTACATCGCTGATTTCATGGTCGCAAATAAGGAGAAGGAGACGATTCGCGTGCCTTATCATCCCATGTAAGTCATCCGCATATATCTTTCCTTTGATTTCAATCATTCATTTGCACGCGTGGAGGCTAATTTGAGGTGTACTTTTTTTGCACAGCGACGGGCACGCCGTCCTCATCATCCTTTACCCCCGATTCTCCTATGATCTTTACTTGGACTCGTCGAAGAACATGAAGAAAAAGGATTGCACCCACATCAAGTTTGTTCTCAACAGTGCTATCTTGAGCTAAGGCCTATGGGGTGGAGAGATTAAGACCAGGAAGACAAGGAACCACCCGTCCGCCTTCAGCCATAAGACCGAGTTCGGCTGCATCCAGCAACCGAGTGATACTCTTAGTAATGGATTATATGTCCTCCACCACATGCTGGAGTATAGATGGGATCAGCTGAACCTTCGCATGTCACCTAGATCCGGCGATGCCCATATTCTGCAATGGGAAAAGAACCTAGGAAATATCCCAGATCATCGACTTCTACATCATTTCTATCACATCCAGCATGAACTTTCTCAAATCATCATGAAGGAGGTCGTTGAAAAACAGGGATGTTCTATGTAGAAGGGCAAATGTCGCGGAAAGACGTCCGAACACGTGTATTGGCTCAGCATCGCGACCTGAAGCCTTTCACTATGCTCGGGGACTATCTCCCTGACATGGATGGATGGCACGACATGTTGGAGTGATTGACGATATATGACAAAGTGTCTGTTTAGTTCATACTTTCTTTATGACAAAACTTTGAGTTATGCATGACGAAACTTTATTTGGATGTAATTAAACCGTCTTCCTCAACTATCGAAGATCACTCTATTTAGGGCATTTTGGGTACGATGAACTTTGTTATTTACGCTTATGATAGTTGCTTCTATTTTTGCGAAGTCTGTCTCTTTCTGTTGCTCAACTATACTAGATGACCAGTTGCGCCAATGGCGCAAAGGCCGAGTGTAATCCAGGTATTGGAAGAGTGTGCACTAAAATATGTAAACAGAAAATAAAACATATATGGAAATAAGTCGCAAAGGGCAAGAGCGAAACAGGCTTTCAGACCATGAAAGTTAGAATAGTTACAGACCGATGCCTACTTATATTGCCTTATGAATGTTACCATACGGATTAGGAGTGATAACAGGGTGTATTCTTGTATAGCTCTTTTCCCCCATTGCCTCCTATTTATAAAGGATAAGTAAACATCAGATTGGACCATCCCAGATTGAGCATATCACAAGCATATTAGACATGAAAGTGCCATTTTTAGTACATGGCCAGCAAGACAGAGTATTAAAGACTAATATGGTTAGCACTCAACAGCCATTGCTAGTTAAAATGATAAGCCATACTATCTTGATGGTACATAACAAAAAAGCTCTAGCATTTCCCGCCAGTTATACTACTCTTTGCTCATCAAGCTTCTTGTTCTGGGAGAGATCACACCAAGCAAACACGATTCAGTTGAGCACAGACACATAAAGATTCATGATGAAGAACAGAGTTAAATTTATCTTGCATAGAAATTCTCTCAATTGTCAGAAAGAGGAGACTTTGGGCCTGTTCTGAAACCATCTAGCTTCTCCAAAACATCCCATATCCAGCTTCTTGGGTCGCTTCTTGCTTCAGGTGGCAAACAAAAAAACGTTCTGGAGCTGCAGCAGCTTCTCCCAGCGCTTGGATGAGCTGGCAGCCCAGCTGGGGCGCGGAAGGCCTGCTGGTTGGCACGTTGGGCTGGCTGAAGGAGCCCATCTCGGGCAGAACTGCAGATAGGCGGCGGCTCGGCAAGCTTCACGGCGGCTCTTGGCTCGGGAAGAAGAGAAGGGAAGGGGAAGAAGGGGGGCGTGGTCGTCTTGGTGCTGCTCCTGACTCCGAGGCTCTCTCGGGCGTCAACGGCGTCGGGGCTTCGAGCCATGGGGTCGCAGTTCCTTGTAGCAGGCGCGACGGGTGGCGGCAACGATGGGATCCGGCGGGAGATAGCCTTGGATGGCCGGATCTGTAGTCGGAGGCGAGGATCTGGCCGGCGACGGGGGCAGCCGGGTGTGGCGGCGGTGGGGGTTCGAGAGGAGGGACGAGGGAGAGGGGAGATGTGACGAGCGGGTGCGTGCGGGATCGAGGGTGGAGGAGCTGATCGAAACATTTTTTTGGGCGGTGGCATTATGGCCGTAAATAACCCGAACTCCAGATTCACCAAAACGTGGAGCTGGGAATGTCTCGCTTCAGAAAAATGAACTACAGCCCACGATAGCTTCTTGGATTTCAGCTTCAGGGAGCTACGGCGTTCGGGCTCGCTTCAGGCTGGGAATTAGAGAAGTTTGGAGTTGGAGTACTTCAGAACAGGCCCTTTGATAAAAGGTTCTTCTATCTGTTTGTAATCCTGACATTTCCGCTTGTCAAGCATCATGCATCTACAAATACAAGGAAAAATAATATAATTTACATTACAAGGAAAGAAATAGGAAAATTATGTTCTCTAATCCTGATCATGTATGTATCGAACAATTAAGAATGCAATTCAAGTGCGTTTACTAAATCGTAGATGACAAAGTAAAAACTTGATGTAGTACATGTGTTTTCTGATCCACCCACAAGAATCTGGGCCCTTCATCCAGGATCAGATGGCTCAGACATATTTTTTCCATTTCTGCAACCGTGGCCCTTCTTCTATTGTAGTCGCTCCCGTTCGAGAGAAATAAAAAGGAACAAAGTTCCCCCCCAAAAAAAATCCTCAAACAACTAATAAATAAAAAGGAGCAAGTTGCCACACCAAGCAATTAGTGTGGATATGTTGTTAAGAGACACTTGGTACTGCTAGAAATTAAACAAGTGATTCACTAACGTAGTAGTCCTCACTTGTAATTTACTATGAACATGAAACATAGAGGACAAGACCCTAAAGTGAACTATCCTTGGGCTCATGAAAATAATTGTGAATACTGAATCTGCTGTGCAGTATAAAAGAATTTAGTTATTACCTTGGCTGACTTAGGAAGCAACTGCACGAGCCATCGTCAACATCAATTTATATATCCATCTTGATAGCGGTTGAAGAAAGATAATCAGGAAACCGAAGCCTAACATGCAAAGTTCAGTAATCGAAACACCAACTCCATCAGTTTCAAAGAAAAAGTATAACAACCAACACTTGAGACACAAATGTTATTGTAGGTACATGATAAGCGATATTCAGTATGATTCTGAACTACTTGAGCTCTAAGTTTTATTTGCAAAGCATGACACATGACTGAGCTTCTTATATACATACAACATGTAATATGCTTCAACACGTAATATGCTTCAATTTTGTTTGAATAAGGCAATTCTTAAGCAAATCTAATAACAATTTTCCATTGCACGTCTTCAACCTTTCTCTCTCCATACTCACCTTGATCCTATCATCACAAGAATTGAAGAAAACATGAAGTCAAAGTACAACTGAACGATACAAATTGAAAGAGGGATTGTAGCACTTATTTTTCTTCTTACCATAAGATCTCCTTCAACTCTGCTGCTTTGGCCTTGCAGACATGGCCGGACAGCTCGCCATTGTGACTGCAATCTACACATGAAGCTACGATTTTGTCATTTCTGCCCGGATAGCAAGGATGTAATTTCTTTGTGAAACTTCATATGAGGGTATATCGGTTGACTAAGTACGTTAGAAAAAATATTCAGATTTTTTGGGTTTACGTCTAGCCTACCCCAACTTGTTTGGGACTAAAGGATTTTTTGTTGTTGTTGTAGTAATTTTTTTGAATTTACTATTCATAAGGGGTGCGCGTGGAACCGTTTTCACCAAATCCGCGTCCTTCAATAGCTATACTACTGTATTGAGCTGCCTATTTAATCACGATCGACATTCTAACTGTAGGAAAGATGTGTCTATCTTGATCATCAATACATCACCCTTACTAAAACATATTTTTGAATACATACTTCAAATAGAATAATTGTGCAGAGACTCTGCTACTATAATATATAGATGGCAATATAATTTAAAACAACAGCTCAGGTTTATGGCGGATGGGCTTTGAGAATACAGTCCAAAAAGGGAATCAGGTGCATGTGTTAAGTATAGATTAATGGCACGAGCAATGTGCTTCTTCCCAGGTATATCATCAACGAGTGAAACAATAGGGAGAAATGTCATGCCTATGACATCTGGTGCCGAGGAAACAATTTTTATCCACTCAACAGAATTCTGAACAAGATCGCAACCTCCCTCCTTCTGAAGATCACTGTCATGTCCTGTGTAGGGGACTGGAATTAGGATTTGTTGGAAGTAAGAGGTGCAGTACACATAGAAATTCTGCGTGGCGATGCCAATGTCACATACGGTGAAGGAAACGGCAACGAAGCCTAACATGTATGGTAGAATTTGCAGAGCAGCAGATTTGCATCACAGTACATGCAGAAGAGAAGAACGCGTCCATCTTCCTCACCTTCTCGAAGCTGCAGATGAAGGGCTCGTTGGGGGCGGCACCAGGGGGGCGAGCGGCTGCGCCCGCGGTTGCCGCGGTAGGCCTCCC
>NC_041393.1:732004014-732021653 GCF_002162155.2 Triticum dicoccoides | reverse complement strand
GGCCGCACTCCTCGGCTCGAGGTCCTCCGGCTGAGGCCCGATCGAGGCCGGCCACGTGGCGGACGCATCTGGGCCACCACGCGACACGGATGAGGTGCCGCTAGCTGCTGCCCTTCTCTCTCTCCCTCTCATCCTCTCTCCCGACGCCGCCACCACCGCTCACCTCGCCTCTTCGCAGGCCGGCGCTGCCACCGTTGCTCTTCTCTTTGCCACCGCCGACGCCGCATCCGCCGCTCCCACGCCACAATCCAAACGACCCCGCATCGATGCGCCGTCGCTGCCGCTGGTCTCCCCCGCGCCACCTCCTCTTCCTAATTTCTTCCATCGGCGGCGCAGTCCCCTCCCCCCTATGGCTTCATGGTGGTGAGGGCTAACGGATTGGGGAGGAGAAGAGGAGGCGGCGGATTGGGGAGGAGGAGAGGAGCCGGCGGATTGGGAAGGAGGAGATGAGGCGGGGACGAAACAGGCGAAGCAGCTTTTTACACAGCGGACCGAAGCGAGGCAGCGACGGCAGCAAGCGAGAACAGAACCCCCACGCACCCAAGAGACCGACAAATGGGCCCGACGCAGCTGAAGCGGAACGGACGCAGGCGGGTGCAAGCGCGAACGGTAAAAAGATTCGAACCACCCGCGATGGACGGGGCTGCCACCGCTGCCAACCCACGATCGACGCTGAACCTCACTCCAGACGGACACAGACACACAAACACGGCGCGATTGCGAGACGAGCCCGCGCGCAAGACTGGCCCAGCCGTCATCCACTCTAGCGCGAGAACGAGACGTACAGGAAAACGGACGCCCCGATTCTTACCAGCGCGATGAAAAAACACTGTCGCTGGACAACGAGGCAGAACGTGCCGGCTGGATCGATCCGAAGCTGCGATGCCGCTTGGTAGGCGGGTTGCATAGCTAGATTTATATGTTCAATTTGTTGTATATCATTGGCTCATGTGACGATGCAGGTGCATAGATCATCGATGGCGAAGAAGTGCTACGCGAGGAGTATACGACGAGTGGTCGGAGTGTCAGGCTCAGGTGTACCGGTTTCCGAACGACAACCAGTGGCTAGTTTAGGTTCATGCTAGTGCGAGAGAGGGATACCAACCGGCGCCTCAAGAAGTACTACATTATGTATGATGAGACATGTCAATAGTGTGCTTTCTCATTTCAACCTCAATTATTCTCTAGTTGGCAAGCATCATGTGGTGTGGAAAGATCTACGCACATATGGCCAGTCAAATATATTTGATCATGATTTATTATTGTTGACAATTATCTCTATGATAAATGAGTTAGGAGGCGAAACATTAAGACCCTATCATTCTCTGTCTTCGATGGATGCCATTTGTTCTAGAAATATGCTTTGAGTACTAGCAATCATACAAGGCTATATGATGATTGAGTATGTGGAGCTCTTACTTAGACTTTGTTGAGAATAAGTTGAATTGCAGTTGTCTGGTGACTAAGATCATAGGTTGTTAAGTTTCAAGAGAAGGCATTTGTTTGAACCGTAAAATGTGAATTGATTGCTACTTATCATGATGACTTTTATGAGAAAGAGTTGCTGTTATCATGCTAGAAAAAGTGATTGAAATTATCATTGATCAAACTTATGCACTATGCAAGCATTCACACTTCATAATTTTTTAATCATTTACCTACTCCAATGTATCTAGAATTTATGAAGTATTGATGCCATGTTTACAAAAGTTTTATATGGTTGGGGTGCAATTTTATATGATTTAAATGGAACTAACACGGACTGACGCTGTTTCAGTAGAACTACCGTGGTGTTGTTTTTTGTGTACAAATAAAAGTTCTTCAAATGCACCGAAACTTTTTAACGATTTTTTGGAAGAAAAGAGGCATTAGAAGCTTCGTGGGAGGGCCATAAGAGCCACGAGGTGGCCACTACCCACTAGGGTGCGCCAGAGGACTTGCCCGTGTGGTGGTGGGTAGTGGGCCCATCCAAGCCCATCTGGACGTGAGACCGACTCCAAAAAAATCATATAAATACAGAAACCCCCAGAAATAATCCTAGGTCAGAACTTTCGATGCCGCAAGCCTCTATAGCCATGAAAAACAAATCTAGACCCTGTTCCGGCACCCTGCCAGAGGGGAAAATCATCACAGGAGGCTATCTTCATCATCTCAGCGGCCACCATAATGAGGAGGGAGTAGTTCACCCTCGGGGCTGAGGGTTTATACTAGTAGCTATGTGTTTGATCTCTCTCTCTCTCTCTCTCTCATGTTCTTGATTTGGCATGATCTTGATGTATCACGAGCTTTGTTAATATAGTTGGATCATATGGTGTTTCTCCCTCTCTATCTTTTTGTGATGAATTGAGTTTTCCCTTTGAGATTTCATTATTATCGGATTGAATACTTTGTTGGATTTGAGAGCACTTGATGTATGTCTTGGCACTCAACTCCCAGATTCCCGAGGTGGCATTGGGGTAATCTATGCATAGGGGTTGATGCATGTTTTCGTCCTTGTTTCTCTGGGAGAAATCTTGGGGCAATCTTTGAAGTTCTTTGTGTTGGATTGAGTATTATGAATCTGAAATCGTTTGATGCATATCGTATAATCAACTCACGGATACTCGTGGTGATATTGGAGTATCTAGGTGACATTAGAGTTGGTTGATGTGTATCATATGGTGTTATTTTAGTACGAACTCTTCGGCTGTTTGTGACACTTATATGGATATAGCTCGATAGATCGATCGGAAAGGATAACTTTGAGGTAGTTTCATACCCTACAAACAATTTCGTCTTATTTTCTCAGCTAGATAATAACTTTGGAGTGATTCCTCATCGCACGTTGAGGGATGGTTATATAATCCAATTATATTAGCATTCTTGAGAGATTGCATTAGCCCAAGTATGAACCCTAGGCCTTGTTTTCAAGCATTGCAATTCCGTTTGTGCTTACTTATATTACATGCTACCTTGCTGTTTTTTATTGTTACTATTACAAAAATCAATATCTACTATTATTACTACACTTGTATCACCATCTATTCGCCGAACTAGTGCACCTATACATTTTACCATTGTATTTGGTGTGTTGGGGACAAAAGACACTTTTTGCTATTTGGTGCAGAGTTGTTTGAGAGAGACAATCTTCATTCTACGCCTCTCACACGGATTGATAAACCTTAGGTCATCCACTTGAGGGAAGTTTTCTAATGTCCTACAAAACTCTGCGCTTGGAGGCCCAACACGAGTCTACAAGAACAAATTGTGTAGTAGACATCAGACGACCATGGCGACCATTGCAACAGCCGCACTGGTGCAGTAGCTGCTTGTAGCGGCAGCTTCCGATGATGAGTGCAGGAGGCCCTACTTCGCCTGTAAGCATGTGATGACCCACCCTGAGATCGCCATGGCGTAGGAGAGGTGCTACGATGACCTCTCTCATACCAGGGAGGACTGCACTTACGGTGTCATTCGGAGGTTCCGAGTGGAGGGGCTCTACTATGGGACCAACGATGGGACCGTCTCGCGCCTCTGCGACGCCGCCTGCCCGCAGATGCAGAGCAGCCTCCGTGATTCCAACAACTCTTCTTCTTCCACCTGATTCCGGCGACCGTCGCTGGTGTTTGTTTCTGTTTCCGCGCGTATGTTTCCTAGCTCAATTTTTCGGGAATAAAAAGTGTTGATTTATCAAGCTAGATCCAGCTCGGTCGCTCTTCAGTTTGAACTTGATACCAACTCTTGTAACCCCATCGTGTCTCGTCCTTGTGGCTTGTCATAGCTGTTAACTAATGTCCTTTTCATGTATTTGTTTGTTTGTTTGTTTTTGCGAAGAGGCCGCGCTCCGTTTTGCCAATTTCCATTACCACATACATCCCGAAGCAGCAGGTGCCGCATCCTTGAACAAACGACACAGGGCATAGATTAAGGATCAAACAATTGATAGGAGTAGGGTGTGGTTAGTTCTCAGTTGATTGAGACATAACGAAGTCTCAGTCAAGTGAGACAACATACCAAAAATAAGAAGAAAAAATGATAATTTGCACGGATCTTCATGTAAGATCTCATGAATATAGCATCGCAGAGACTTTTTTAGACTCAGTCGATTGAGATTTAGTAATCCTGATAGGAGTAATAGGAAGATTAAATTTTTTGGCATCATTTGCCATAGAAATATGATCATTAGTAATTCTCCATCATTAGTTCCATCTCCAGAATCATGTTCAAAAGATAGGGTGTGGGAGCAGTATAATTTCTTCTATGTCCCTAGAGCCGGATTAACTGACAGGAAATTGCTCTCCAGGACATGCGTAGATCATTATTGCTGATGAAAAAAGGTTTCCCGCAGAATGTATCCCGCCTTGAAGATCATCAGTGTTGCGGCCACCCACACGTCCCCGGGGAAAGGGGGAGGTGTGGGAGCGGACGCATCCAGACCGACACACCCTTGTGTCGGTGATGGGGGTCTGAGCACATCGGCGCCGCCCATCCCTCCAGCCCAAACTCCCCGCCCCCGACACACCCCCCTGTCGCCCTGACTTGGCATCCAACGCAGAACTGCGCATGGCCACCGACACAGCCCCGGCCACCTACAAGGAGGACCCACCAGGACCGCCGCCAACCCCCGAGGAAACTCACCAGGGAGTTCAACTGCGCTGTTGTCGCCGTCTAGCCGGCGTGACGCATTGAAACCGACCAGCCGCCCACCTGCCACCGCCGCTGCACCTCGGCCCCCACCATCCACGACCATGGCAGAGGCGGATGCCCACAACTTGCTGCTCCCCGCCCATGCCGCCTGTGCCCAGATCTTCCCGCACGCTGACATGGCTAGCGCCGCCGGAGGTAAGAGCTGCAACATACTCCCTCCATCCCAAATTTTTTGTCTTAGATTAGTCTAGATACGGATGTATCTAATACTAAAACGTGACTTGATATATCCGTATTTAGACAAATCTAAGACAAGAATTTTGGGACGGAGGGAGTACAAGGTTGTCCTATATGTAGCCACACAGCAGTGCTATACATTCAGTACGACTATAATATGCCAGACAATCTACAACCCTATTCAATTCACATTGATGCTTGTGCGAAATAAACTCACTGTCAACATCTCAGCAGCAATATGTCCATAAGCAGAGCCATCTAGGTCATCTCTAGAGACAATGGAAAGAGCAACTGAAAAGTCCGACCACATCACTGCATGAAGATCGTTATGTTGGAAAGCTAGTGCATACCGATCATTACCGCATGTACCTCCACTTCCAACACCTCTTAGCAGTTTAACAGAAAGCGACATGCGACAAGCTGCAAATACAATTGTTCCATCATGCGTCCTGAGGAGCATATATCGGTCCCCGAAGTACCATCTGATGCCCAAAAAGACCTGTACACCAAGGGCAGCCATATTTTTTGGCGGCGGTGGCAAGAACAGGTTTGGGGCATCATATTTTTGTTCTGCTTCCCTCTAGGAATTCTGCAGCGGCATCTTCCCTTTAATGATATCTCCGGTTGTGAACCACTGCGTATTATTAAGTTATGTCATGTAACCACCAGTAACTTGACCAGTGCCTCCATTGGTGTAGCTTCTTTACCATGTGTCATGCCTGAATTATGTAATGCCAGAAATCCTAGACGAGCACAATGACCTTGTTGCATGATGTTTGACGTCCTCCTCATATATTTTTGCCGCTCCACCAAGAGATCGCAAGCTTATGAAGAGAGATAAAGGGAGAGAAACTCAATGCAACGAAGAAGCTTGAGATGGCACAAACCATGGCGTCCATGACTAGCCTATCGCAGTCACGCCAACAAGTTCACCGGCAGCAGGTTGACCGAAGAAAATATAGTGAAACTACACTCCTCTAAGGCATGAGCCATATTTTCTCTGGAAACCCAATATCTGGCTGCGCAAAATTGGTTCGCGAGAAAGGTGATAGATAGACGTTCCACACAAATGTTATTGACCGGAGACACTTGGTCAACTCAACTACTCAAGCCCAGACGTCTCTGATTACAACTCAGAATTTGATGATACGCGCACAGTCAGGCCTTGAACCATCCTTGCAAGAAGAGATTGAAAGCGGGTACCCCTTGTGTGAAAAAAAAACACTGCAAGATGTAGTCTACAATTTTCCTTGAGCGCGATGCGGTGTAACGATGATCCTCGTAGGAATGGAAGTACCATCAACAACTCTCCTAAATTATTGCTTGACTAGTGCCATCCCGTTTTCTATTCCTTTCCACACAGTGGACGCGGTAAACACTGGATCCAACAAATTCCCATTGGGGCCGGTATTATTTTGCACCTAGCAATCATGCACATAAGCCCTCCAGGCCGTCGACGATGCATATCACGAAAACACATACCACCCTTTGATTTAGGGAGCATCATTTTGTCCCAATTCAACTAGGACATATTCCATTTTCCTTTCTTTAGGATCCACCAACATATGTCAGACTAGCTTGAAGTGATCAATATTTCCTTCTTCCCAGGAAGCATCTGTCTCTCCCGTTAACTTGCTTCCCAATACTTGTAACAGCAAAGTAAAAGAAACCAAGCCCACAAATGTGAAATAAATATCTGCGGCATAAGACCTAGCTTGTTACAGACATGTGCTTGCCATTGGAATTGAAACAAATACCAACGCAAGGTCATCCCCAAGGACCCCAACACCGGCAGAGAGCCAAGTGGAGTTTCTCACATGCACGACCTGTGCGCTTTTAATTACAGGCTACTGTTCCAACAAGACGTATGGGAACGACGACATAGACACAGCCTTGGCGAGCCGAGGCGTACATGGTGAATGGAGAACCTGAACAAAGACCTTAGAGAAGTGCCGAGAAAGCTGGACGAATGTCTGGTGTGCGAGTGCCAGTGTGTGTATTTGTCGTCTTTGCCACGTTGAAATGAGCTGGCTTGGAACCCATAATATTGTGTCAAACACCCGTGCTACTGCCACGCCCTGCAACGGCAAACCAACCATGCGCGAGGCAATGGCGGCAGCGCGGGGAAGAGCAGCACGAGATGCACCAGGTGGAGCGTTACCTCAATCGACTAAAACGCAGTCTTTGAGACCAAAGATCGCACATGCAATGCTATATATCTAATCTTGACACAAATAGAACCTATCACTCTATCAGCCAAGCACCTTCTTTGTTTGCTGCAACTCCCACGAGCTCCTCAAATAGATGCACGCTAGATTCACCATATATAATAGGACTACCTTTCTTAAAACATGAAGGCAACTAGACCAAAGTTCATGGAACACAAGGAAAGCTGGTGTGATTAAGGTTATCTAAAGGAAAGCTCATAGTGTTATGCCTTGTAGCTTATTCCACTCTCTATAGTAGTTCCCTTCGATTCAACGCAGTGAAGAGCGGCATCCGAATCCCGCTCCAATGCCTGGAGTGGCAGCGGAAGCAGAACAGAACCCTCCTTCTTTTGATTGGGAGGGACGACCTCTTTCTCTTTGAGAGGAAAGTTCTCTACAAAAGGCCCGCGCCTGTCACGCCCAGATTCTGGACACATTGCGTGACCAAGGAAACAAAAACTCACAAGTTTCTTCCTAAATACGAATACTATCTATATAAAGCTAACCTAGCTAAAAGATATTGCACCAACAAGCAATGGATCGAGCTAAACCTAAACTACAAATGCATCATGGAACATAGTCCCGATCTAGGAACTCCCTCAAAGGTTCTTCTAGTGCCTCTATAACAGCTTCCCACCCAGCAGTTGTCGGGTAAGACTCGTCCCAGAAGAACTTCTTGTCAGGATTCTTGCATAGGTCGTAGAGGTGCTCCCCTGAAGGGCTAACCTGTCCACAGTACCCCAGCTCGGTGGAAGCCTCGCAGCAAGGTGTCAGCTTGCGCTTGAAATTGTTTGACTGATCCGACCCTTCACCTGCATACACATAGTTCCAACAGATGTTTAATAAAATGCATGCATGTGAAATCTGATTTAATTTGCATCATGCGCGTGCAGACATATAAAGTACTTACCAGGGGCGTGATTGACGATGTCGGTGAAGGCAGTGTAGAGGTCCAGTATGTGGGCATTATTCTTGTTGCCCATTAGGTGTTCTATATTGATGTTGTGCACAGTTGCGGCATAGTTGGCCAGAAGGTCGCATGTCGTGTAGTTGCTCGAACTAGTCCGCAAAGGCGTGCAGCCAATGGGATGCATGTTGTTCACTAGTACCTTTCTCACACCTAGCCTCTGTAGCTTCCCCACGTTCCTCGCAATCTCGGTCGTCACATTCCCAATATAACTATCGATCTGGATGGAATAGAAGTTACTTGGTAAGAAGATGGGTATATAGTAATTGCGGACTGGTTAGTGTTTGTAAGTTTGAGTCTGCTAACTACTACTCACATCATCGAAGCTACTCAAGAAGGCATTCTCGACGTTGGCACCAGTCATGTAGTCATTGCCGGAGATGGAGACAAGAGCGACGGAGCTCTGAAGCTGTTGTCTTGAGATGACCCCGGCATTGAGTAGCCTCGTGAAAGCATTGACCTGTGTGGCAAGGGTCGGCACCTTCTTGTCCGGCACATCATAGACGCCAGCGCCGCCGAAAGCAAAGGTCATGCCAGATGGGTCGCAAGATAGATGTGGCGTGAGCCTGTACGATGGAGGGGCTTCACTGAGGCCCAAGATCCTTGCTGCAAGGGAAATAAATCAATAAATATGAAGGATTATTTTTAGTAGAACACATATAAGATTGTAAGGGTCGGAACTAAATTATCTAGAGCATTGATATGATGGATTATTTTGAATGATCTTAGATATAAGGTTGTACGTGCTCAAAAATAAATTCTCTATCTAGCTAGGTACTAGCATACCAGTATATATACTGAATACGTACCGATGAAGTCAGATTGAATCCAATAGTTGGAAAGGCGCCCAGTTGGAACAGGAGTCGCAGATCCACGGGAGTCGAGATAGGAGCCGTAGGGATAGCTCCATTGACGCCATGTGTTGGTCTCTGGGAGGTTGCCGTTGTCGACGAAGCCATCCCCGAAGACGAACATGCTGGACCATTGGTTCTTTGACCCCTGATCAGCCGAAGGTGTGCCTCGTGCCTCCACACGAGCCCCTGTCAGATAGATCAATCATGTCTCAGTGCATGCATGAAGAACTTGACGAGATCGAAGTATAACATGTATACTCGTAGAGCTAGTAACGAATATCTAAAAGCAAAAGCAAGGCTGTAAGGAGTTTATGATGTGCATACCATCCTGTGCAAGGACGAGGAGGAGAAGGCAGAAGACGGTTTGCATGAGCTCCATGGTTACGAGGCCGGCGCCCGGCGCGGAAGCAGATGGCCGGGAGGCGGATGGGTATAGCTATGGAAGAGCTAGATGGTTGTGGCCGTGCATGAGCCTATAGCTATATTTATAGAAGATTCTTCTGATCGGTAGGTAGGTACGTATGGCACATGGACTCACTAATCCCACGTACGTACGCTTGTAGCTATGGAATGCATGCGTCAACGTGGAGACGAAGGCACGTCTTGGGACACCGATAGATACAAGAATCGTGTGTAGCAACCTTTAAACGACAGATAGATAGAACATATATCAGTAAGACGGAAAATATTTCAAATAATACAAAGTTTTCCAGCTCAAATAATCGTATACAAAGTTTTTCTGCAGCATAGGCCTACTAAACCAAATGATCTAGGATTCACCCTCAAGACGTGTCAATCTCAAAAATATTATCTCTTTATTAAAGCCATATAGAATAGACTCAAGTTTTCCATGAAAGGAAGAGGTGGTACTAATTAATTAGTACCAGAAGATGCATGTTTAACGGCATTATGCGATGTCACTGGTGTAATGGGACTCATACTCATCACCGCAAGTCAAATCAGATTACTTTCAGGTAATCGAATCCAAAATAATACATAACTTAACTCTGACTATACTTGAGCCATCAGTGAGAGGTACTAACCCGTTGCAGCCCGTGCATTCAGGGCATCCTGTTGTCGAGTATTAGGTGTTGGCGAAGCCAAATGAATATTCATTGGAGTAACCGTCTTGCTATTGTCCCCTGCACGGCATATCAGACATATATAAATAAGTTAGAAAAGTAGCATGCATGTAATATAGGAGTGCTATGATAATCATTACAACACTAACCAACTGAGCCTTCACCGTTCTGTTGTTGTTGGAGGCCATAATGCCTAACTGTTTCTGAGCTAGGTTGAAAATATCGATTCTTATAGACGCATATGGAGCGCGCATTGTAAAAATTGCATCAACTCGACCGATCATGACATCTAATGCAAAATTAGTACGGGTATAATAACTAAAATTTTAATTTCCACTAGTTGATTACATTGATGTTGGATTTTATGGACTCCTCTGAGTGAGTCCTAATGTCATTAAATGTTTAATTTGACCCATGATTTTTTTTACTGGATCTACCTAGTCAATGGAATATGTGTTGAATGCATGCAATACAGAAATGGTTTTGGAAATTATTGGAAGTGCATTCAAATTAATGTTGTGTTCTCTGAACATGACAAGCAAGCCACATATAAAATATATTACTAGTCGCCAATGAAATAGTGCTCACATTTATGTGGTTATGATCAACTCCTCGACAGATATATATTTCAAACTACATTTATCAGTAGCTGAAATAAGGCACGAAAATGCACTAATAAATTTTACATTTATTTTCTCTTGCTAGAAACGGCAGAAAAGTACTGATAGTCTTCTAAACGTGTGAACAAGATATCTGAAATAAGTTCAGGATCATGTGTAGTTTCCTTGGCCTTGCCACTCAAATTAGCACAAGTCTTTTGGGAGTTAATGTAGGAGATCTTTAGCTAGCTAGGTCCTAATATTCTACACGAAAACAGTTATGGGTATACATATGGTATAACTGTCATAGCGCAGCTTTTTTTGATTTGACTAGCTGATGTATATGTGTGCATATGGTACATGTTCCTTAGTCGTCGTTCCAAGTTGGAACAAAAGTTGTTTATTAGGACATCGAGTCAAGCCATTTTTACTTTTAGAATTTTCATGATATATGTTCCTTATTACTAATTAGGAATTTTTTTGCTTGAATAATTTATTGGGCACATAGTTAATTAACCAGTACATTTCAATCTTAGTATATTTAATTAACAGGAGAAGCGTACAAACAACACCGTGTTGCCCCAAAAACAGATTAGGGCATAATTGCCCCGGAAAACACCGTGTCATGAGCAATTAGCTATTCCAAAAGCTATATCAATAACAAAACTATTCTGCTGTGTGCATAAACTAAGGCATTTGGTTTGGTCCGACCATCTTGGAGCTTTGGACACCATCAACAGAAGAAACTTGCTTGACTCATTCTTAAAGTGAGCATTTCCTTTTTTACTGAAGGACTATAGATGTATAAGAAGTTTAACGCATTGTGACGTACGTTCAGCGGGCCCTCAGGACACCCGAATAACCCGTAGAAGTCTCCATTTCTTCCACATCTCTTTTCCTGATCCTCTCTATCATCCATATTTTCTATCAAAAGTTATGGATAGGAGCTCGACACTAGGTTCTATTCATTTATTTTATATGAACAAATTCCGTTTATTTATAGGACTCATAGTCTATTTTACCCTGCAAAATTTATTCCTTAATATGGCATCCTCAATTTGAGCTTGTGCGGCTCGATTCCACCGTCGAAGCCACCCTGGATCTACTTTGCTAAATCTAGTCCTTTTTAGTCCCACATGACAAAGTGCAGATATACTAATATATCCTACAAGTGTCATGGAGGCTCTTTCATATGCACATACTTGGGCTTGACCTTGAGAATAACATGCCTAGGATTTATACCCCTGTTTCAAGGAGGGGAAAAGAGATTAGGTATGTGTTCCGATTATGGAGGAAGACTTCAAATTATTAATGTTTTTCTTTCATCTCTTCCAAACTTATGAGTTGTCTCAAATTATATAATGGCACCATGGAGGGGTTTGATAAATATACGACACACAATCTTTGGATGAGGAAGGATTCAAAGATGAAGAATACACCTTTGGCTACATTTAATATAGACTGCAGGGAAAAGATTAGGAAGGTGTTCAGTCATTAACCTGGAGGTTCGGAATTTCAAACATTAAGGATGGATTGCTAGTTGGAATCCAAATAAAAAATCACGCAGGAATTATGACGACATGTAGGTGTGGGCGTGATTTGAAACGGTCGAACAAATGTATGACTAGTGATGGATATGAATATGCGCCTAGTTAAGTTTTAACCAGAGGGGATAAAAATGATGGATCATGAACTTACAACCTTGCCCGTAAATATCATCTACTATGGTTGCTGGATCTATTTAGTTCTCACTGGGAATTGGATTAAGAAAGGGATTTTCCTTTTCCGCCTCAACCTTGGCCGTTGAAGACTGGGTTGTTACCCGTATAAAAACAATGGCTAGGATGCTAGGTTGCCTAAGAATATATGAATTTCAAGTACTTTCTACTAGAATGTTTGCGTCAAAGAGCTTCTTTTGAGAAGCGGTTGAAAATAACTACCACTTTCCCATGGTGCCACTCCCCTGCATGCGTTGATTGTTTTTGACGAGTTGGTGACAGCATGGTCGCGGAGTACAACTGTCTGGTTGCCTGTCACTTCCTCTTGGACCGTGTGTGATGTACCCCTCTTAGGGGTAATCAACCAGTGGTTATGAACTCAAACGATATGTCGGGAGAGTTTTTAGACACGAGTTAGGCCATGTGATGAACTCAAAACCGTATGAAAAAAGCATTATTAAATTTATCATGAAAAATATTTCGAATAATACAATGTTTTTCTACGACATATGCCTACTAAAGCTCATGATCTATGATTCATGTTCAACACGTGTCAAAGCCAAAATTATTATCTGTTTGTGAATGCCGGAAAAGAATAGACTCAAGTGATCCATGGAAGGAAGATGTGGTACTAATTAGTCAGTACAAGAAGATGCTTGTTTACCGGCATTTCGTGATGCCAGTGGAGTAATGTGATTCGTACTCATCGCTGCATGGCCAATCATATTACTTTCAGGTAAACGAATAAAGATAACAAATAACTTAACTCTGGATATACTCGAGCCATTGGTGAGAGCTACTAACCCGTGGTAGAACGTGCATTCAGGGCATCTGGATTTTGAGTATTAGGTGTTGGCAAAACCGAATGAATCTTCAGTGGAGTAACCGTCTTGCTACTTGCCCCTGCACGGCATATCAGACATATATGAATAACTTAATAAAGTAGCGTGCATGTGATATGCGAGTGCTATCCTAATCATTGCAACGCTAGTCAGCTCACACTTCGCCGTTTTGTAGTTGTTGCAGGCCATAATTCTTTACCATTTGTGAGCTAGGTTGAAGTGTGATTACCAAATGCATCGGAAAAATCGATTCTAATAGAAGCAAGTGGAGCGGGCATTGTAAAAATTGCATCAGCTAGAACGATTGTGACGTCTAATGTGAAACTAGTACGTGTATAATAACTATAATTTCATTTTGCACCAATTAATTACAATGATTTCTGAGTGTATGGACTCCTTTGAGTGAGTGCTAATGTCATTGAATGTTTAATTTGACCCATGAGTTTTGCTTTGACTGGATCTACCTAGTCAATGAAATATGCGTCGAATGCACGAGGTCCAGAAGTGGTTTGGAAATTATTGGATGTGCATTCAAATTAATGTTGAGCTCTTTGATCACCACGTGGGAACCACATATAAAATATATTTCTAGTCGCAAACGAAATAGTGCCAACATGTATCTGGTTTTGATCAGCTCCTCCACAGACATATCTTTAGAACTATATTTATTAGTAGCTGAAATAAGGCTCGAAAATGTACTAATAAATTTTACATTCATTTTTGCTTGCTAGAAAATGGCACAAAATGTACCGATAGTCTTCTAAAGGTGTGAACTAGATATCCCGAAATAAATGTTGGATCATGTGTAGTTTCCTTGACCTTGGCATTCAGATTAGCACATGTCTTTTGAGAGTTAATGTAGGAGATGTTTGGCTAGCTGGGTCCTAATATTCTACACGATAACAGCTATGGGTATCCATATGGTATAATTGTCATATCGCGGCTTTTCTTGATTTGACTAGCTGATGTATATGTGTGCATATAGTAGATGTTCCTTAGTCGTCGTTCCCAGTTGGAACAAATGTTAATTGATTAACTCAATGAGTCAAGCCATTTTTACTGGTAGAATTTGGATGATATATGTTCCTCATTACTAATATAGGATTTTTTTTTGCTTCAATAATTTATTGGGAACATAGCTAATTAACCAGTACAATTCAATCTTACTATGTTTAATTAAGTAAGAGTATAAGCATACAAACAACACAGTGTTGCCCCGTAAAACAAATTACGGCATAATTATCATGTATTATAGCGCACATCATGATCGATTAGCTATTCCAAAAGCTATATCAACAACAGAACTGTTCTGCAACGTGCATAAACTAAGGCATTTGGTTTGGTCCGACCATCTTGGAGTTTTGGACACTATCAACGGTAGAAACTTGATTAATTCATTATTAAAGAGATCCTTACTTTTTTACTTAAGAAGTATATTTGTATAAGAAGTTAAACGCATTGTGGCACATGTTCATTGGGCCCTCGGGTTTGACACCATAACCCATAGGAGGCTCCGTGACTTGTGCGTCTCATATCCTCATCCTATCTATCATCCGTATTTTCTATCAGAAGTTATGAATAGGTGCTCGACAGTAGGTTCCATTTATTTATTTTATATGAACAAATTTCGTTTATTCATAGGACCATAGTCTATTTGACACTATAAAATTTAGTACTTAATATGGAATCCTTGATGTGAGTTTGTGGGTCTCGATTCCACCGTCGAAGACACCCTGCATCCAGATTTGCTAAATACACTCATTTTTAGTGCAAACTAGTGTTTCACGGAACGAATTGCAGATATACTAATATATCCTACAAGTGACATGGAGGCTCTATCCGATTCACATGCTTGGGCTTGACGTTGAGCATAACATGCCTAGGACTTACACCCTTGATTCAAGGAAGGGAAAAGAGATTAGGTATGTGTTCTTATTGTGGAGTGAGACTTCAAATTATCATTGTGTTTCTTTCATCTCTTCCAAACTTATTAGTTGTCTCAAATTATAAAATGGCCCCACGATGGGGTTTGATAAATATACGATACATAATGTTTGGATGAGGAAGGATTAAAAGAAGAAGAATACATCTTTGGCTACATTTAATATAGACTGCAGGGAAAAGATTAGGCAGGTCTTGGGTCATTCACCTGAAAGTTTGGAATTTCAAACATCAAGGATGGATTGCTAGTGGGAATTCAAATAGAAAACCAAGCAGGAATTATAACGACGTGTGGGTGTGGGCGTGATTTGAAACGGTCAAACGAAAATATAACTAGTGATGGGTATGCAAATGCTCCTAGTTAAGTTTTATCCTGAAGCGATATGAAATGATGAATCATGAATTGAGAACCTTTCCCTTAAATATCTTGTATTGTGGTTGCAGGATCCATTTAGTTTTCAGTGGGATTTGGATTAACAAAGGGAGTTTCCTTTTTTTCAGCCTTGGCCATTGAAGACTGGGCTTTTATCCCTATAAAATCGATGGCTAGGATGTTAGGTGGCCTAAGCATATATGAGTATCAAGTACTTCCTATTATAATGTTTGTGTCAAAGAGCCTCTTCTGAGGAGCGATTGAAAATAACTACCACTTTCCATTGGTGCCACCGGAATGCATGTGTTGATTGTTTCTGTCGAGTTGGTGACAACATGGTATTGGACTACAACTGTTTGGCTGGTTGTCACTTCCTCTTGGACCGTGTGTGATGTTCCCCTCATATGGGTAATCAACCAGTGGTTATGAACTCAAAACCATATGTGGGGAGGGTTTTTAGGCATGAGTTAGAGCATGTGATGAACTCAAAACCATTTGTGATGGACCCAAAACTAGATTAAAAAAAGCATCATTAGATTTATCATCAAAAAATATTTCAAATAGCATAGAGTTTTGCAGCTCAAAAAACACATATACAATGTTTCTCTGCAGCATATGCCTACTAAAGCTAATGATCTAGGATTCATGTTCAAGACGTGTCAATGCCAAAAATATTATCTATTTACGAAGGCTCGATAGCATAGACTCAACTGATCCATGAACGGAAGAGGTGGTACTAATTAGTCAGTACAAGAAGATGCATGTTTCACGGCGTTATGCGATGACAGCAGCATAACAGCATTCGTACTCATCGTCTCATGTCAAATCAGTTTACTTTCAGGTATTCGAATACAAAATAATAAATAACTTAACTCTGGATATACTCGAGCCATCGGTGAGAGGTACTAACCCGCGGCAGCCCTTGCATTCAGGGCATCATGTTGTCGAGTATTAGGTGTTGGTGAAGCCGAATGAATCTTCTGTGGAGTAACCGTCTTGCTACTCTCCCCTGCACGGCAAATCAGACATATATAAATAAGTTAGTAAAGTAGTGCGCATGTGATATAGGAGTGCTATGCTAGTCATGACAACGCTAACCAGCTTACCCTTCGATGTTTTGTTGTTGTTGGAGGCCATAATGCTTAACCGTTTGGGAGCTAGGGTTAAGTATGATTGCCAAATGCATCGGAAAAATTGATTCTTATAGATGCATATGGAGCGGGCATTATTAAGGTCACATCAACTAGAACGATCATGACATCTAATGCAAAACTAGTACGTCTATAATAACTACAATTTTAATTTAAACTAGTTGATTATATTGATGTGGGAGTGTATGGACCCCTTTGAGTGAATGCTAATGTCATTGAATGTTTAATTTGACCTATGAGTTTTGCTTTGACTGGATCTACCTAGTAAATGGAATATGTGTGGAATGCACGCGGTCCAGAAATGGTTTCAACATTATTGGAAGTGCATTCAAATTAATGTTGAGCTCTTTGAACACGACGTGTAAACCACATATAAAATATATTTCTAGTCGCAAACAAAATACTTCCCACATGTATGTGGTTTTGATCTCCTCCACCACAAATATATCTTTCAAACTAGGGTCATTTCATTTCAGCCCCTAACTCGAACCACCAACTCACATTTACCCCTAATTACGAAGTGTGTTCAAATTTTCCCCTCTCCCGTTAAGTGCGGTTATAGAAATGCTCTTCCGTACATTTTCCGTCCGGCCAATGGCCTTTGACAAGTTGTGGGTTCCAATTAAGGGCAAATGTAATTGTCCCTTCAAACGATATTTATTAGTAGCTCAAATAAGACACGGAAATGAACTAATAAATTTTACATTTTTTTGGATTGCTAGTAAACGGCAGAAAACATACTGATAGTCTTCTAAAGGTGTGAACAAGATATCCTGAAATAAGTGCTGGATCGTGTGTAGTTTCCTTGAGAGTTCAATACATCGGAGGTGCCTAAACTTGTCTTGCATGGTCAACTTGGTGTCTAAAGTTGTAAAATACATGAAACTTGTGGTCGAACTTGTCCAACCATACAAATACGGTGCCTCCATCCGTATTTAGACATAGGCCCTGCCAATATAACGTGTCAACATCGCAGTGACCCATATGTCAGTGGCTATGTGCGGGGATGCGTCGGGTGCCCCACTCATGAGGAATAAATTTG
>NC_041393.1:731997150-732003772 GCF_002162155.2 Triticum dicoccoides | reverse complement strand
TAGAACCTGCACCTCCAGGTTACCAAACATCGGGATCTAGCCATGCGAGCAAACTATTAGGTACCTACAAGTATTAGCTAGAAAGCTTTGTAAACCAATTCGACATATGCTCCTTTCAAACTTTTATGATGCGTTATCCACCAGTTTTATTTTTTTATTTTTTCTAAGTTCCTGCTTAGTTTTATGACACATAAACTTTTCCAAATAAAGATATAATAATGATCAATATACAAGTACCATGTATTATTAAATATTTTTTATTTTTTCATTGTTTTCTACTTTGAAGAGGTAAAATTACTTTTTCAAAAATTTGTGCGTATTTAAAATTTTCAAGCAATATTTTAAACTATTATGTAAATTTATATACCTTCATTCCAGACAAGGAGCACAAACAACTATTATGTATCTTAATTGTATTTCTACAATTCCAAAATATTAAAAATTTGACAACATTTTATTTTGTGAACTATTCAACATGCACTAAAATTTATTGTGTAATAGTCTTAAACCCTAGAAATGCATAAAACACGACAACATTTTTTTAGAAATGTAAGGATAATTTTACATAATAATCATTTCTAAAACATGTTCAACCTTTTTTTAATACACATTGTCATTTTTTTAATGCATCACGTTTTGTTTTCAAAAACACGTTCTAACTTTTGAATACATGTGAAACATTTTCCAAAAACATGTTGATATGTTTCAAATGCACTAGCACTTTCTATAAGTTTATGGCAGTTGTAATTTTTTTTCTTACTTTTGTTCTTTCAAAAGGTAGAAACAATATCAACAACAAAAGTAAAGACAAGCTTGAAAAAAAAACCCGTGCCGAACCATATGAGTGCCATATATAGATGAAACGCTAGAAGAGGTACATAGCAACCAAAGCAGATTTTTGGATTACGGTGGGCACTGAGCACGTTTTCCTAAAGGTTAAAACTGGCACTTAAAAGTTTCTTTTTCTTTTTCACAACAAAAACGTGTGCATGTTCTCTGACTGTCAAATTTCATTTGAAATTATGTTATATTTTACCCTGAAATAAAGATAAAAAACAGCTGATTTTTGCATGTATTTGTCTTTTTTGGATATCTCACATAAAAAGACTGATTTTGAAGAAAATTCGCACTATGTATTACATTTATATGTGTGCACATATAAATGATTTTAGAATTTTTTTGACCTGTAGAACTTCGTTTCACTGAACTTCAGGAAAACGGGCACAATGTGCCTCGTGCTACAAAGTTACCTTTTGCATTAGCGTCATATATAAATTCGACCTCGTGAGAATCCACCATGATAGTTTGCCGTGGTGGACAGCCTGTGCCTACAATGCAACCTGCGACCATGAGTTCCACCATCGATTCTACATCCAACAATTTATTTCTACTGCAGGCACCGTATTTGTATGGCAAGACTAGTTCGAGCACCTGTTTCATGTATTTTGGAACTTTAGGTACTAACTGAAGGCGCAAAATAAATTGAGGCACCACCAGTGTATTTAACTCTTTCCTTGACCTTGTTACCCTGGCATTCAAATTAGCACAAGTCTTTTGGGAGTTAATGTAGGAGATCTTTAGCTAGCTAGGTCCTAATATTCTACATGAAAATAGTTATGGGTATACATATGGTATAACTGTCATGGCGCAGCTTTTCTTGATTTGACTAGCTGATGTATATGTGTCCATGTAGTAGATGTTCCTTGGTCGTCGTTCCAAGTTGGAACAAAAGTTAATTGATTAACTCATTGAGTCAAGCCATTTTTATTTGTAGAATTTGGATGATATATGTTCCTCATTACTAATATAGACATATTTTTGCTTGAATAATTTATTGAGCACATAACTAATTAACCAGTACAATTTAATCTCAATATGTTTAATAAAGAGGAGAAACATAGAGACAACATTGTGTTGTCCCGCAAAAAAATTAGTGCGTAATTGTTTTGATTATATCGCTCGGCATGAGTGATAAGCTATATCAACAATAGAGCTGTTTTGTAGTGTGCATAAACTCAGACCTTTGGTTTGGTCCAACCATCTTGGAGTATTACATAGAATTAACGAAAAACACTTGCTTGACTTATTATTATTGTAAGCCTTTCTTTTTTACATAAGGAGTACATATGTATTAAACGCATTGTGGCGTTTGCTTAGAGGGCCCTCAGGTTTGACGCCCAAATAACCTATGGGAGGCTTCCTGTCTTCCACATCTCTTCTCCTGACCCTATCTATCATCCGTATTTTCTATCAAAAGTTATGAACATGTGCTCAGCAGTAGGTTCCATTCCTTAAGCATATATGAGTATCAAGTACTTTGTAGTAGAATGTTTGCGTCATAGAGCCTCATCCGAGAAGTGATTGGAAAAAAACTACCACTTTCCCCTGGTGCCACTCCAGTGTATGCGTTGATTGTTTCTGATGAGTTTGTGACAACATGGTCGTGGACTATAACTGTTTGGCTGGCTGTCATTTCCTCTCGGACCGTGTGTGATGTGCCCGTCATAGGGGTGATCATCCAGTGGTTATGAACTCAAAACAATGTGTGGGGAGGGTTTTAGACATGAGTTATATTAGCGTCAAAACCCAAGTTTGCACAATCTATGCAGCCATTGCAAACTTGATGTGGCCAAAAAAAAGGGAAAGTGGTGGTGGTGGTTGGGATGAATTTTTCAAGTGGCAAATGGTCGTGCTTTGAGACTCGGGTGGGTTTCTCTTCAGTTAGGGTGCTGGTCCGGATCATGTCTTGGCCAAATATTTTCCCCGAACAGACTCAATTCTCACCAAACCCGACAAATATACAAAACCAGATACATATACATACATATATATGCTATCTAACACATACATATATATATGCTATCAAACACATATATGCTCAAAAAATATGTCTTGTTTGCCACGACCTCCTCGAATGTCTTCACCAAAATTTGCATGGGTATCACACACACGAACATCTTGCCCCACAAAAAAAAGATGTTTTCGAATTTGTTTGCTATTCAAAATGATTTACTATTCGCACATGGGCTCATCTGGTCCCAGATGCAAAATAGATTATTAGAATTGGAACCATGCCCCGCTCGGGGTGCAAAATAGTTAATTCTTTTCAATTAACAGGAGCCCTGCTCCCTGACTTCATTTCTCACTCAAAACAGAAACCCAACTTACAGCATCCATATTTACTTGGTTTCATCCAAGACAAACGAAAAAACATAACAAAACCTTAGTGGATTTCCGAGCAAGAACAACCCCCCGAGGGCCTTCCAATCTCCTTAAACACTTTCCGAGCAAGACAAAAACATTGCCTGAGATACAAAAACAAAAATGAAGGCGCGCCAACAAAAAATGCCTCTTGATTGTAATTTAACATCCGTCTTCGGTGGCCTCGTAAAGTCTCCAAGATACCCGGGGTCACTTTGTGGGTCTGCTCAATTAGCCCTAAACGAGGGGTCACGTGAACACAAAAGGATCTCCCCTTTTAAAAAGGTCAAGAAATAGATAGAAATGGAAGTGACCTCCGAAAGGTGTGAAACGGACGAAGATTAGAAAAATGGCAGAGGCAGAGAGAAATTATTGAGTATTGTACTTTCAAAAATTTCTTTTGAAAAGAAGCAACAAGGCCATGCGGAAAGCAGCAAGGTGGCGAGGCGACAGAACAAGAAAAAAAGGCAGCACAAGGCGAACGCGCCGTGTGCTGTGTGAAACAGGGCAATCATGTGCGGCCGGTGACCGGGCACGAGGCCAAAGGGGGCACACACAGGCCCGACACTACCAATGCAACACAACGACAGCGCGACGCAATGGAAAATGCTCCAAAATGCTTCCAACAATAGTCTTTTCGGAGCAGTGATTTTTTTTTGCCCAGATTTCAACAAATGTCATTTCATCACATATTTTTTCATCAAGTGAAAACATTCATCAACATTTATCACAAAACAAATTCAGAATGTTTTGAATTTTTTTTTACTATTTTTCCGATTTTACTGTTAATGATGGAGCATGTGTCTCGGTTGCAAAAACATTAATTGATGAAAGGAATTGGATGATGTGTGGAACATGACTAGGCATTAATTTATATCATTCTTTTTTATGCCATTCTATTTTCCCGGGATATTGGATCCATAGAAAAAGGTAAGTGTACAGTTATGATATGGAAATAATTTTGGTCAAGGTTGTCATGAACAGCGGAAACTTCCTTTTAAAAATATTTTATGTGGAAATATTCTCTGGAGCTATTCTGAAATTCTCATGAATTACCCACAAAAAAATAAATTCTCATGAATTGTAGGCACAGATTCTTATAAAGAAAATGTGATTCTATTCAGAATTTGTTTTTTGTTTCCCCAGTTTCCAATGGCGGAATGTACATCTCCTTGAGAGTCACTAATACAAGAATTATTACTTGTTTCAATTATCATTTCTTCACATTATCATACCTATAGACAATATAGTGCTCTGAGAGATTTTCTTGTTGGGGTTAATTCTATGCTCACAGTCGCTCTTGCAGACTTATTATTCAGCTGGGGCATCACTTTCTCAGTTTTTAGTGCGCGGAGCTGTTCGACTTGGATTGAAACCGAACCGAGTGGTACCAACACAGCCACACAAAATACGGCAACCAAAATTTCAACCAAGTAAACTACTAAAATTTCATGGGTAACACTAATATCCTACACAAACTACTAACACCACACAAATTATAGCCTCCATGGTCCATGCTGACAACTCTCATGAATTGTCGGCTCAATTTTTGGGAGCAACGTGCATCCCGTTCTTCAATCAAGGTTGTTGGTTGTTACATCTGCCTGGGCATACGCTTTAACTGCATCCTCATCGTGTAAGCATAAACAGCTAGAATCAGTCATCATCGTGAATTTTTGCATACAAATAGAAATCAATTAGTTCGGCGTGTTTCGGCGTGTTTCATCACATAAATCAAATAGTTCACACCGTCAAATAGTTCAACAAAATATTTCAATACAAATTATATAGTTTAACAAATAAAAACTCAAGTTTCATCACACGTCATTCCCGGCCTCGCCCTTGAGCCTCAATAGGTGCTCCACCAGATCGTGTTGCAGTTCTTGATGCACCTATGGGTCTCGGATCTCCTGACACATATTGAGGTAGTCAGTCCAGTTTGCCGGTAGCTGGTGATCAACTTGGGCAAGAGGACCCTACTTGTAATATGGTTCAGTGTCAAACACTGGCTCTTCCTGCTAGCTCTCAATGATCATGTTGTGCAAGATGACACAGCAAGTCATGATCTCCCACATTTGATCTTTCGACCAGGTCTGAGCAGGGAACCGGACAACAGCAAATCGAGATTGGAGCACACCAAATGCCCGCTCGACATCCTTCCTGTAAGCCTCCTGAATCTTCGCAAACCAGGCGTTCTTGCCTCCTGGCACAGGGTTTGAGATGGTCTTAAAAAATGTCGACCATCTCGGATAGTGCCATCAGCTAGATAGTATCCCTTGTTGTACTGTCGTCCATTGACATCGAAGTTCACCGGAGGAGAATGACCTTCAACAAGCTTGGCAAAGACTGGGGAGCATTGTAGGACGTTGATGTCATTGTGAGTTCCTGGCATCCCAAAGAAAGAGTGCCAAATTCAGAGGTCCTGTGTGGCCACTGCCTTAATTAAGCACCACACTGCAACCGCCTTTGGCGCCTTTGTACAACCCCTGCCATGCAAATGGACAGTTCTTCCATTTCCAATGCATGCAGTCGATGCTTCCAAGCATCCCAGGAAATCCTCTTGCTTCATTCTGTGCTAGGATCCGAGCAGTATCTTCCGCATTGGGTGTTCGCAAGTACTGTGGTCCAAATACTACCACCACTGCCATGCAGAGCTTGTAGAAACACTCAATGGTGGTGGACTCGGCCATGCGCCCATAGTCGTCGAGTGAATCACCGGGTGCTCCGTATGCAAGCATCCTCATAGTTGTTGTGCACTTCTGGATCGAGGTGAATCCAAGTCTGCCGGTGCAATCCTTCTTGCACTTGAAGTAGCTGCCGAACTCCCGGAAGGACTTCACAATCCGGAGGAAGCGGTTTCGGCTCATCCGATAACAGTGCCGAAATGTTTTCTCACCTAGCAATGGAGCGTAGGCGAAGTAGTCCGAGTAGAGCATGCAGTAGCCTTCCAGACGAAGCCGGTTCTTTGCTTTCACCCGCCCAAGCGCCAAGCCACCTTACCACGGCTTTTCACTGCTCTCGAGCAGGCCGGCGAGGGCGGCGAGCACCATGAGATGCTCCTGCTCCTGGACGTCGGCTTCGGCTTCCTCATCCAGCAATGCCGCGAGCGCCTCCTCAACTTCGGAGTCCATCACTGGGCCAGGCAATTCACCAAACACCTTGTGGGCAAGGTGCACGCAAGCCCGCCGGTGTACAGGCCCTGCGCAGCCGGAACGCCAGAAAAGGTGCCCGGATGGCGGCGAAGAGGCTACCTCGGCGAAACCCCTTCTTTTTTCCAGCGGGAGATGGTCTACCTAGCTGCGGGGGGCGGTGGACGGTGCCGGGAACGGCAGGGTGGCGCAGGGTGGCGTCCGAGCGCGAGGGGTAGGAGCCGAATCTGGGCGGTTGGCTTGACTTTTCGCCTGCCAATGTGGCCCCAGGA
>NC_041393.1:731993311-731996682 GCF_002162155.2 Triticum dicoccoides | reverse complement strand
GGCCTGCGAGCGCCGGGCGCAAAAACGGGCCGAGCCGGCGGAATTCGGCGTCCTGGCGGCGCGATTGGGCCGTTGTTTTGGCGCCGGTGCAAAAAAAACGCTTGGGGAGGCCGTTCTGGGGACGCGGGTGGAGATGCTCTTACCCCTAGCAGGCGCGTCCAGATCAACTTGTGCAAGTCTCCCGGGACATCTCCTACTCCAAGTGCTAGTTCCCTGTGAATTAGTCTCTTCTCCCCTGCTCGCAAGTGGGTCCAGATCGACTTGTGAAAGCCGTGATTGCATTGCATGTATTCCCGCGCTTTCCTTTCTCTCGTCTTGTTCTTTCTTGCTATCGCAGCACGTTTGGGTCTGTGAGCTTGTTTCCCTCTTGTCCGTCGTCGTTCGTGTTCAAATCGACCGTTGTTATTTCCTCAGTTGGTGAATAATAATAAGCGGGAAGAGTTTTAATCCATTGTTTCTTTCGCCATGTACATGTTCCCGGCCGTTGTATTGTGTCGTGGTTCCTCGTGCATAAAATCAGTATACTCCATGTACACCACTTTCCTAGCTATCTTGAATGGCGTGCGTGCAATCCAGTCAAGTCTAAAGCCAAACTAAAAATGTGCTTGATCTTGGTAATCATCACAAAAGTGAAGAAGTATAGATGAAAGAGAGACTGAACAATGGAGCGCACGGTCACTAGGCGGCTGCCTCCTCTATATACCATAATGTTAGAGTATATCTGGTACTATATGATTCATATCTCTCTTCTACTTTATCTTCTACCTTATCTCTATAAGAGCATCTACAGCCAGATGCCACAACCCCGTCCTATAAGTCTGGACAGACGGGCCGGTCATGAAAAATTAACCTAGACGGGTGTCTCAAACGGGCCTCGAACGTCCGGGCTGACCTGCACCTCCTCATATCCAACCCAAATACGGGGCGGATATGGAGCACCCGGGCGCAACGGATGCGGCAGCACGGGCGGTTCCAGAGGAGGAATCCATCTGCACGTGCATTGTGAAGAAGCGGCAGTAGAGGAACACACACGCCCTCGCCCGAGAGCAGAATCAGGCGGTCCGTGCCATGGTCGGATTGCCACCAGAGGAGGAGAAGGATGACAACGATTGTGAGGACAGCTTTGACGACGTGTAGATTCGGCTCGATCCCTACTGCGTCTTCGACCGGTACTTCCGCGAGAAGGACGGCAAGGGCAAGGGCAGCCGTGGATGGTCTTCTCTACCATAACCAAACATGCCAACTTTTGGTAGTCCGAAGGCATGTTAGTAATGTTGTAGCCGTAGTTGCATCAGTTTGTATATATTTGAGGTATTGATAATTGAGGTGTCCGGTTGTGAGAAGGTATATCTGAGGCCTGCCCGGTTAGTGTCCGTGGCACGTCCGCGGATTATTGAGGATTCGGATTTGTCAACTCCGGCTGAAGATGCTCTAAGCTCCTTTTGTCTCTCAAGACATGTACTCCCTCCGTTCGAAATTACTTGTCTCGGAAATGAATGTATCTAGAACTAAAATATATCTAGATACATCCATTTTTGCGACAAGTAATACCGAACAGAGGGAGTAGTACGCAATATATATTCGCCCAGAAGATTCAACAATACAAGAATGATCCTCTCTCTAATACTCTTACATAGTATCTGTCGCAAGATCCTACACCTAACTCATCATCATTTCCGTGCTGCCTCAGGAGGTCGATCTCCCTGATCTCCACCGGGGACTGCGCAACCGATTAACCAGGTTGATCGGCTGTTTTAAAGAGTATTTTTCTCGATTTATTGATTAGTTTTTTTTTCATCTCTCGTCAGTTATTTGATCAGTGTTTTCCTTTGTCATTTTTGGATCTATAGATCTGCTTACGTCGCCTGCATCTATTTCATCATCGTCTTCATCGGCTCGGACGGGATGGTTGCCACACGGTGCCTCAGGCTTTGCGCATGCGATTTGTCAGGTGCGCTCGTACGTCGATTACTCGCGCACTCCTGCGCTGATTGTGGTGTTGGCCGAGTGGCCCACGACACACAAACGCATCCCGCGCTGGCCCATCATCGATGCTGGTCGCGTGGCCGCATTCCATGCAGACTGCGTGCATGTTGGCCGGCCGTGCAAGTTTCGTGGCTTACTGGCTGCTCGTGCACGTTGCATATCCCATCCACGTGCTTGTCGGCTTTCGGATCAGCTTTCCTGGATAAGTGCGTAAACACGTCCGGTTGCTGTTGTAACGTCCCGCCCTTTGACGCGTGTTGTGCAGTCTGATCAACTCCACGTGTTGGGTCAAATTCTATGAGTGAAAAACAAGTTGCACCCTTGTCTACAATGGCATCGACAACTTCGTCTTTAGCACCTTGACGACTACCTCGATCACGTCACCATTTTGTTTCTGGAACACCACTACGTCCTCGACTCGTCGGCACTTCCTTGTGCCCGCGGCTCCACATACTTCTACCTTGATACCAGCACCCGACTCGACATCGATCATGGTGTCCCTTGCATGGCAACCTCGCCCTATTAGTTATATGTGTATTTAGTAGTATATGATTCATATCTTCCTTCTACAGGAAATTGTGGATATCCTTGCCCTACTGGAGGAAAGATGCTTGATTTCGATTGCGAGGTGACCTTGCTAGGCCACCCTATGGTGTCTGATCTTGATGGGCTTGGGTGTTTAGCCGGGTCGTATGTCGATGTGGCCTCCCTGGTGGCAATCCCTTTCTCTGTATTACCCGAGTTTGCTAGGATCTCAATGTGGGAACCGACTGTCTCAGACGGGAAGATTCTAACTGGCCGCGGAACTCAAAGCAATCAAGATTATTTCTGCATTACGGCTTTGAAACCGTACCAATGCTTTAACTGCCGTGGATTCCAGTTACCCTCATAATGACTTCTCTCCTCTTTGTACCAACACCTGTCACCTAGAGATTACGGATTCGCTAGACAATATGTGTTATCTGCGTAGGTCTTTGGATCATGTTGCATGGACCCTTATATTTGAAAACATTGCTCTCACCATAGATAAATTTAATAGTCAATCATAGAACTAGTATCAAAGAGTAAAATGCATCATAAGTCATGAAACTATTGAATGTGTGTCAAGTTAGTCCTAAAACTATAAAATTGCATATTTGAGTTCTAAAACTATTTAAGTCATTCACCGGAGGTCCTATAAATCCCTTGTCAACTTTGACCTGCATGCATGGCGGGTTGACCACCACCATGTAGGCAATATTTTGCATTAAAAACCCATTAAAATGTGCTCTCTTCCAATTATGTGTTCTTCACTCTTGTAATTGACCTAAGGCAATCTTGCTGGAAGTTGGACAGATGCTCGTGCTTCTATCTAGGGGCCAGAAAATTAGAAGATAGAATATATG
>NC_041393.1:731989578-731993301 GCF_002162155.2 Triticum dicoccoides | reverse complement strand
GGTGGTCAAATAGGCATGTGTTCAGATCAAGGCTAATTAGGGAAGTGTACGACCTCCTATGAACGACTTGAGTAGTTTTAGGACTCAAATATGCAATTTTATAGAATTGGGACTAACTTGGTGCACTTCAGATAGTTTTAGGACTTATGATCCATTTACTCCCAAAATAAATACATATAGAATGGGCAAAATCTCACTAATTCCCTATTTCTCCCACGCCTACAGGATTACTCATGGATGAGAGGGAAATAATAAATAGACACAGAGATTGGATGAAGAGGAATCGTAGATAATATCGTAAATTGTTACAATAGTATGAATGGTCGATTCGATCTCAATCACTGAATACGTGCGAATAGAGTTACAAACCCTAATCTTGCAAATTGGAATTACTCTCTCTATGGTGGTGTTCTCGTTGAATGGAAGGAGGGGGTGAAGATCGAAGAAGGCCTGAATGGATGTAAGTGATGTTCTTCTCGCTCGGATCCCTTTTTCTTTCTTCGGATGTTGACATTTCCTCTCTGGCTTTCTCTCTGATTGCCCTTTTTTCATCTACGCCTTCACAAAAGTTGTTCGTATTGACGAGGTGGAGGTGCCAGCGCCTAGTACAACCATTGGTACTACCACTCACACTTGTACCAAACGCCATGTTCTCCTATGGCGTGTCAAATGAATACTTTCTCAAAAGGGAAGTTGCACCAAATTGGTTCAGTGACCACGGTATTGATTAATTTTCTTCCAAAAGTATTTGGTCCTGCACATCCAGTAGGAGACCAGAGTTTCTTCATACATGAAGGATTAACATTAGTAAAAAGGAGAGAGCTGGAAATTTTTTGCTTTCACCACCACTTTCCTTGATCCCGGTAACTATGTACATAACACAATCTTTATTTGAGATACCACAAATGTGAATATCCTGCTAGAACAAGTAGGCAGTCGAGCCGTGAGAAGTGTCGATCGCCACCAAAGGCCCAGAACAACGAAGGTCGCTATAACCCCCAAAATTTCAAATCGGGATACTCCGGAAATCCCACATCATCTTCATGCTCCATCGTTCTCCTCCATGAAGGTAGACTCAATTAAGAAGTAATACTCGATGTTGTTGTCAGATATGAAGATCTAAGATATCCCGTCTTGTCGCGACAATCACCTAGTAGCATAGGACCATGCCATCATATGCGCGCTAGATTAGAGAACCCTATATTAGGATGTAGTAGGTCGATGCTGCCGCTCGTGTACCGGTACATGGGATTGTAACCATCGAGGTTTCACCACTAGAGAACGCCAAAACCAGCCATAAAATCGACTGCCACTGTTGCACATACATGCCTTCTGCCTCAAGCCATCATCCATAGATCACCTCTGGATAATGCTCCCAAACATCCGACCAGGCCAGATCCGCACAGCCTCAGCGTAGCCGCAACCACCTAGAGTACCACACCGGTAAGAGGTAGCCACCGTGGCACCCACCATCGCAACGCCTCCAGACATGGGCCATGCCAAGGTCCAACAGGCGCCCCAACTCCAGCGAATGCCACGCACCACTGTCACCCCCGCATCACCCGGTGAGCCTTCACCCAAATAGTGACCGCGAGATACGCCCCGCCCGGGCTTTGCCCGCAGCCCTCTGGTGGCAGCATAGATGGAAGGGAGAAGGGAGGAGGGAGCAGGGACTAGTGGCAACAATAGCTAGGGTTCTTGTATATCATTTAAATTCCGTTTGTGTTTATAAAGAGTACAATACTTATTCGAAGAAAATTTGTATGATGAAAATATAAGTTTGTGTTGCAGGTTATTTATTGTCACATTAATTTTCTTTCCAAAAATACCGGTGAGATCCCTTAATAATGTGCAAACAGAAATAGAATGCATAACATACGGTCAAACACCTGGTTACAGTTCTATTTATGAGAGAAAAGTAGATTTATCTTAAACACTTGCTTTTAAAAATATTAATCGAACCAAGTGCATGTGGATCTAGTTTTGAAGGTCTCATGATGAGAAACATTAAGAAATGCAAAAAAATCATATGAGATTGATTTTTATACATATTCAAAACAATTCTCAACTTTATTGATACCGGAAACTTGATTTTCATGGTAAAAGTAGTTTTTTGAAAATATTGTGCAAACAATAATATATCTGCAACTTGTTTTTCACTCATAGAATTCATAACATAAGATCAAACACCTGGTTAGCCTACCTATTTGTGAGAGAAAAGGTAGGTTTATATTAAACACTTGCTTTTAAAAATATCGATCGATAAAAGTCCTTAAGAAATGCAAACATGAAATCATATGAGATCGAGTTTTATCCATATTCCAAATAATTCTCAACTTTATTGATATGTCCTAGAAAACCATGTTCGTACCGGAAACTTGATTTCATGGTAAAAGTCGATTCTTGAAAATATTCATTGGAACATGTCGATATATATGGGGTATAATTTCGAAGATCGCATCGTGATGTAACACAATGGTAAATGCAGCTTCTGATTTGGCCAACTTTGTAAAATCGATGGGATCTTTGGTACATGGCGCCGATGTCTTCTAGTTTGAATGCGTGTGTGTTGATGCTCTTTTCATTTACAAGTTGTTCCATCTCTAATGTATTTTAGAGTGCCCTTAGATCCATCACTGAATTTATTACTTTTGGAGTGAACTTGCATGTGGCCCACTCGAAAAAGAAAAAGAGTGGCAAGTGAGGGGGCGAAATACGCTGGCAACGAGCGGGACTTCTCGAGTATTTTTATTAAGGGTCAGAGACGCTTGGCCGGGATGGTACCGTGCCTATGATGTCCTGGGCGGACCCGCATGATGTACCTCCGCGTGCGAGCGCGGGCGCCATGGAGTGCCCGCCTGAATCCGACACCGAGAACTCCGGCCCGGCCCGTCACCGAGGAAAGTGCATCGCCCCGGCCCTTGCCGACTCTTTGCCCCCCAAAGCGTGGGGTGACAGGCCTGTGCCACAAGGCCCGGCGACACAGATGCGCGAGCGTCTCCTTTTAAGCATGTCGCCAATGATCAGAATTACCGGTGTGGGACTAAAAATTGATCAGTAAGTATCTGCACCTTCGAAGCACGGAAATAGCTCAAAACGCTAGTACTACTAGGCTAGTGTTTTCTTCTGGGGGTGACCATGCCTCACTATGTGATCACGCTCCAAATTTGTGAATCAATCAACGCCCTTTCTTACTTGTGCTGCTGCCGCGGGAGCAAGAGCTAAGAGCAACTCTAGCAGACCCCGCATCCTGCCGGCCCGCAAAACTCGTTTGCAGTTTACGCAAAACCATTTTTACGGGCCGGCGCGGGCTGGCACATATACAGACCCTCCAAACGGATCCGTAAAAAAGTATATTCGCGGAATATGCTTTTTTACGGGTAGGCTTCTGCGGGTTCTGCTCGGGCACTACAGCGAAGACTTGCAAACAGAAAAACTGCAAATCTCCCATTTGACATAGGGTTTGGCAAATAGTTCAAATTCAAACGACATAAACAGTTTGGCAAATTGTAGTCGAATGGTTCGAAAGGGGCTTGATCAATGTCAACCGCGTTCGTGTCCAACAAGTTCACAAACTCGGTTGCATTGTTCGAACCACCGCTATAGCGAACGATAACAAGTCACGAGCTATCGACACTAATGGCGAAAATGAAAGGGAATCGCTAGACCGAAGAGGCATACCTTGCAGCCATTTCGTCGAACACCTCACTCGCGGGGGGAGCG
>NC_041393.1:731964625-731989166 GCF_002162155.2 Triticum dicoccoides | reverse complement strand
GGAGTGAGAGGTGAAGAAGGTGGCTTCCTTTTAGTCGGAACCTTCCTCCGCATTACGCCCGCAGTCTTGCCGGCATTCTCCGCCGCCGGCCGGGATCGCACTGCGGCGTTGGCGCCCGGAGCGCGAGCCGTCGCGGCGGGGGCAGCTGGATTCCCGCCCTGAACGACCACGTTGCCTTGCCGCTTGCGGGCCGGCGCGGCGTGTTCTTAGGCGACGGCGGCGGGGGCAACATGGCCAGCGACGAGATCCGCCCGAGGGGAAGGAGCATGCGCGACCTCGACGGTGACGGGGGGCAGCACGGGGGCATCCATGGCAGCGAGGAACGGCCGGGGAGGAGGAACCGGAGCTTGCGGAGGGGGGAGGGGCAATGGTGGCGGAGGGTGCGGGGAGCGGAAAAGGGCGCGCGGGAGCAAGAGCTAATTAATCTCGACTCGTGCGAGTAAATTGTTTTCCGGACGCATGACCGGACCAGGCGTGGTGGCATATTTTATACTAGTAGTATCGGCGGCGGCGGCGAGCCGGGAACAAGTGGATCTACGGCCCTTCATCGCGGGTGGCCGGATTTGGCTTTCCCGGCCGCCGGCGGCTGCACCAAGCAATGGAATGGTCGGGGAGCACCTCACGCAGCCCCATCAAAGGTGCATCGCCGCATGCAAGTGCGGGTTCGGCTTGTCGCCGCCGCCGACGGTTTGCCGGCATGGATTCGGCCGGTCGTCCGCCGGGCTCGGCCCTTGCGCAGAGGCTCTGTGGCTCGCCGATGCCGCTCATACAGTGCGACGACTGCGCACGGACAGTGCTACGGCTGACTTCGGGCATGCTGAAGCACCCCAGATGGGTGTTCTTCAAATGCGAAAATGACGGGGTATGTGCTGTCTTCATTCGGCTCATTTCGATAGCTCATTATGTTAGATCATTTCGAACATCATCTGGCGTGTAGGAAGATGGATGCTCATTTTGGTTTTGGGAAGGCGAATATATTGATTTATTGGTAGACGAAAAAATGAAGATGAAAAAATGACAAATATTTTTGCAACATTGTCTGTGTTGCATTTTGTTTCCCGCAACATCACTCATGTTCCAAAAATAGTGATGAAAAAAAAGTTGCAACATTAACTATGTCGCAAAAGATTTCTGCAACATAAACTTTGTTGCAAAGTATTTCTGCAACACTACCCTTGTTGCAATAATAAGAACAGCGTTGGATGTTAGATAGTTGTACAACCGATCCGATGGTTGCCGAGGCGACGGATCTTTTTGTAAGATCCACCGGCCAACGGGTAGCATGGCTCAACTTAGAATCTCATAACTCTTGAAGATCAATACATAAATAATGTGTCCAAGCTAGACCGGTAAACATAAATCGGCGGTTACCCTAAAAAGCCATGGACCGGTGGTTACCCTAAAAACCTTGAACCAATAGTCATGAAAAATACAAAAATTATCTATATATAACAAAAAGGAAATAATAGGCCACATTGCATGATTTAGTTTATGGTATAGCATAATTTAGTTTTGATCTATTGGACATGGCTGAAACAATGAAAGAAAAAAAAGTGATACACTGAGTTATATTGTACTAGAAGAAATCTGAGACCATGAGCGTGAACGTTTTCATCTAAAAAGGAGTTGCAAGTGGGCGGAATTCGCAGGTAAGGGGACCGACCGATACAGTCGGTGCTACCTCTGAGTCATCGGATCCCGTTTCAATTCGGACGCCGGTGGGATACGTTGCCCTGCCTATTATTTCCGGACGGACCCGCATGGCATCCGCATGCGAAACGCCCACAGACGCCATGACGTACCCGACTGAATCCGATTCGTTTCCACCCTTACATGAACCCTAACAAATTTGATGCAACTAAAATATGAAGAAACCCTAGGCAGAGGTAGGGGAGAGGGAGGAGTAGGCGTGCTCACCTCGGGTGCCTGTGACGAGGGAGGGGAAGGCGGCGTCGGGGTCGGGGCTCGGGCGCGCGGCAGAGGGCGTGGCGTCGAGGTCGGGGGCGGGGCGGCGTCCGGGGCGGCGTAGAGGGTGTGCGGAGAGCGCGCGGCGGCCGACGGGCGAAGGCGGCGGCGAGAGCGGAGGTGTTGGATTTGGGGGAAGTGGCCGTGGGGAAGGACGAATCTCGTGGTTAAGTCAGAAGTAGCAGTAGCGCGTTCCACAAAGCGCGCTGCTGCTACATTAGCTACAACCCATTCTGGGATACACGCTACTGCTACTCCTTTCTCTTTTTTTCCTTTTTCATTTATTTTTCTTCACATTTTAATTTTTTCCTTTCACCTTCTTCTATTTCTTTCATTTTCAATTACCTTTCCATTTGCTTTCCATTTAATTTTATATCCTTTAGCAGTAGCGAGTGTAGAATGAAATGCGCTGCTACAAACAAAGTAGCGGTAGCGCGGTTCGATATAGACCGCTACTACTATGTGTAGCCTATCAGTTATGCCGTGGGAATTTTAGTAGTAACGTGTTAAGTACAAGGCGCGCTACTACTAGAACTTTATCTGTAGCGCGGTTTGCACATGCGCGCTACTGCTACTTAGCACCAGCGTGCATTTTTGACCCACGCTACTTCTAAAGTTCTGTGTATAAGGTTTTCCCTAGTAGTGCATCGTGGCCACGGTGTGGGCCTCCTCTGGTACTTCTTTCGCTCAATAATTCTTATCAATTCCAAAAATGACTTTCGTGGAGTTTCAGGACTTTTGGAGCTGTGCAGAATAGGTTTCCAATATTAGCTCCTTTTCCAGCCCAGAATCCCAGCTGCCGGCATTCTCCCTCTTCATGATAAACCTTGTAAAATAAGATAGAATAGCCATAAGTATTATGACATAGCGTGTAATAACAGCCCATAATGCAATAAATATCGATATGAAAGCATGATGCAAAATAGTCGTATCACCCCCCTGGGCGCGCCCTCCTACCTCGTGGCCGCCTCGTTTCTTTCTTGACGTCCACTCCAAGTCTCCTAGATTGCGTTTGTTCCAAAAATAACTCTTCCGAAGGTTTCATTCTGTTTGGACTCCGTTTGATATTCCTTTTCTGCGAAACACTGAAATAGGCAAAAAACAATAATTTGGACTGGGCCTCCGGTTAATGGGTTATTCCCCAAAATAATATAAAAGTGCATAGTAAAGGCCATTAAACATCCAAAACAGCTAATATAATAGCATGGAACAATAAAAAATTATAGATACGTTGGACAAGTATCAATGTCTTACGTCACCAACATGTCTTTGCAGGCCGACGTAACCATGTGCACCTTACTTTACACCATCAGTGGCCAGAAGGTGGACGTGGGGAAGGCGACGATAATGCAGCCGAAGTAAAAATTGTTCCACAGCCGGCCAATCCCCCCTGACGTCTTCAAGGTTTCCGTGGTCACTATCGAACTGGGCCATGAGAATTTAGCTCCTCTGGTGGCACTAGCGGGAGATGACGACGAGACCCCGCCGTGGCTTGGCAATTGCAAGCGTTGGGTCCTGTTGTGGCCGAAGAGTCTGCTTCGCCTGGAGGCGGCCGGGAGCACACCCACCACCAAGTAGCCTCAGCAAGGTATTAACACCTACACCCCACGTACCCAACTAGCGTCGCGTGTCCTGCCAGGTGAGGAAGAGGCTCCATTACTGCCTGATGACGTCGCCGCCGTCGAAGAAGCAATGCATGATGCCACCGACGAGGATGACGATGACCCTCTATATTATCTCAATACCGGTGCCTCTGAGGATGGAGGATTGATGGCTCGGCAGTATGAGTACTCAGGGTTTGAGCATGATGAGTTGGTGCCTGAATTGCCGGAGGATGAAAGTATTGTAGGCTCACTTCCAGTAGGAAAGAAGCATAGGAAGGGATCGAGGAAAGGCAACAAAGCTTCTTCTATAACCTAGCCACCTCAGCAACCTCGGATTCAAAACAGCGGAAAAATGTCATATCCCCGGTGATCCGATCCTACCTAAGGAAGCGGTAGAGGCCATATATGGCAATCTAAGGAGACTTCATGACGATGTGCTACGGAGAGAGAAAAGCCTGATCACCTCGGAAAATCCAGGATACCCACTATACGTGGTTAACGTGAGCAGCAAAGGTCGTACGTCTACATATTCCTCGTGGAAAAGTTCTTCCTTCGATTCGGTTACATCTTCAACATGTTTCACTTGAAAAAGTTGGATTTTATGTTTCTTCGCCTTTTTGCCTTGCACATGAACCACATAATCAGGATTGAGCAGATACCATATATCTGTGTCGCTGACCCGTACTTCATGCACGAGGGCTTCTTGTAGTCTACCCACAATACCATGAATACGCGAGTAACTACATCACTGATTTCATGGTCGCAAATAAGGAGAAGGAGACGATTCGCGTGCCTTATCATCCCATGTAAGTCATCCGCATATATGTTTCCTTTGATTTCAATCATTCATTTGCACGCGTGGAGGCTAATTTGAGGTGTTCTTATTTTGTACAGCGACGGGCGCGCCGTCCTCATCATCCTTTACCCCCGATTCTCCCATGCTCTTTACTTGGACTCGTCGAAGAACATGAAGAAAAAGGATTGCACCCACATCAAGTTTGTTCTCAACAGTGCTATCTTGAGCTAAGGCCTACGGGGTGGAGAGATTAAGACCAGGAAGACAAGGAACCACCCGTCCGCCTTCAACCATAAGACCGAGTTCGGCTGCATCCAGCAACCGAGTGATACTCTTAGTAATGGATTATATGTCCTCCATCACATGCTGGAGTATAGATGGGATCAGCAGAACCTTCGCATGTCACCTAGATCCGGCGATGCCCATATTCTGCAATGGGAAAAGAACCTAGGAAATATCCCAGATCGTCGACTTCTACATCAGTTCTATCACATCCAGCATGAACTTTCCCAAATCATCATGAAGGAGGTCGTTGAAAAACAGGGATGTTCTACGAAGAAGGGCAAATGTCGCAGAAATACGTCCGAACACGCGTATTGGCTCAGCATCGCGACTTGAAGCCTTTCACTATGCTCGGGGACTATCTCCCTGACATGGATGGATGGCACGACATGTTGGAGTGATTGACGATATATGACAAAGTGTCGGTTTAGTTCATACTTTCTTTATGACAAAACTTTGAGTTATGCATGACGAAACTTTATTTGGGATGTAATTAAACCGTCCTCCTCAACTATCGAAGATCACTCTATTTAGGGCATTTTGGGTACGATGAACTTTGTTATTTATGCTTATGATATGTTGTTTCTATTTTTGCGAAGTCTGTCTCTTTCTGTTGCTCAACTATATTTGTTGTATATCATCGGCTCATGTGACGATGCAGGTGCATAGATCATCGATGGCGAAGAAGTGCTATGCGAGGAGTATACGACGATTGGCCGGAGTGTCAGGCTCAGGTGTACCGGTTTCCGAGCGACAACCAGTGGCTAGTTTAGATTCATGCTAGTGCGAGAGAGGGATACGAACCAGCGCCTCAAGAAGTACTACATTATGTATGATGAGACATGTCAATAGTATGCTTTCTCATTTCAACCTCAATTATTCTCTAGTTGGCAAGCATCATGTGGTGTGGAAAGATCTACGCACATATGGCCAGTCAAATATATTTGATCATGATTTATTATTGTTGACAATTATCTCTATGATAAATGAGTTAGGAGGCGAAACATTAAGACCCTATCATTCTCTGTCTTCGATGGATACCATTTGTTCTAGAAATATGCTTTGAGTATTAGCAATCATACAAGACTATTTGATGATTGAGTATGTGGAGCTCTTACTTAGACTTTGTTGAGAATAAGTTGAATTGCAGTTGTCTGGTGACTAAGATCATAGGTTGTTAAGTTTCAAGAGAAGGCATTTGTTTGAACCGTAAAATGTGAATTGATTGCTACTTATCATGATGACTTTTATGAGAAAGAGTTGCTGCTATCATGCTAGAAAAAGTGATTGAAATTATAATTGATCAAACTTATGCACTATGCAAGCATTCGCACTTCATAATTTTTTAATCATTTACCTACTCCAATGTATCTAGAATTTATGAAGTATTGATGCCATGTTTACAAAAGTTTTATATGGTTGGGGTGCAATTTTATATGATTTGAATGGAACTAACCCGGACTGACGCTGTTTCAGCAGAACTACCGTGGTGTTGTTTTTTGTGTACAAATAAAAGTTCTCCAAATGCACCGAAACTTTTTCACGATTTTTTGGAAGAAAAGAGGCATTAGAAACTTCGTGGGAGGGCCATAAGAGCCACGAGGTGGCCACTACCCACTAGGGTGCGCCAGAGGCCTTGCCCGTGTGGTGGTTGGTAGTGGGCCCATCCAAGCCCATCTGGACGTGAGACCGACTCCAAAAAAATCATATAAATACAGAACCCCCCAGAAATAATCCTAGGTCAGAACTTTCGATGCCGCAAGCCTCTATAGCCATGAAAAACAAATCTAGACCCTGTTCCGGCACCCTGCCAGAGGGGAAAATCATCACAGGAGGCTATCTTCATCATCTCGGTGGCCACCATAATGAGGAGGGAGTAGTTCACCCTCGGGGCTGAGGGTTTATACTAGTAGCTATGTGTTTGATCTCTCTCTCTCTCTCATGTTCTTGATTTGGCATGATCTTGATGTATCACGAGCTTTGTTAATATAGTTGGATCATACGGTGTTTCTCCCTCTCTATCTTTTTGTGATGAATTGAGTTTTCCCTTTGAGATTTCATTATTATCGGATTGAATACTTTGTTGGATTTGAGAGCACTTGATGTATGTCTTGGCACTAAACTCCCAGATTCCCGAGGTAGCATTGGGGTAATCTATGCATAGGGGTTGATGCAAGTTTTCATCCTTGTTTCTCTGGGAGAAACCTTGGGGCAATCTTTGAAGTTCTTTGTGTTGGATTGAGTATTATGAATCTGAAATTGTTTGATGCATATCGTATAATCAACTCACGGTTACTCGGGGTGATATTGGAGTATCTAGGTGACATTAGAGTTGGTTGATGTGTATCATATGGTGTTATTTTAGTACGAACTCTTCGGCTGTTTGTGACACTTATATGGAAATAGCTCGATAGATCGATCGGAAAGGATAACTTTGAGGTAGTTTCGTACCCTACAAACAATTTCGTCTTATTTTCTCAGCTAGATAATAACTTTGGAGTGATTCCTCATCGCACGTTGAGGGATGGTTATATAATCCAATTATATTAGCATTCTTGAGAGATTGCATTAGCCCAAGTATGAACCCTAGGCCTTGTTTTCAAGCATTGCAATTCCGTTTGTGCTTACTTATATTACATGCTACCTTGCTGTTTTTTATTGTTACTATTACAAAAATCAATATCTACTATTATTACTACACTTGTATCACCATCTATTCACTGAACTAGTGCACCTATACATTTTACCATTGTATTTGGTGTGTTGGGGACAAAAGACACTTTTTGCTATTTGGTGCAGAGTTGTTTGAGAGAGACAATCTTCATCCTACGCCTCTCACACGGATTGATAAACCTTAGGTCATCCACTTGAGGGAAGTTTTCTAATGTCCTACAAAACTCTGCGCTTGGAGGCCCAACACGAGTCTACAAGAACAAATTGTGTAGTAGACATCAGACGACCATGGCGACCATTGCAACAGCCGCACTGGTGCAGTAGCTGCTTGTAGCGGCAGCTTCCGATGATGAGTGCAGGAGGCCCTACTTCGCCTATAAGCATGTGATGACCCACCCTGAGATCGCCATGGCGTAGGAGAGGTGCTACGATGACCTCTCTCATACCAGGGAGGACTGCACTTACGGTGTCATTCAGAGGATCCGAGTGGAGGGGCTCTACTATGGGACCAACGATGGGACTGTCTCGCGCCTCTGCGACGCCGCCTGCCCGCAGATGCAGAGCAGCCTCCGTGATTCCAACAACTCTTCTTCTTCCACCTGATTCCGGCGACCGTCACTGGTGTTTGTTTCTGTTTCCACGCGTATGTTTCCTAGCTCAATTTTTCGGGAATAAAAAGTGTTGATTTGTCAAGCTAGATCCAGCTCGGTCGCTCTTTAGTTTGAACTTGATACCAACTCTTGTAACCCCATCGTGTCTCCTCATTGTGGCTTGTCATAGCTGTTAACTAATGTCCTTTTCATGTATTTGTTTGTTTGTTTGTTTTTGCGAAGAGGCCGCGCTCCGTTTTGCCAATTTCCATTACCACATACATCCCGAAGCAGCAGGTGCCGCATCCTTGAACAAGTGACACAGGGCATAGATTAAGGATCAAACAATTGATAGGAGTAGGGTGTGGTTAGGTCTCAGTTGATTGAGACATAACGAAGTCTCAGTCAAGTGAGACAACATACCAAAAATAAGAAGAAAAAATGATAATTTGCACGGATCTTCATGTAAGATCTCATGAATATAGCATCGCAGAGACTTTTTTAGACTCAGTCGATTGAGATTTAGTAATCCTGATAGGAGTAATAGGAAGATTAAATTTTTTGGCATCATTTGCCATAGAAATATGATCATTAGTAATTCTCCATCATTAGTTCCATCTCCAGAATCATGTTCAAAAGATAGGGTGTGGGAGCAGTATAATTTCTTCTATGTCCCTAGAGCCGGATTAATTGACAGGAAATTGCTCTCCAGGACATGCGTAGATCATTATTGCTGATGAAAAAAGGTTTCCCGCAGAATGTGTCCCGCCTTAAAGATCATCGGTGTTGCGGCCACCCACACGTCCCCGGGGAAAGGGGGAGGTGTGGGAGCGGACGCATCCAGACCGACACACCCTTGTGTCGGTGATGGGGGTCTGAGCACATCGGCGCCGCCCATCCCTCCAGCCCAAACTCGCTGCCCCCGACACACCCCCCTGTCGCCCCGACTTGGCATCCAACGCAGAACTGCGCATGGCCACCGACACAGCCCCGGCCACCTACAAGGAGGACCCACCAGGACCGCCGCCAACCCCCGGAAACTCACCAGGGAGTTCAACTGCGCTGCTGTCGCCGTCTAGCCGGCGTGACGCATTGAAACCGACCAGCCGCCCAGCTGCCACCGCCACTGCACCTCGGCCCCCACCATCCACGACGATGGCAGAGGCGGATGCCCACAACTTGCGCTGCTCCTCGCCCATGCCGCCTGTGCCCAGATCTTCCCGCACGCTGACATGGCTAGCGCCGCCGGAGGTAAGTGCTGCAACATACTCCCTCCATCCCAAATTTTTTCTCTTAGATTAGTCTAGATATGGATGTATCTAATACTAAAACGTGACTTGATACATCCGTATTTAGACAAATCTAAGACAAGAATTTTGGGACGGAGGGAGTACAAGGTTGTCCTATATGTAGCCACACAGCAGTGCTATACATTCAGTACGACTATAACATGCCAGACAATCTACAACCCTATTCAATTCACATTGATGCTTGTGCGAAATAAACTCACTGTCAACATCTCAGCAGCAATATGTCCATAAGCAGAGCCATCTAGGTCATCTCTAGAGACAATGGAAAGAGCAACTGAAAAGTCCGACCACATCACTGCATGAAGATCGTTATGTTGGAAAGCTAGTGCATACCGATCATTACCGCATGTACCTCCACTTCCAACACCTCTTAGCAGTTTAACAGAAAGCGACATGCGACAAGCTGCAAATACAATTGTTCCATCATGCGTCCTGAGGAACATATATCGGTCCCCGAAGTACCATCTGATGCCCAAAAAGACCTGTACACCAAAGGGCAGCCATATTTTTTGGCGGCTGTGGCAAGAACAGGTTTGGGGCATCATATTTTTGTTCTGCTTCCCTCTAGGAATTCTGCAGCGGCATCTCCCCTTTAATGATATCTCCGGTTGTGAACCACTGCGTATTATTAAGTTATGTCATGTAACCACCAGTAACTTGACCAGTGCCTCCATTGGTGTAGCTTCTTTACCATGTGTCATGCCTGAATTATGTAATGCCAGAAATCCTAGACGAGCACAATGACCTTGTTGCATGATGTTTGACGTCCTCCTCATATATTTTTGCTGCTCCACCAAGAGATCGCAAGCTTATGAAGAGAGATAAAGGGAGTGAAACTCAATGCAACGAAGAAGCTTGAGATGGCACAAACCATGGCGTCCATGACTAGCCTATCGCAGTCACGCCAACAAGTTCACCGGCAGCAGGTTGACCGAAAAAAATATAGTGAAACTACACTCCTCTAAGGCATGAGCCATATTTTCTCTGGAAACCCAATATCTGGCTGCGCAAAATTGGTTCGCGAGAAAGGTGATAGATAGACGTTCCACACAAATGTTATTGACTGGAGACACTTGGTCAACTCAACTACTCAAGCCCAGACGTCTCGGATTACAACTCAGAATTTGATGATACGCACACAGTCAGGCCTTGAACCATCCTTGCAAGAAGAGATTGAAAGCGGGTACCCCTTGTGTGAAAAAAAAAACACTGCAAGATGTAGTCTACAATTTTCCTTGAGCGCGATGCGGTGTAACGATGATCCTCGTAGGAATGGAAGTACCATCAACAACTCTCCTAAATTATTGCTTGACTAGTGCCATCCCGTTTTCTATTCCTTTCCACACAGTGGACGCGGTAAACACTGGATCCAACAAATTCCCATTGGGGCCGGTATTATTTTGCACCTAGCAATCATGCACATAAGCCCTCCAGGCCATCGACGACGCATATCACGAAAACACATACCACCCTTTGATTTAGGGAGCATCATTTTGTCCCAATTCAACTAGGACATATTCCAATTCCCTTTCTTTAGGATCCACCAACATATGTCAGACTAGCTTGAAGTGATCAATATTTCCTTCTTCCCAGGAAGCATCTGTCTCTCCCGTTAACTTGCTTCCCAATACTTGTAACAGCAAAGTAAAAGAAACCAAGCCCACGAATGTGAAATAAATATCTGCGGCATAAGACCTAGCTTGTTACAGACATGTGCTTGCCATTGGAATTGAAACAAATACCAACGCAAGGTTATCCCCAAGGACCCCAACACCGGCAGAGAGCCAGGTGGAGTTTCTCACATGCACGACCTGTGCGCTTTTAATTACAGGCTACTGTTCCGACAAGACATATGGGAACGACGACATAGACACAGCCTTGGCGAGCCGAGGCGTACATGGTGAATGGAGAACCTGAACAAAGACCTTAAAGAAGTGCCGAGAAAGCTGGACGAATGTCTGGTGTGCGAGTGCCAGTGTGCGTATTTGTCGTCTTTGCCACGTCGAAATGAGCTGGCTTGGAACCCATAATATTGTGTCAAACACCCGTGCTACCGCCATGCCCTGCAACGGCAAACCAACCATGCGCGAGGCAATGGAGGCAGCGCGGGGAAGAGCAGCACGAGATGCACCAGGTGGAGCGTTACCTCAATCGACTAAAACGCAGTCTTTGAGACCAAAGATCGCACATGCAATGCTATATATCTAATCTTGACACAAATAGAACCTATCACTCTATCAGCCAAGCACCTTCTTTGTTTGCTGCAACTCCCACGAGCTCCTCAAATAGATGCACGCTAGAATCTAGATTCACCATATATAATAGGACTACCTTTCTTAAAACATGAAGTCAACTAGACCAAAGTTCATGGAACACAAGGAAACAAAAACTCACAAGTTTCTTCCTAAATACGAATACTATCTATATAAAGCTAACCTAGCTAAAAGATATTGCACCAACAAGCAATGGATTGAGCTAAACCTAAACTACAAATGCATCATGGAACATAGTCCCGATCTAGGAACTCCCTCAAAGGTTCTTCTAGCGCCTCTGTAACAGCTTCCCACCCAGCAGTTGTCGGGTAAGACTCGTCCCAGTAGAACTTCTTGTCAGGATTCTTGCATAGGTCGTAGAGGCGCTCCCCTGAAGGGCTAACCTGTCCACAGTACCCCAGCTCGGTGGAAGCCTCGCAGCAAGGTGTCAGCTTGTGCTTGAAATTGTTTGACTGCTCCGACCCTTCACCTGCATACACATAGTTCCAACAGATGTTTAATAAAATGCATACATGTGAAATCTGATTTAATTAGCATCATGCGCGTGCAGACATATAAAGTACTTACCAGGGGCGTGATTGACGATGTCGGTGAAGGCAGTGTAGAGGTCCAGTATGTGGGCATTATTCTTGTTGCCCATTAGGTGTTCTATATTGATGTTGTGCACAGTTGCGGCATAGTTGGCCAGAAGGTCGCATGTCGTGTAGTTGCTCGAACTAGTCCGCAAAGGCGTGCAGCCAATGGGATGCATGTTGTTCACTAGTACCTTTCTCACACCTAGCCTCTGTAGCTTCCCCACGTTCTTCGCAATCTCGGTCGTCACATTCCCAATATAACTATCGATCTGCATGGAAGAGAAGTTACTTCGTAAGAATATGGGTATATAGTAATTGCGGACTGGTTAGTGTTTGTAAGTTTGAGTCTGCTAACTACTACTCACATCATCGAAGCTACTCAAGAAGGCATTCTCGACGTTGGCACCAGTGATGTAGTCATTGCCGGAGATGGAGACAAGAGCGACGGAGCTCTGAAGCTGTTGTCTTGAGATGACCCCGGCATTGAGTAGCCTCGTGAAAGCATTGACCTGTGTGGCAAGGGTCGGCACCTTCTTGTCCGGCACATCATAGACGCCAGCGCCGCCGAAAGCAAAGGTCATGCCAGATGGGTCGCAAGATAGATGTGGCGTGAGCCTGTACGATGGAGGGGCTTCACTGAGGCCCAAGATCCTTGCTGCAAGGGAAATAAATCAATAAATATGAAGGATTATTTTTAGTAGAACACATATAAGATTGTAAGGGTCGGAACTAAATTATCTAGAGCATTGATATGATGGATTATTTTGAATGATCTTAGATATAAGGTTGTACGTGCTCAAAAATAAATTCTCTATCTAGCTAGGTACTAGCATACCAGTATATATACTGAATACGTACCGATGAAGTCAGATTGAATCCAATAGTTGGAAAGGCGCCCAGTTGGAACAGGAGTCGCAGATCCACGGGAGTCGAGATAGGAGCCGTAGGGATAGCTCCATTGACGCCATGTGTTGGTCTCTGGGAGGTTGCCGTTGTCGACGAAGCCATCCCCGAAGACGAACATGCTGGACCATTGGTTCTTTGACCCCTGATCAGCCGAAGGTGTGCCTCGTGCCTCCACACGAGCCCCTGTCAGATAGATCAATCATGTCTCAGTGCATGCATGAAAAACTTGACGAGATCGAAGTATAACATGTATACTCGTAGAGCTAGTAACGAATATCTAAAAGCAAAAGCAAGGCTATAAGGAGTTTATGATGTGCATACCATCCTGTGCAAGGACGAGGAGGAGAAGGCAGAAGACGGTTGGCATGAGCTCCATGGTTACGAGGCCGGCGCCCGGCGCGGAAGCAGATGGCCGGGAGGCGGATGGGTATAGCTATGGAAGAGCTAGATGGTTGTGGCCGTGCATGAGCCTATAGCTATATTTATAGAAGATTCTTCTGATCGGTAGGTAGGTACGTATGGCACATGGACTCACTAATCCCACGTACGTACGCTTGTAGCTATGGAATGCATGCGTCAACGTGGAGACGAAGGCACGTCTTGGGACACCGATAGATACAAGAATCCTGTGTAGCAACCTTTAAACGACAGATAGATAGAATCGTCGTTTTGATCCTGGATCAAAGCTCTTGGTTGTAAGAGAGATGACAAATCGATACTTCCTTGAAATAACAGCTGCTAACCATCTTGGGATAGAATCATCCCCGTGTGTACACACCACATTTGAAGAAAAAATATCCAATTTGCAATAGATCCAGTGGACACCATAAAAAAATCATAAATCTGATAGGCATCAGATAAGTGTGGCAATGCGTCATTTAAAGAGTGCACAAACGGTGATCTGTAGTAGGTACAAAAACCTGGAGAAAACTCCAGCACATAAAGGGGAATAAAAGGAGGTAATATAAACATCTAACTTCTCCATGGTGAAACTTTTCTTAGTAAAGATTGTGTTTCAAGACAACCTGGTAAAAAATCCCACACTTTCACTCCTTACCATGCATGCTAAAACACTTTGAGAGAACGAACAGTTATTGCGAGGTACACACACTCAGATACTTATAATTAGTACAATCCCAAATGCAATATGACTTCTATATAAGAACAGAGTGCATGCATTTTGCTGTCGCTGCCGAGCAGGGCATTTTGGAGACCGAGCAGGCCTTAGTGTGTGATGTATATGTGCGTACCTGTAAAATTCAAAGATGTAATGTGTATGTGTATAAAATTTCAGGATGAAATCCCTTTAATTGCGAGCTGCACAAAATAAAAACACAGACTTTGAGGATGAACAATACACATGCAACCCTGATTTTCTTTTTGTGTAGCTCTCACTTTAGCCTATTTCGACCTGAAAATCTACAACATGTACATTATCTCTCTAGGTAAACGTGTACTTTTCAGAAGTTTTTGAAACTGAAAAGTATGAATGTTGAAGTTTTCAAATCAAGGCCTCCATGGAGCTCGGTCTCCGTTTGGCATATTTTCGCTACCAAAGGCACTTATCACCTAGACTGGCGAATCAAACTTACCTACATTTGTGCTGGCGAGCGCTCTTCCATGCTCATTCATGATGTCATGTTGGAGGTGAGGTTCACGGCTAGGGCAGGAGCTTTTCATATCGTCCTGGCCAGTGCCACGTGTGCTGCATGCGCTCATTTGTTCTAGCAAGCCTGGTTGCGCTCTGCGCGCACTTATTTGGAGCAACAACATATGGCAGAACACCTTTCATTCCTTAACATACATGGTAAAATACTTTAAGATAAATGTACAATGTTTGCGAGTTACACAATCTCAAATACTTATTAGTGCAACCCCAAATCCCAAATACAATATATGTGAACTCAATACACAAAACATAAATATGGACTAGGCGCATTGTGCAAATCTGTTGAGAGGCAATTACAAACCGCTACATGTAACAGATTCATATATTTCTCTTGGTTCCACTTACGTAGCGACTAAATTACAACCAATTTATCAGAGAGTACAATGAAGATCGGACGATTGAACTGCTACACGCATCATAGTTTGCCTGAGGAAAAAACAAGATTAATTTTAATCAGACAAAGTCTCTGAGGTGCAAAGTATGTACATAGATAGAGCAATAAATCATTACCATCCATAAGCAAGATACTATAGAGTTCACTTGTATTTTGTTCCTGCAGACTTCGGTTTTCCGGCACCATGACACTCCGCATGCCCCCTTTGACTGCTGCTTGTTGATGACTGCCCATTCCTATTGCTCGCTGATGATGATGGGGCATGACGTCTAGGTTGATCTGCATGCACGCAAGATCACAGGGAGATGACAAAAGAAACTTTAGCAAAATCATTTTGGACATGGAACGGAACCTAGATAAAAAAATGCAGAGCAGAAAATTAGGTGCCACGTAATGTACATATATATTCACTGCGGTCTAGTGTGATATCAGTTGATTAGTACTCCCTCTGTTGATGTATAGAAAGCCATTTAGTCTTTTCTTTTTTAAAATAAAGCTGTTTCAATGTTGATCAAGTTTACATGCAAAAATATCAACATATATTAATACCTAATCATTACATTTTGAATACTTATTTCATGATAGATCCAGTAAAATTGATTTGATAGTCTATGTTTATCTTTTAAACGAGATTAATTAAGTGATCTTGTATGCATAAGTGAAGCCGTGGAGTATTGTATACATAGGCAGACTCTATGCCTCTAAATCGAGTGACAAGTTACAAACCAGTAGAAGATGCCGGGCTTTGTTTCTCCTTCTCTGTTGTGGATAGTTTCCTTCCACTCGCAGGCATACCACTAGCTGCATGACATCAACTAGTTAATAAAAGAATATAGATGATAACTTTTATTCCCAGCAATCAAATCTCTGATACAGGGACAGGGCTTAATCCTTGCTCCATGGGTAATCAGAATTTACATAAGGTTAATGGTTAGTTCATGCGTCTGTGGGTTACTAAGCACGGATTCAAAAATAAATGACTCGCTATAGATGGTGTGCAGAAAATTATCTATTTTTAGTATGAGTATAAAAGTATTCATGTTTTTAAGATGAAAGATAGTATTACTAGATTTATCATGAAAAATATTTCAATAATACGAAGTTTTCGGCAACATACGCTCACTAAAGGTATTGATCAAATATTCATGTTCAAGACATGTCAATGTCAAGATATTATCTATTTACAGAGGCTGGATAGAATACACTCAAGTGATCCATCAAAGGAAGAGGTGATACTGATTAATTGGTTTTTCTGGTACAAGCACTGGGCCTAATCCTCTCTCCATGAAAAACCAGAAGATATATCTGTTAAATGGTTTGTATATACATGCATCCGTGGGTTAGTAACCACAGACTAAAAAATAAATGACTTGATAGATGGCATGAAGCAAAAAAATTCTATATCTTATTACTTGTATAAAAATATTTATATATCAGTAAGATGGAAAATATTTCAAATAATACAAAGTTTTCCAGCTCAAATAATCGTATACAAAGTTTTTCTGCAGCATAGGCCTACTAAACCAAATGATCTAGGATTCACCCTCAAGACGTGTCAATCTCAAAAATATTATCTCTTTATTAAAGCCAGATAGAATAGACTCAAGTTTTCCATGAAAGGAAGAGGTGGTACTAATTAATTAGTACCAGAAGATGCATGTTTAACGGCATTACGCGATGTCACTGGTGTAATGGGACTCATACTCATCGCCGCAAGTCAAATCAGATTACTTTCAGGTAATCGAATCCAAAATAATACATAACTTAACTCTGGCTATACTTGAGCCATCAGTGAGAGGTACTAACCCGTTGCAGCCCGTGCATTCAGGGCATCCTGTTGTCGAGTATTAGGTGTTGGCGAAGCCAAATGAATATTCATTGGAGTAACCGTCTTGCTATTGTCCCCTGCACGGCATATCGGACATATATAAATAAGTTAGAAAAGTAGCGTGCATGTAATATAGGAGTGCTATGATAATCATTACAACGCTAACCAACTGAGCCTTCACCGTTCTGTTGTTGTTGGAGGCCATAATGCCTAACTGTTTCTGAGCTAGGTTGAAAATATCGATTCTTATAGACGCATATGGAGCGCGCATTGTAAAAATTGCATCAACTCGACCGATCATGACATCTAATGCAAAATTACTACGGGTATAATAACTAAAATTTTAATTTCCACTAGTTGATTACATTGATGTTGGATTTTATGGACTCCTCTGAGTGAGTCCTAATGTCATTAAATGTTTAATTTGACCCATGATTTTTTTACTGGATCTACCTAGTCAATGGAATATGTGTTGAATGCATGCAATACGGAAATGGTTTTGGAAATTATTGGAAGTGCATTCAAATTAATGTTGTGTTCTCTGAACACGACAAGCAAGCCACATATAAAATATATTACTAGTCGCCAATGAAATAGTGCTCACATTTATGTGGTTATGATCAACTCCTCGACAGATATATATTTCAAACTACATTTATCAGTAGCTGAAATAAGGCACGAAAATGCACTAATAAATTTTACATTTATTTTCTCTTGCTAGAAACGGCAGAAAAGTACTGATAGTCTTCTAAACGTGTGAACAAGGTATCTGAAATAAGTTCTGGATCATGTGTAGTTTCCTTGGCCTTGCCACTCAAATTAGCACAAGTCTTTTGGGAGTTAATGTAGGAGATCTTTAGCTAGCTAGGTCCTAATATTCTACACGAAAACAGTCATGGGTATACATATGGTATAACTGTCATAGCGCAGCTTTTTTTGATTTGACTAGCTGATGTATATGTGTGCATATGGTACATGTTCCTTAGTCGTCGTTCCAAGTTGGAACAAAAGTTGTTTATTAGGGCATCGAGTCAAGCCATTTTTACTTTTAGAATTTGCATGATATATGTTCCTTATTACTAATTAGGAATTTTTTTGCTTGAATAATTTATTGGGCACATAGTTAATTAACCAGTACATTTCAATCTTAGTATATTTAACTAACAGGAGAAGCGTACAAACAACACCGTGTTGCCCCGAAAAACAGATTAGGGCATAATTGCCCCGGAAAACACCGTGTCATGAGCAATTAGCTATTCCAAAAGCTATATCAATAACAAAACTATTCTGCAGTGTGCATAAACTAAGGCATTTGTTTTGGTCCGACCATCTTGGAGCTTTGGACACCATCAACAGAAGAAACTTGCTTGACTCATTCTTAAAGTGAGCCTTTCCTTTTTTACTGAAGGACTATAGATCTATAAGAAGTTTAACGCACTGTGACGTACGTTCAGCGGGCCCTCAGGACACCCGAATAACCCGTAGAAGTCTCCATGTCTTCCACATCTCTTTTCCTGATCCTCTCTATCATCCATATTTTCTATCAAAAGTTATGGATAGGAGCTCGACACTAGGTTCTATTCATTTATTTTATATGAACAAATTCCGTTTATTTATAGGACTGATAGTCTATTTTACCCTGTAAACTTTATTCCTTAATATGGCATCCTCGATTTGAGCTTGTGCGGCTCGATTCACCGTCGAAGCCACCCTGGATCTACTTTGCTAAATCTAGTCCTTTTTAGTCCCACATGACAAAGTGCAGATATACTAATATATCCTACAAGTGTCATGGAGGCTCTTTCCTATGCACATACTTGGGCTTGACCTTGAGAATAACATTCCTAGGATTTATACCCCTGTTTCAAGGAGGGGAAAAGAGATTAGGTATGTGTTCCGATTATGGAGGAAGACTTCAAATTATTAATGTTTTTCTTTCATCTCTTCCAAACTTATGAGTTGTCTCAAATTATATAATGGCACCATGGAGGGGTTTGATAAATATACGACACACAATCTTTGGATGAGGAAGGATTCAAAGATGAAGAATACACCTTTGGCTACATTTAATATAGACTGCAGGGAAAAGATTAGGAAGGTGTTCAGTCATTAACCTGGAGGTTCGGAATTTCAAACATCAAGGATGGATTGCTAGTTGGAATCCAAATAAAAAAATCAAGCAGGAATTATGACGACATGTAGGTGTGGGCGTGATTTGAAACGGTCGAACAAATATATGACTAGTGATGGGTATGAATATGCGCCTAGTTAAGTTTTAACCAGAGGGGATAAAAATGATGGATCATGAACTTACAACCTTGCCCGTAAATATCATCTACTATGGTTGCTGGATCTATTTAGTTCTCACTGGGAATTGGATTAAGAAAGGGATTTTCCTTTTCCGCCTCAACCTTGGCCATTGAAGACTGGGTTGTTACCCGTATAAAAACAATGGCTAGGATGCTAGGTTGCCTAAGAATATATGAATTTCAAGTACTTTATACTAGAATGTTTGCGTCAAAGAGCTTCTTCTGAGAAGCGGTTGAAAATAACTACCACTTTCCCATGGTGCCACTCCCCTGCATGCGTTGATTGTTTTTGACGAGTTGGTGACAGCATGGTCGCGGAGTACGACTGTCTGGTTGCCTGTCACTTCCTCTTGGACCGTGTGTGATGTACCCCTCTTAGGGGTAATCAACCAGTGGTTATGAACTCAAACGATATGTCGGGAGAGTTTTTAGACATGAGTTAGGCCATGTGGTGAACTCAAAACCGTATGAAAAAAGCATTATTAAATTTATCATGAAAAATATTTCGAATAATACAATGTTTTTCTACGACATATGCCTACTAAAGCTCATGATCTATGATTCATGTTCAAGACGTGTCAAAGCCAAAATTATTATCTGTTTGTGAATGCCGGAAAAGAATAGACTCAAGTGATCCATGGAAGGAACATGTGGTACTAATTAGTCAGTACAAGAAGATGCTTGTTTACCGGCATTTCGTGATGCCAGTGGAGTAATGCGATTCGTACTCATCGCTGCATGGCCAATCATATTACTTTCAGGTAAACGAATAAAAATAACAAATAACTTAACTCTGGATATACTCGAGCCATTGGTGAGAGCTACTAACCCGTGGCAGAACGTGCATTCAGGGCATCTGGTTTTTGAGTATTAGTTGTTGGCAAAACCGAATGAATCTTCAGTGGAGTAACCATCTTGCTACTTGCCCCTGCACGGCATATCAGACATATATGAATAACTTAATAAAGTAGCGTGCATGTGATATGCGAGTGCTATCCTAATCATTGCAACGCTAGTCAGCTCACACTTCGCCGTTTTGTAGTTGTTGCAGGCCATAATTCTTTACCATTTGTGAGCTAGGTTGAAGTGTGATTACCAAATGCATCGGAAAAATCGATTCTAATAGAAGCAAGTGGAGCGGGCATTGTAAAAATTGCATCAGCTAGAACGATTGTGACGTCTAATGTGAAACTAGTACGTGTATAATAACTATAATTTCATTTTGCACTAATTAATTACAATCATGTCTGAGTGTATGGACTCCTTTGAGTGAGTGCTAATGTCATTGAATGTTTAATTTGACCCATGAGTTTTGCTTTGACTGGATCTACCTAGTCAATGAAATATGCGTGGAATGCACGCGGTCCAGAAGTGGTTTGGAAATTATTGGATGTGCATTCAAATTAATGTTGAGCTCTTTGATCACCACGTGGGAACCACATATAAAATATATTTCTAGTCGCAAACGAAATAGTGCCAACATGTATCTGGTTTTGATCAGCTCCTCCACAGACATATCTTTAGAACTATATTTATTAGTAGCTGAAATAAGGCTCAAAAATGTACTAATAAATTTTACATTCATTTTTGCTTGCTAGAAAATGGCACAAAATGTACTGATAGTCTTCTAAAGGTGTGAACTAGATATCCCGAAATAAATGTTGGATCATGTGTAGTTTCCTTGACCTTGGCATTCAAATTAGCACAAGTCTTTTGAGAGTTAATGTAGGAGATCTTTGGCTAGCTGGGTCCTAATATTCTACACGATAACAGCTATGGGTATCCATATGGTATAATTGTCATATCGCGGCTTTTCTTGATTTGACTAGCTGATGTATATGTGTGCATATAGTAGATGTTCCTTAGTCGTCGTTCCCAGTTGGAACAAATGTTAATTGATTAACTCAACGAGTCAAGCCATTTTTACTGGTAGAATTTGGATGATATATGTTCCTCATTACTAATATAGGATTTTTTTTTGCTTCAATAATTTATTGGGAACATAGCTAATTAACCAGTACAATACAATCTTACTATGATTAATTAAGTAAGAGTATAAGCATACAAACAACACAGTGTTGCCCCGTAAAACAAATTATGGCATAATTATCATGTATTATAGCGCACATCATGATCGATTAGCTATTCCAAAAGCTATATCAACAACAGAACTGTTCTGCAACGTGCATAAACTAAGGCATTTGGTTTGGTCCGACCATCTTGGAGTTTTGGACACTATCAACGGTAGAAACTTGATTAATTCATTATTAAAGAGAGCCTTACTTTTTTACTTAAGAAGTATATTTGTATAAGAAGTTAAACGCATTGTGGCACATGTTCATTGGGCCCTCGGGTTTGACACCATAACCCATAGGAGGCTCCGTGACTTGTGTGTCTCTTATCCTCATCCTATCTATCATCCGTATTTTCTATCAGAAGTTATGAATAGGTGCTCGACAGTAGGTTCCATTTATTTATTTTATATGAACAAATTTCGTTTATTCATAGGACCATAGTCTATTTGACCCTATAAAATTTAGTACTTAATATGGAATCCTTGATGTGAGTTTGAGGGTCTCGATTCCACCGTCGAAGACACCGTGCATCCAGATTTGCTAAATACACTCATTTTTAGTGCAAACTAGTGTTTCACGGAACGAATTGCAGATATACTAATATATCCTACAAGTGACATGGAGGCTCTATCCGATTCACATGCTTGGGCTTGACGTTGAGCATAACATGCCTAGGACTTATACCCTTGATTCAAGGAAGGGAAAAGAGATTAGGTATGTGTTCTTATTGTGGAGTGAGACTTCAAATTATCATTGTTTTTCTTTCATCTCTTCCAAACTTATTAGTTGTCTCAAATTATAAAATGGCCCCACGATGGGGTTTGATAAATATACGATACATAATGTTTGGATGAGGAAGGATTAAAAGAAGAAGAATACATCTTTGGCTACATTTAATATAGAGTGCAGGGAAAAGATTAGGCGGGTCTTGGGTCATTCACCTGAAAGTTTGGAATTTCAAACATCAAGGATGGATTGCTAGTGGGAATTCAAATAGAAAACCAAGCAGGAATTATAACGATGTGTGGGTGTGGGCGTGATTTGAAACGGTCAAACGAAGATATAACTAGTGATGGGTATGCAAATGCTCCTAGTTAAGTTTTATCCTGAAGCGATATGAAATGATGAATCATGAATTGAGAACCTTTCCCTTAAATATCTTGTATTGTGGTTGCAGGATCCATTTAGTTTTCAGTGGGATTTGGATTAACAAAGGGAGTTTCCTTTTTTTCAGCCTTGGCCATTGAAGACTGGGCTTTTATCCCTATAAAATCGATGGCTAGGATGCTAGGTGGCCTAAGCATATATGAGTATCAAGTACTTCCTATTATAATGTTTGTGTCAAAGAGCCTCTTCTGAGAAGCGATTGAAAATAACTACCACTTTCCATTGGTGCCACCGGAATGCATGTGTTGATTGTTTCTGTCGAGTTGGTGACAACATGGTATTGGACTACAACTGTTTGGCTGGTTGTCACTTCCTCTTGGACCGTGTGTGATGTTCCCCTCATATGGGTAATCAACCAGTGGTTATGAACTCAAAACCATATGTGGGGAGGGTTTTTAGGCATGAGTTAGAGCATGTGATGAACTCAAAACCATTTGTGATGGACCCAAAACTAGATTAAAAAAGCATCATTAGATTTATCATCAAAAAATATTTCAAATAGCACAGAGTTTTGCAGCTCAAAAAAAACATATACAATGTTTCTCTGCAGCATATGCCTACTAAAGCTAATGATCTAGGATTCATGTTCAAGACGTGTCAATGCCAAAAATATTATCTATTTACGAAGGCTCGATAGCATAGACTCAACTGATCCATGAACGGAAGAGGTGGTACTAATTAGTCAGTACAAGAAGATGCATTTTCACGGCGTTATGCGATGACAGCAGCATAACAACATTCGTACTCATCGTCTCATATCAAATCAGTTTACATTCAGGTATTCGAATACAAAATAATAAATAACTTAACTCTGGATATACTCGAGCCATCGGTGAGAGGTACTAACCCGCGGCAGCCCTTGCATTCCGGGCATCATGTTGTCGAGTATTAGGTGCTGGTGAAGCCGAATGAATCTTCTGTGGAGTAACCATCTTGCTACTGCCCCCTGCACGGCAAATCAGACATATATAAATAAGTTAGTAAAGTAGTGTGCATGTGATATAGGAGTGATATGCTAGTCATGACAACGCTAACCAGCTTACCCTTCGATGTTTTGTTGTTGTTGGAGGCCATAATGCTTAACCGTTTGGGAGCTAGGGTTAAGTATGATTGCCAAATGCATCGGAAAAATTGATTCTTATAGATGCATATGGAGCGGGCATTATAAAGGTCACATCAACTAGAACGATCATGACATCTAATGCAAAACTAGTACGTCTATAATAACTACAACTTTAATTTAAACTAGTTGATTATATTGATGTGGGAGTGTATGGACCCCTTTGAGTGAATGCTAATGTCATTGAATGTTTAATTTGACCTATGAGTTTTGCTTTGACTGGATCTACCTAGTAAATGGAATATGTGTGGAATGCACACGGTCCAGAAATGGTTTCAACATTATTGGAAGTGCATTCAAATTAATGTTGAGCTCTTTGAACACGATGTGTAAACCACATATAAAATATATTTCTAGTCGCAAACAAAATACTTCCCACATGTATGTGGTTTTGATCTCCTCCACCACAAATATATCTTTCAAACTAGGGTCATTTACATTTCAGCCCCTAACTCGAACCACCAACTCACATTTACCCCTAATTCCGAAGTGTGTTCAAATTTTCCCCTCTCCCATTAAGTGCGGTTATAGAAATGCTCTTCCGTACATTTTCCGTCCGGCCAAAGTCCTTTGACAAGTTGTGGGTTCCAATTAAGGGCAAATGTAATTGTCCCTTCAAACGATATTTATTAGTAGCTCAAATAAGACACGGAAATGAACTAATAAATTTTACATTTTTTTTGGATTGCTAGTAAACGGCAGAAAACATACTGATAGTCTTCTAAAGGTGTGAACAAGATATCCTGAAATAAGTGCTGGATCGTGTGTAGTTTCCTTGAGAGTTCAATACATCGGAGGTGCCTAAACTTGTCTTCCATGGTCAACTTGGTGTCTAAAGTTGTAAAATACATGAAACTTGTGGTCGAACTTGTCCAACCATACAAATACGGTGCCTCCTTCCGTATTTAGACATAGGCCCTGCCAATATAACGTGTCAACATCGCAGTGACCCATATGTCAGTGGCTATGCGCGGGGATGCGTCGGGTGCCCCACTAATGAGGAAT
>NC_041393.1:731955236-731964481 GCF_002162155.2 Triticum dicoccoides | reverse complement strand
TATGGTAGAGAGAAATAACATGAAGAAAAAACCTTCATGGAGAGGGGATAGAACCTGCACCTCCAGGTTACCAAACATCGGGATCTAGCCACGCGAGCAAACTATTAGGTACCTACAAGTATTAGCTAGAAAGCTTTGTAAACCAATTCGACATATGCTCCTTTCAAACTTTTATGATGCGTTATCCACCAGTTTTATTTTTTTATTTTTTCCAAGTTCCTGCTTAGTTTTATGACACATAATTTTTTCCAAATAAAGATATAATAATGATCAATATACAAGTACCATGTATTATTAAATATTTTTTATTTTTTCATTGTTTTCTACTTTGAAGAGGTAAAATTACTTTTTAAAAAATTTGTGCGTATTTAAAATTTTCAAGCAATATTTTAATCTATTATGTAAATTTATATACCTTCATTCCAGACAAGGAGCACAAACAACTATTATGTATCTTAATTGTATTTCTACAATTCCAAAATATTAAAAATTTGACAACATTTTATTTTGTGAACTATTCAACATGCACTAAAATTTATTGTGTAATAGTCTAAAACCCTAGAAATGCATAAAACACGACAACATTTTTTTAGAAATGTAAGGATAATTTTACATAATAATAATTTCTAAAACATGTTCAACCTTTTTTTAATACACATTGTCATTTTTTTAATGCATCATGTTTTGTTTTCAAAAACACGTTCTAACTTTGGAATACATGTGAAACATTTTCCAAAAACATGTTGATATGTTTCAAATGCACTAGCACTTTCTATAAGTTTATGGCAGTTGTAATTTTTTTTCTTACTTTTGTTCTTTCAAAAGGTAGAAACAATATCAACAACAAAAGTAAAGACAAGCTTGAAAAAAAAAACCTGTGCCGAACCATATGAGTGCCATATATAGATGAAACGCTAGAAGAGGTACATAGCAACCGAAGCAGATTTTTTGATTACGGTGGGCACTGAGCACGTTTTCCTAAAGGTTAAAACTGGCACTTAAAAGTTTCTTTTTCTTTTCCACAACAAAAACGTGTGCATGTTCTCTGACTGTCAAATTTCATTTGAAATTATGTTATATTTTGCCCTGAAATAAACATAAAAAACAGCTGATTTTTGCATGTATTTGTCTTTTTTGGATATCTCACATAAAAAGACTGATTTTGAAGAAAATTCACACTATTTATTACATTTATATGTGTGCGCATATAAATGATTTTAGAATTTTTTTGACCTGTAGAACTTCGTTTCACTGAACTTCAGGAAAACGGGCACAATGTGCCTCGTGCTACAAAGTTACCTTTTGCATTTGTGTCATATATAAATTCGACCTCGTGAGAATCACTACTAGAAATACCACTACTAATGGCGCACCTAATATGGCCATTAATGGCGCATCACTGGTGCGCCATTGATAGCACGCCATTAGTAATTTTTACTAATGGCGCACCACCTGGTGCGCCATTAGTATCTGGTATACTAATGGCGCACCACCTGGTGCGCCATTAGTATATGCGAGGGTGCGCCATTAGTATGCCTCCCAGGGGGCATGTATACCCAGGTGCTTTGGCATACTAATGGCGCACCACCTCTGGATGCGCCATTAGTAACCGCAGCATACTAATGGCGCACTACCCGGTGATGCGCCATTAGTATGCACTGTCATACTAATGGCGCACTGTCGTGTGATGCGCCATTAGTATGAATATTAGGTTTTTTTTATTTTTTTATTTTCTGTTTTTTGCACAGGTTACAAAATGTATAATTTGACAAAATATAGACAGCACACATCAACAATAGATTCATCAAATACAATAGAAGATTAGTCTTTGAATACAATTCATCATATTAGTCTCCGAATACAATTCATCATATTAGTCTCCAAATTAAAAAGACCGAACAAAGATAGAACATTATATTACAAGTCTCGAGACCGCGAGTAGCGAGTTTGTCATCGCATTACAAGTCGATATCGATCATCTAAACTACCATCACATAGAAGAGAGCTGCGGTCATCACGATGAGCATCATCACGATGAAACTCGTCTTCATCCGGTTCCTCCAACGCTCCCTCCCCTCTCCCGCTAGATAGCGGGCGTATCTAGATTCGGCCTCGGCCCTAGTGGTGTACCCTTTGTAACTGTTACCGCTGAATCGGTGAACCTGTCTCCGACACTCCTCCCAGTCATCGTAGATTCCGGGAACCTTACCCTTGTACACGACATACGTCGGCATCGCTATGCACTAGCCAAACGAAACGTTAGTACCAATTCACAGACAATACATAAGCAATATATAATTATGCAACAGAACGATCGGAAGAGAAAAGCAAGACATTAATAGCATCGATTACATCTAAGTTGAACGACTCTCGAAACCAAAGAGACATACTACAAGTTCATTAAAGTTTAATTACAACATGAGCCAATCGATGTTTCAGAACTAGACAACTCGACTCAAGGGACCGGAGCGTGGATGAAGCCGCCGTCTATCGTGGGAGTCATGAAAGAACGGGCGTTGTCATCCTGCATTTGTAGCATTGTGTCGATGTCACTGTTGGACGGTTGATTTCTGAGGTAGAACTGCCCCGAGGTACGAAGGACATCTTGATGGATGATTTCCGCAAACTCCGACTGGATGCGAAAGAATTCTTGTCGGAGGTCCGCGTCCTGGATTGCCGACACGCTCGCGGCCCAATCTTGGAGTTTACTCGGTAGCAGAAGTTGATGATGGTCCCATACGATCGCCCGCATGTGATGGATGGCGTAGTAGGCACCCTTCTGACCGCCAGGCGGCTGCTTGACGCAGCAGAACGTCGTATTGTGGGAGAACACGTGCTTGCCGTACTTACGAATAGGCCTGGTGAAGGTGCCTCCACATTGGGCGTAGCCGGGGAGAACATCATCAAGAACCTTCTTGACATTTGTGTAGTCTACGTTCGACTGACGGTCCGGGTCGAAATACGTGGCCATGGAATATTTGGGGCTTAGGAGGATGAGCGTGCAACGTGTGTCACTGCAGAAAACACGGAATGTTAAAAGAAAAACGATCGAAAAGTAAGAATTCATATGTTACGGGCCGGTTGAGGGGAGGACTTACTCGGGAAAGTAAGGCACGAGGAAGTTATCCTTATCTTGGTTTGCCAGAATGACGCCTTCGAGGTAAGAACTCGCGACTTGCCGGTCCCCAGCGCTGCCCAAGATCTTGGCACGCATGTAGAAGGGGTCGACTATCACGATGTCCGGGGTCTTGTCGCGAATGATCCGCATCTCCATACTCAGCGAAAATAGCCGAACGAAGGTGTAGTGCAGCGGATGAAGGTTAAACATAGCAAAGATGTCATCAAACTGCAGGACGATCGTACCCCCGATGTCGCCATCCACAAAGCCCTTGCCCTCTGGCACCTTGGCCACGAAAACCGGGTATGCCACATCCTTCTCTCTGAGACGCCGCTTCTCCAAAGAAAGAACACTGTCGTGCAGACTCCGCATAGCACCGGTTGCAGCATTGAGCATATTTGGTGGTAGCATCGCCCTACCCGCCACATGCACCCTCCTCGAGATATCCTGCGGTGAAGGTGGCCCGTCCTGAGCACGGATCGTACTCGGTGCCGGCTGGCTCGCACCCTTCTTAGTCTTTCTTTTGCGTGCCTTCTTCTTCTCCTATAATGGGACCGAGTTCTGCTCACAGACCGCCTTCTTGAGTGTGTTGGGGCTGATAATATTTCGCACCTCGCCTATCTGAGCCTCGGTGAAGTCGGCAGCTGGAGGCGTCTCCTGAGAGCTGAACGCCAGACGGCGCCTGTTGCAACTTGGCTTCCCCGCGGTACGAGCTAGATCGCACACGTCTTTTGTTGGGTTTGGTTCTTGAGAAGGAGGCCCCATGAAGTCGCCATCGTACCCATGCTCGGCAAAGTACTGATCGACGTTGCCAAATGTATCATCGTCGTCGTCGTCATCGTTTTGATCCTGTGCCATATGCATGTTTGGATCCAGTGGCATAGGGATGTTCGGCACCGTTACGGCGGTCTTGCCATGGGGCCGACTTGGCGCCGGCACGACTGGCGGTGTTGTCTTTGGGGTGGTGTCCCCCGCCCCCAAACGAATCTGGCTCTTCGGCCAAAGCAGGGGCCAGCTCAGGCAGGCGCTGAGGGTCATCACGTCATCATCGTCGGCCCCGACGGGTCGAATCGGAGGTAACAAGTCGTCGCAGCCTGGCAGCACCCGAACCAGTTGAACCCTAAACAAGTTGGGTGGCATCTGGGTACCGTGGAACAAGGGGTTGCCCGGTTGAACGATTTTGCCTTGGCGACATCGACCAACTCGTTGTTCACGAAGTGGAGGAGAGTGCACGGAACGTCGGCGGCGCCCTGCGAAAACATGTAGGGCATCAGGGATGCCCAGTCAAAGGCAAGGAGATGAAGTCCTCGGCCGAGAGAGGCTTAATTAGTTACCGTGATGATGGCGTCGAGCTCGGCTAATGTCGAGGCACCGCCAACGGCGGGCGTGCAGTTGACGGAGCGGCCGCTTGCTGAAGAGGTGCCGGCCGGCGTACACCCGGGTGCATTAAGCTCCCGTGCCGGCGTCGGAGACACCAATGCCGCCTCCGCCGGTGGCACCAATGGCCCCGCCATCGCATTATGCGAGTTCCTGGCCGTGAAGCTAGGAATCGGGGGCGGCCCCTGTTGGCCGCCCGCAATCCACGCACTCAACCCCAAGATCAAGGTAGGCACAAGGGCGGTGATCGTCGCTCCGAGTCGTTGTTCCACTTGCTCTTGGACAATCTCCGGAATCCGCGCCACCTGTGCCTTGAGTTCTTGAACCTCTCGCGCCTGGCTTTCCGAGCTGGTCTTTTTCTCCTTCCGCACACCAGCGGTATAGTATGACCCCCATTTTGTCGACAAGCCTTTGCCGGCCACACGACCAGCTGACGTCGGCTTACTGAGCTTATCCTTGTTCTTCATTATATTCAACCCCCTATTTAGAGTGGTGTCCCAAGGGTTGCTCTGAGTCGACCCCGCGCTACTGCTTTCAGTTGCCTGCGGAAGGAATGTGAACCATTTAGAAATTCGGCTTCATTAATTAGAATGCAACCATATGGAGCTAATTACGCGGGGGTGTATTCCTTACCAGAACAAGCTCAAGCCGCCTGGTCTTCGGATCCGTGGTAAGCTCCTTTGTTTTCGGGTCCTTCTTGTACCGGGCCCTGACAAAGTTCCTGGTCTGCTTGTCACCGTATTTATTGAAGAGGGGCGGTAGGACTTGCTCGGCACGGTCCGCCTCCTCCTTGTCCCATATAGGCTCCGCCACTCTGTAACCGCCGGGACCGAGTGTGTGTTCCCCTATGTTCAGCTCCCGCATTTGTTTCCCCCACTCACTTGATTGGGAGCTTGCGGTGCTCGAGCAATTGATCTTGAAGTCGTTGTAGTCATCTTCGGTGATCGAAGGATTTTTCTCCTTGATCTTCTCATAACTCTCACCTTTCTCGATCATTCTCTTCACATTGCTTTTCCTAGTAGACAGGGCCTTGCTCATCTTCGTGAGGGCAGCATTGTTCACTTTATTCCCTTTGAGGCTTGTGTTTTCGAATTCAGCGGGGAACTTGTATCGTTCGTGCAGCTTCGTGAAGAGGAGGTGGCGCAAATTCCCCCGGTCAGGATGCCTCAGGTTCTCGGTGTTGATCGAGACGGTGCTCCGGACAATGCACCCGAGCTGAAGCGAGTACCCCTTGACTATTCGTTCGGGCGCCGTTGGATTCCCGTTGGAGTCCACTTCAGTAACTTCCTCCTTGAGGGTGCGGAGCACGATCGGGCGCCGGTCCTTCCGTTGCCTCTTCGGCTGGCTGCTATCTGTGCGTGCGCAGCCATCATCAGTGGTGGCATCCTCGGCGGCACCATCAGTGGTGGCATCAGTGTGGTCATCCTCGGCGGCACCATCCGTGGTCTCAGGATCGGTGGGGAAGGCGGCGGCCTCATACAAGTGAGGTTGTTCCTCCATCTCCTGGGACAGCTCCCAGAATGCCTTGCCGCCCGAACCCCCGGCCTCATCGTTGTGGGCCATGTTTCTCTCTAAATAGAAACAAAGTTTGGTCAAAAAGTTGGTTATTGTCAAGGAACAAGATCATGGTCTCATCATTTAGGGTTTGTCGACACCGAGGCATCCTAAAATCTAAGCTTTTATCATTGAGGGTTTTTCGACGCCAAGGCACCCTAAAAGCCTAACTTTTCATCATTTCGGTTTTTATCAACACCGAGGCACCCTAAAAGCCATGCATTAGTCACAAGTACACCGGGGCACTTGATCCTACTTAATTAACTACTAAGATACCCCGGCCCATGCATTAGTCACAAGTACCCCATATGTCCTATTTTTAGCAAAGTCATGCTAAAATTCACGGAAAATTTCAGCATGACCTTTGCTGAAAATAGGACATATGGAGTACCCGAATTTGCCGGAACGGAAGTTAATCGACATTCCGGCAAACTCAAGGGCCTCTCGGGGTACCTGCAAAATCATCACGACACGATGGTCGGAGACAAAACCCAGCAAACTAGCAAAATCATCACAAATTGTTTTCTGTTAAAGATGATCATCATCTTTACAAGTCTTTCTCAATGTGATCACAAGTAATTCAGAGGCATCACAAGTAATTCAGAGCATCACAAGGCATTAGTAGTTCAGTACATGAACAAGTTTTACAAACCCATATGAGAACAAGTGAATTCTAGTCCCATTGACACTCCTGGTTTTCTACAAACACCAAGTACTAGGGCACACAAAAGTTCTGAAATTTGTGTGCCTAACTGAATTAACTGAATTTTCAGTAACCGAATAAACTGAATTTTCAAAACTGCAAGAATACAATCGAGAAAAATCCAACAGCACTAGAACTGAGCTGATTGACAGTAGTTTTGTTCACTGTTATGTTGGCCTAACTGGATGTTGGCTATCTTTTATAGTGTCTCTGTTACATGCCAGTTTGGTCATTGCTAACTCTTGATGTAACTGATATTTTGATTCCTGAACCCCCGATATGCTGTTGTGGTTAATCCTAAGAGAAGATTTTGAACAATGAGAAGTCCATGGATATGTTGTGTTTCTGACTTCCGTTGAGGATCATGGAAATTGGATATGTGAGTGGTCGGTGGACCAACTTTTCACTAAAAATAACAGAAGAGTCCTTTGTTTTCCACTAAAATTATCAGTGTCATCTGGTTTCATGGCAATATTTATCTAGCATGTTCCGTATTGATTTCATTGTATTTTCTGTTCCGTCATATTTCAGTTAGTACTAAGGTTCTTTTTTTAGGGAACTCAGTTAGTACTCAGTTTACAGAAACGGTTCGATGTCTATCATATACAACCATTTTCCCTGTTATAAAAGACATGAAAGATCACAACAATATTGATCTGAAAAGAACAGAAAAAAAAGAGAAATAGTATGTATGCAGTGGTGATTCTACCTTGCTTTCTCAACCGTGGGTGATGAAGTGCCTCTGTTCTGTTGTGTCTGCAGTGGTATGGAGATGAATGAATTGGTATTAGGTTCAAATATGATCGATGGATACTCTAACTGTCCCAGAAATATTGAGTTTACTTGATCAAAATTGGAGGTTAAGATAGCTTGAATTTTTCGCTGGGATTAGACTTACGTTTTATTCAAAAATTCCAGCTAACTCTCTCTCAAACAAAAGAAAAATGAATCTAATTAGTCTGTTGTAAATTTTCTGCTGCACTTGTGCACATAAGTTATTCATTTAACCGTCACAACCACAAATGCCAAATTTTCAACTCCTAGCAAGAAGAAAAGGAAGTTCACTTGGTTAAATGGAACCATGGTTCGCCTACCTTGAAATTGATGTACCAGGAGGCTAGGAGGATGCCTTTAGATGTTTGGTTTTGGTGAGCCACCAATAAAAGCTTGCTGATGGGATGCAAAGACTAAGGTAAAGAATTGTCAACTGTTTAAGTGAGGTAGAAGGTTATGCCTACTGTACTGCCAGCTTAAATATAATGCCTATTTCATCAAAAAGAAAAATGTAATGCCTAAGATCCACTATCCTGAACCATCTTAGAACAATTACTGCTGTCGATATTTGTTAGTTTCAAACTTCAAAATGATAGCTATACTGTTCTGAATTTTTAGGATATCAGCAGTTGTTCAAGAGATTTTTCCAAAAATTCAAGCAATTGTACCAAATTTTGAAAGAGATTTTTCCAATTTATATTTAAATAGAATTGGGGTATATACCTTGGAATCCTCCTAATGGAAACAGCACTAACTGGCGTCTCTATTTTAGCTGTGGCCCCGGGCAAGAATTGTACCAATTGTTTCCCTGTAAATACAAGTAAAGAAGGTTCACTATAAATAACAGTATGTGATGAGCATGTCAAAGGTTGCATAGTGGAGTCCTCTCGATATATACTATTCACAACAATGTGCGTGCTAGAACACCATTACCGCACGGTTCATGGCAAGCTGCTTACGTGAGTCTGAACCCCGTGCCCCTGAATCTGTCGGGATTTGTGGGGTTAGTGGAACCAATGTTTGTCATTATAAGTTATGAAAGGCTATTATTGTACCCAACTTGTTTAATGCAGCAATGTGCGATGCTAGAACACCATTATCATCAGTGGTGAGATGTTATTCTCTACCAGTTGGTAGAAGATCGAACTCATAGGCAGAAACGTTGATGACCAAGAGAGCAATAAGACGGAATTGTTTCGATCAAGCGGTGTAAATACTGATCATGCACTCAATCAAACCTACTCAGATCATCTTAAACTGGGAAATAAAGATAATCTTTTCATGCACCACATTTTACCCAAGGCCTTCAGATAATCAAAACATGAGAACAATGATTGGAGACTCAAGCTAATACTGTCACAGTGGCCACCACCACCCTGAATTTTCACAGGAACTCGTGTGTAAATTGCAGCTGGATGATCGTCAGTGGCGAGATATTATTCTCTAATCCTTCTCTCTACCAATTGATAGAACATCTAACTGACAGGCTGAAAAATTAATGACCAAGAGAGCAATAAGAGGGCATTGCTTCGATTAAGCATGTACATATTGATCATGCGCTCACCCTACCAGGCTCATTTAAGTTTTAACTGGTAAAGATATATATCCTGTTCATGCACAGCACTTTACCCAAGCCTTGAAGACTGTCACATTGGCCACTACGCCTAATTTTCACTGGAATTCATGTGTGAATTGCAGCTGAATAATCCTAGTTAACTA
>NC_041393.1:731943893-731951656 GCF_002162155.2 Triticum dicoccoides | reverse complement strand
GGCCAGGTGCTATGTGTGCTTCTCTGGCTGCCAAACGGATTGACTCCATCGGTGCTCGCGCCCAGCACGATGTTCCTTGGATCGTTCCCAAATTCTGGGTATTCGAAGTTCAATGCTTGCCACTGGCTCGCATCCTTAGGGTGACTCAGCATCTTGTCTTTTTTATCTATCTCCGGATCATTTGCGTCATCTTCTCGCTTCTTCTCCTCCCTATCCGCGTGCCAATGCAGGAGCTTTGCTACCTTAGGATCCGCGAAATACCGCTGCAGACGAGGAGTGATCGGAAAGTACCACACCACTTTTCGAGGAGCTTTCTTCCTCTTCTTGTATCGAGTGACACCGCACACCGGACATATTGTAGACTCCGCGTGCTCGTCCCGATAAATGATGCAATTGTTCATGCACGCATGGTATTTCACGTGCGGTAAATCCAGAGGACACACGATTTTCTTCGCCTCCTCCAAACTGGTCGGGCACTTGTTCCCCTTGGGAAGACGTTCGTGCCAGAATGACATGTTCTCGTCGAAGCATGCGTCGGTCATTTTGTGTTTTACCTTCATCTCCAGGGCCATGAGCGTTACTTTCAGGCGGGTATCTTCGGGCCTGCATCCTTCATACAATGGAGTAACCGCGTCTAACTCAAGTTGATCCATCTTGGCTTTCTCTCGGGCGGCAGCTCTTGCGTTATCCGTCTGCTTGAGAAGCAGCTCTTGAATATGAGGGTCCTGCACCCAGCCCATCGATGGTCCAGCGTCGTCTGCTCCGCCGGCATCATCATCTTCATGATCATGCCCGTCGCCTGCTCCGGCATCTTCCTCATCATCATGTCCTGCATCTTCTACATGATGACTGTGTACAGCATCACAGTCGTGATCATCTTCTGGGGATTCTTCGTCTTCTCGCCCGCCCGAGCCGCGGTGGTTGTCTTGCTGCCCTTCCTCATTTCTTGCCCGGCCCCCATGGACGACTTCGTAGTCATCTTCATCACCTTGCCACCGATAGCCATCCATGAAACCACGCAACAGCAGGTGGTCCTGCACCTGCCCGGAATCCGGGTCCGCAATAAGGCTCTTCAGCTTGCATCTTCGACACGGACATCTTATCTCCGTCTCGTTCTTTTGAAGCATCTCGGCCTTCGCGGACCTCAAAAACCTATTCATGATGCCTTCGGTCATCGTGCGGACCATGGTCGCCTGCGGGGTAGAGCAAAACGATATTTTAGAACCAAACAAAAATTTGGCATGACTTTCCCTAAAAATAGGACCAAAAAGAATGCTTAATGCCAAAATTCTCGCCGAAACGGAAATGAATCAACATTCCGGCAAAATATTGGCAACTATCGCATATCAAATACCAGTACACCTCCAAACACAAACACATATGCAACACCACAAACATATGCAACACCACGAACATACATAGATCTAGCTAGGCCGTAAAAAGTGCATGTGCACATTGTTGTAAGGAGAACAACCTAAATATAGCTTCCCCCCTTACTTACCTATTAAAACAAGGTAATTTAACCACTTAATTTGAATGAATCTATGGTGGAAATGAGGTGAAAAAGAGAAGGCACCCGAGACAAGGAGGAGGTGGAGAGAATGAAGTGGGGAGAAAGTGAGTGTGTGGGTAGGAGAGGCTGTCCCAAATATCTTGTTGCTGCCCACTTACTAATGGCGCACCTCTTGCATGGTGCGCCATTAGTAGTTACAACTACTAATGGCGCACTTAAGCAGGATGCGCCATTAGTATGTTTGGATAGGCACACTAGTTCAAAAAAAAATTCTATACTAATGGTGCACCCACTGCCTGGTGCGCCATTAGTAGTTACAACTACTAATGGCGCACTTGGGCAGGATGCGCCATTAGTATGTTTGGATAGGCGCACTAGTTCAAAAAAAAAATTCTATACTAATGGCGCACCTGCTGCCTGGTGCGCCATTAGTAGTTACAACTACTAATGGCGCACTTTGCCCGGATGCGCCATTAGTATGTTTGGACAGGCGCACTAGTTAAAAAAAATTGATACTAATGGCGCACCCGTAGCATGGTGCGTCATTAGTAGTTTAAACTCTAATGGCGCATCAGATTGTGGTGCGCCATTAGTATATACTAATGGCGCACCATCTTTCTGGTGCGCCATTAGTGTCAATCCCATCTATAGCCCTTTTCCTAGTAGTGAATCCACCATGATAGTTTGCCGTGGTGGACAGCCTGTGCCTAAAATGCAACCTGTGACCATGAGTTCCACCATCGATTCTACATCCAACAATTTATTTCTACTGCAGGCACCGTATTTGTATGGCAAGACTAGTTCGAGCACCTGTTTCATGTATTTTGGAACTTTAGGTACTAACTGAAGGCGCAAAATAAATTGAGGCACCACCAGTGTATTTAACTCTTTCCTTGACCTTGTTACCCTGGCATTCAAATTAGCACAAGTCTTTTGGGAGTTAATGTAGGAGATCTTTAGCTAGCTAGGTCCTAGTATTCTACATGAAAATAGTTATGGGTATACATATGGTATAACTGTCATGGCGCAGCTTTTCTTGATTTGACTAGCTGATGTATATGTGTCCATGTAGTAGATGTTCCTTGGTCGTCGTTCCAAGTTGGAACAAAAGTTAATTGATTAACTCATTGAGTCAAGCCATTTTTATTTGTAGAATTTGGATGATATATGTTCCTCATTACTAATATAGACATATTTTTGCTTGAATAATTTATTGAGCACATAACTAATTAACCAGTACAATTTAATCTCAATATGTTTAATAAAGAGGAGAAACATAGAGACAACATTGTGTTGTCCCGCAAAAAAATTAGTGCGTAATTGTTTTGATTATATCGCTCGGCATGAGTGATAAGCTATATCAACAATAGAGCTGTTTTGTAGTGTGCATAAACTCAGACCTTTGGTTTGGTCCAACCATCTTGGAGTATTACATAGAATTAACGAAAAACACTTGCTTGACTTATTATTATTGTAAGCCTTTCTTTTTTACATAAGGAGTACATATGTATTAAACGCATTGTGGCGTTTGCTTAGAGGGCCCTCGGGTTTGACGCCCAAATAACCTATGGGAGGCTTCCTGTCTTCCACATCTCTTCTCCTGACCCTATCTATCATCCGTATTTTCTATCAAAAGTTATGAACATGTGCTCAGCAGTAGGTTCCATTCCTTAAGCATATATGAGTATCAAGTACTTTGTAGTAGAATGTTTGCGTCATAGAGCCTCATCCGAGAAGTGATTGGAAAAAAACTACCACTTTCCCCTGGTGCCACTCCAGTGTATGCGTTGATTGTTTCTGATGAGTTTGTGACAACATGGTCGTGGACTATAACTGTTTGGCTGGCTGTCATTTCCTCTCGGACCGTGTGTGATGTGCCCGTCATAGGGGTGATCATCCAGTGGTTATGAACTCAAAACAATGTGTGGGGAGGGTTTTAGACATGAGTTATATTAGCGTCAAAACCCAAGTTTGCACAATCTATGCAGCCATTGCAAACTTGATGTGGCCAAAAAAAGGGAAAGTGGTGGTGGTAGTTGGGATGAATTTTTCAAGTGGCAAATGGTCGTGCTTTGAGACTCGGGTGGGTTTCTCTTCAGTTAGGGTGCTGGTCCGGATCATGTCTTGGCCAAATATTTTCCCCGAACAGACTCAATTCTCACCAAACCCGACAAATATACAAAACCAGATACATATAAATACATATATATATGCTATCTAACACATACATATATATATGCTATCAAACACATATATGCTCAAAAAATATGTCTTGTTTGCCACGACCTCCTCGAATGTCTTCACCAAAATTTGCGATGTTTTCGAATTTGTTTGCTATTCAAAATGATTTACTATTCGCACATGGGCTCATCTGGTCCCAAATGCAAAATAGATTATTAGAATTGGAACCATGCCCCGCTCGGGGTGCAAAATAGCTAATTCTTTTCAATTAACAGGAGCCCTGCTCCCTGACTTCATTTCTCACTCAAAATAGAAACCCAACTTACAGCATCCATATTTACTTGGTTTCATCCAAGACAAACGAAAAAACATAACAAAACCTTAGTGGATTTCCGAGCAAGAACAACCCCCCGAGGGCCTTCCAATCTCCTTAAACACTTTCCGAGCAAGACAAAAACATTGCCTGAGATACAAAAATGAAAAATGAAAAATTTCACATTTTTGTATCTCGAGCAATGTTTTGAATTTGATTTGAATTTTCGTAACAACATGCATTGATGTTGTGTCAACGCATTAAAAAATTTCCGGAATTTTTTCGAACATTTTTTTACTATGGAACGGGGGACCGGTGCACCGGTAGCACCAATTGCCCTGGTGCACCAGATACATCGTCTGTAGGGTGAGCTCGCAAGCAGCCGTCATTGGGCCTAGCCCATGTAGTGTGCGATGTAGTAGGACGAGCGCGCGAGCGCTTCATGCAGCTCGCATGAAGGCGCGCCAACAAAAAACGCCTCTTGATTGTAATTTAACATCTGTCTTCGGTGGCCTCGTAAAGTCTCCAAGATACCCGGGGTCACTATGTGGGTCTGCTCAATTAGCCCTAAACGAGGGGTCACGTGAACACAAAAGGATCTCCCTTTTTAAAAAGGTCAAGAAATAGATAGAAATGGAAGTGACCTCCGAAAGGTGTGAAACGGACGAAGATTAGAAAAATGGCAGAGGCAGAGAGAAATTATTGAGTACTGTACTTTCAAAAATTTCTTTTGAAAAGAAGCAACAAGGCCATGCGGAAAGCAGCAAGGGGGCGAGGCGACAGAACAAGAAAAAAAGGCAGCACAAGGCGAACGCGCCGTGTGCTGTGTGAAACAGGGCAATCATGTGCGGCCGGTGACCGGGCACGAGGCCAAAGGGGGCACACACAGGCCCGACACTACCAATGCAACACAACGACAGCGTGACGCAATGGAAAATGCTCCAAAATGCTTCCAACAATAGTCTTTTCGGAGCAGTGATTTTTTTTCCCAGATTTCAACAAATGTCATTTCATCACATATTTTTTCATCAAGTGAAAACATTCATCAACATTTATCACAAAACAAATTCAGAGTGTTTTGAATTTTTTTTACTATTTTTCCGATTTTACTGTTAATGATGGAGCATGTGTCTCGGTTGCAAAAACATTAATTGATGAAAGGAATTGGATGATGTGTGGAACATGACTAGGCATTAATTTATATCATTCTTTTTTATGCCATTCTATTTTCCCGGGATATTGGATCCATAGAAAAAGGTAAGCGTACAGTTATGATATGGAAATAATTTTGGTCAAGGTTGTCATGAACAGCGGAAACTTCCTTTTAAAAATATTTTATGTGGAAATATTCTCTGGAGCTATTCTGAAATTCTCATGAATTACCCACAAAAAAATAAATTCTCATGAATTGTAGGCACGGATTCTTATAAAGAAAATGTTATTCTATTCAGAATTTGTTTTTTGTTTCCCCAGTTTCCAATGGCGGAATGTACGTCTCCTTGAGAGTCAGTAATACAAGAATTATTACTTGTTTCCATTATCATTTCTTCACATTATCATACTTATAGACAATATAGTGCTCTTAGAGATTTTCTCGTTGGGGTTAATTCTATGCTCACAGTCGCTCTTGCAGACTTATTATTCAGCTGGGGCATCACTTTCTCAGTTTTTAGTACGCGGAGCTGTTCGACTTGGATTGAAACCGAACCGAGTGGTACCAACACAGCCACACAAAATACGGCAACCAAAATTTCAACCAAGTAAACTACTAAAATTTCATGGGTAACACTAATATCCTACACAAACTACTAACACCACACAAATTATAGCCTCCATGGTCCATGCTGACAACTCTCATGAATTGTCGGCTCAATTTTTGGGAGCAACGTGCATCCCTTTCTTCAATCAAGGTTGTTGGTTGTTACATCTGCCTGGGCATATGCTTTAACTGCATCCTCATCGTGTAAGCATAAACAGCTAGAATCAGTCATCATCGTGAATTTTCGCATACAAATAGAAATCAATTAGTTCGGCGTGTTTCGGCGTGTTTCATCACATAAATCAAATAGTTCACACCGTCAAATAGTTCAACAAAATATTTCAATACAAATTATATAGTTTAACAAATAAAAACTCAAGTTTCATCACACGTCATTCCCGGCCTCGCCCTTGAGCCTCAATAGGTGCTCCACCAGAACATGTTGCAGTTCTTGATGCATCTATGGGTCTCGGATCTCCTGACACATATTGAGGTAGTCAGTCCAGTTTGCCGGTAGCTGGTGATCAACTTGGGCAAGAGGACCCTGCTTGTAATATGGTTCAGTGTCAAACACTGGCTCTTCCTGCTAGCTCTCGATGATCATGTTGTGCAAGATGACACAGCAAGTCATGATCTCCCACATTTGATCTTTCGACCAGGTCTGAGCAGGGACCGGACAACAGCAAATTGAGATTGGAGCACACCAAATGCCCGCTCGACATCCTTCCTGTAAGCCTCCTGAATCTTCGCAAACCAGGCGTTCTTGCCTCCTGGCACAGGGTTTGAGATGGTCTTCAAAAATGTCGACCATCTCGGATAGTGTCATCAGCTAGATAGTATCCCTTGTTGTACTGTCGTCCATTGACATCGAAGTTCACCGGAGGAGAATGACCTTCAACAAACTTGGCAAAGACTGGGGAGCATTGCAGGACGTTGATGTCATTGTGAGTTCCTGGCATCCCAAAGAAAGAGTGCCAAATCCAGAGGTCCTGTGTGGCCACTGCCTTAATTAAGCACCACACTGCAACCGCCTTTGGCGCCTTTGTACAACCCCTGCCATGCAAATGGACAGTTCTTCCATTTCCAATGCATGCAATCGATGCTTCCAAGCATCCCAGGAAATCCTCTTGCTTCATTCTGTGCTAGGATCCGAGCAGTATCTTCCGCATTGGGTGTTCGCAAGTACTGTGGTCCAAATACTACCACCACTGCCATGCAGAGCTTGTAGAAACACTCAATGGTGGTGGACTCGGCCATGCGCCCATAGTCGTCGAGTGAATCACCGGGTGCTCCGTATGCAAGCATCCTCATAGTTGTTGTGCACTTCTGGATCGAGGTGAATCCAAGTCTGCCGGTGCAATCCTTCTTGCACTTGAAGTAGCTGCCGAACTCCCGGATGGACTTCACAATCCGGAGGAAACGGTTTCGGCTCATCCGATAACAGTGCCGAAATGTTTTCTCATCTTGCAATGGAGCGTAGGCGAAGTAGTCCGAGTAGAGCATGCAGTAGTCTTCCAGACGAAGCCGGTTCTTTGCTTTCACCCGCCCAAGCGCCAAGCCACCTCGCCACGGCTTTTCACTGCTCTCGAGCAGGCCGGCGAGGGCGGCGAGCACCATGAGATGCTCCTGCTCCTGGACGTCAGCTTCGGCTTCCTCATCCAGCCATGCCGCGAGCGCCTCCTCAACTTCGGAGTCCATCACCGGCCCAGGCAATTCACCGAACACCTTGTGGGCAAGGTGCGCGCAAGCCCGCCGGTGTACAGGCCCTGCGCGGCCGGAACGCCGGAAAAGGTGCCCGGATGGCGGCGAAGAGGCTACCTCGGCGAAACCCCTTCTTTTTTCCAGCGGGAGATGGTCTACCTAGCTGCGGGGGGCGGTGGACGGTGCCGGGATCGGCAGGGTGGCGCAGGGTGGCGTCCGAGCGCGAGGGGTAGGAGGCGAATCTGGGCGGTTGGCTTGACTTTTCGCCTGCCAATGTGGCCCCAGGAACACTTTTC
>NC_041393.1:731940248-731943619 GCF_002162155.2 Triticum dicoccoides | reverse complement strand
GGCCTGCGAGCGCCGGGCGCAAAAACGGGCCGAGCCGGCGGAATTCGGCGTCCTGGCGGCGCGATTGGGCCGTTGTTTTGGCGCCGGTGCAAAAAAAACGCTTGGGGAGGCCGTTCTGGGGACGCGGGTGGAGATGCTCTTACCCCTAGCAGGCGCGTCCAGATCAACTTGTGCAAGTCTCCCGGGACATCTCCTACTCCAAGTGCTAGTTCCCTGTGAATTAGTCTCTTCTCCCCTGCTCGCAAGTGCGTCCAGATCGACTTGTGAAAGCCGTGATTGCATTGCATGTATTCCCGCGCTTTCCTTTCTCTCGTCTTGTTCTTGTTTGCTATCGCAGCACGTTTGGGTCTGTGAGCTTGTTTCCCTCTTGTCCGTCGTCGTTCGTGTTCAAATCGACCGTTGTTATTTCCTCAGTTGGTGAATAATAATAAGCGGGAAGAGTTTTAATCCATTGTTTCTTTCGCCATGTACATGTTCCCGGCCGTTGTATTGTGTCGTGGTTCCTCGTGCATAAAATCAGTATACTCCATGTACACCACTTTCCTAGCTATCTTGAATGGCGTGCGTGCAATCCAGTCAAGTCTAAAGCCAAACTAAAAATGTGCTTGATCTTGGTAATCATCACAAAAGTGAAGAAGTATAGATGAAAGAGAGACTGAACAATGGAGGGCACGGTCACTAGGCGGCTGCCTCCTCTATATACCATAATGTTAGAGTATATCTGGTACTATATGATTCATATCTCTCTTCTACTTTATCTTCTACCTTATCTCTATAAGAGCATCTACAGCCAGATGCCACAACCCCGTCCTATAAGTCTGGACAGACGGGCCGGTCATGAAAAATTAACCTAGACGGGTGTCTCAAACGGGCCTCGAACGTCCGGGCTGACCTGCACCTCCTCATATCCAACCCAAATACGGGGCGGATATGGAGCACCCGGGCGCAACGGATGCGGCAGCACGGGCGGTTCCAGAGGAGGAATCCATCTGCACGTGCATTGTGAAGAAGCGGCAGTAGAGGAACACACACGCCCTCGCCCGAGAGCAGAATCAGGCGGTCTGTGCCATGGTCGGATTGCCGCCAGAGGAGGAGAAGGATGACAACGATTGTGAGGACAGCTTTGACGACGTGTAGATTCGGCTCGATCCCTACTGCGTCTTCGACCGGTACTTCCGCGAGAAGGACGGCAAGGGCAAGGGCAGCCGTGGATGGTCTTCTCTACCATAACCAAACATGCCAACTTTTGGTAGTCCGAAGGCATGTTAGTAATGTTGTAGCCGTAGTTGCATCAGTTTGTATATATTTGAGGTATTGATAATTGAGGTGTCCGGTTGTGAGAAGGTATATCTGAGGCCTGCCCGGTTAGTGTCCGTGGCACGTCCGCGGATTATTGAGGATTCGGATTTGTCAACTCCGGCTGAAGATGCTCTAAGCTCCTTTTGTCTCTCAAGACATGTACTCCCTCCGTTCGAAATTACTTGTCTCGGAAATGAATGTATCTAGAACTAAAATATATCTAGATACATCCATTTTTGCGACAAGTAATACCGAACAGAGGGAGTAGTACGCAATATATATTCGCCCAGAAGATTCAACAATACAAGAATGATCCTCTCTCTAATACTCTTACATAGTATCTGTCGCAAGATCCTACACCTAACTCATCATCATTTCCGTGCTGCCTCAGGAGGTCGATCTCCCTGATCTCCACCGGGGACTGCGCAACCGATTAACCAGGTTGATCGGCTGTTTTAAAGAGTATTTTTCTCGATTTATTGATTAGTTTTTTTTTCATCTCTCGTCAGTTATTTGATCAGTGTTTTCCTTTGTCATTTTTGGATCTATAGATCTGCTTACGTCGCCTGCATCTATTTCATCATCGTCTTCATCGGCTCGGACGGGATGGTTGCCACACGGTGCCTCAGGCTTTGCGCATGCGATTTGTCAGGTGCGCTCGTACGTCGATTACTCGCGCACTCCTGCGCTGATTGTGGTGTTGGCCGAGTGGCCCACGACACACAAACGCATCCCGCGCTGGCCCATCATCGATGCTGGTCGCGTGGCCGCATTCCATGCAGACTGCGTGCATGTTGGCCGGCCGTGCAAGTTTCGTGGCTTACTGGCTGCTCGTGCACGTTGCATATCCCATCCACGTGCTTGTCGGCTTTCGGATCAGCTTTCCTGGATAAGTGCGTAAACACGTCCGGTTGCTGTTGTAACGTCCCGCCCTTTGACGCGTGTTGTGCAGTCTGATCAACTCCACGTGTTGGGTCAAATTCTATGAGTGAAAAACAAGTTGCACCCTTGTCTACAATGGCATCGACAACTTCGTCTTTAGCACCTTGACGACTACCTCGATCACGTCACCATTTTGTTTCTGGAACACCACTACGTCCTCGACTCGTCGGCACTTCCTTGTGCCCGCGGCTCCACATACTTCTACCTTGATACCAGCACCCGACTCGACATCGATCATGGTGTCCCTTGCATGGCAACCTCGCCCTATTAGTTATATGTGTATTTAGTAGTATATGATTCATATCTTCCTTCTACAGGAAATTGTGGATATCCTTGCCCTACTGGAGGAAAGATGCTTGATTTCGATTGCGAGGTGACCTTGCTAGGCCACCCTATGGTGTCTGATCTTGATGGGCTTGGGTGTTTAGCCGGGTCGTATGTCGATGTGGCCTCCCTGGTGGCAATCCCTTTCTCTGTATTACCCGAGTTTGCTAGGATCTCAATGTGGGAACCGACTGTCTCAGACGGGAAGATTCTAACTGGCCGCGGAACTCAAAGCAATCAAGATTATTTCTGCATTACGGCTTTGAAACCGTACCAATGCTTTAACTGCCGTGGATTCCAGTTACCCTCATAATGACTTCTCTCCTCTTTGTACCAACACCTGTCACCTAGAGATTACGGATTCGCTAGACAATATGTGTTATCTGCGTAGGTCTTTGGATCATGTTGCATGGACCCTTATATTTGAAAACATTGCTCTCACCATAGATAAATTTAATAGTCAATCATAGAACTAGTATCAAAGAGTAAAATGCATCATAAGTCATGAAACTATTGAATGTGTGTCAAGTTAGTCCTAAAACTATAAAATTGCATATTTGAGTTCTAAAACTATTTAAGTCATTCACCGGAGGTCCTATAAATCCCTTGTCAACTTTGACCTGCATGCATGGCGGGTTGACCACCACCATGTAGGCAATATTTTGCATTAAAAACCCATTAAAATGTGCTCTCTTCCAATTATGTGTTCTTCACTCTTGTAATTGACCTAAGGCAATCTTGCTGGAAGTTGGACAGATGCTCGTGCTTCTATCTAGGGGCCAGAAAATTAGAAGATAGAATATATG
>NC_041393.1:731930838-731940238 GCF_002162155.2 Triticum dicoccoides | reverse complement strand
TTCAGATCAAGGCTAATTAGGGAAGTGTACGACCTCCTATGAACGACTTGAGTAGTTTTAGGACTCAAATATGCAATTTTATAGAATTGGGACTAACTTGGTGCACTTCAGATAGTTTTAGGACTTATGATCCATTTACTCCCAAAATAAATACATATAGAATGGGCAAAATCTCACTAATTTCCTATTTCTCCCACGCCTACAGGATTACTCATGGATGAGAGGGAAATAATAAATAGACACAGAGATTGGATGAAGAGGAATCGTAGATAATATCGTAAATTATTACAATAGTATGAATGGTCGATTCGATCTCAATCACTGAATACGTGCGAATAGAGTTACAAACCCTAATCTTGCAAATTGGAATTACTCTCTCTATGGTGGTGTTCTCGTTGAATGGAAGGAGGGGGTGAAGATCGAAGAAGGCCTGAATGGATGTAAGTGATGTTCTTCTCGCTCGGATCCCTTTTTCTTTCTTCGGATGTTGACATTTCCTCTCTCGCTTTCTCTCTGATTGCCCTTTTTTCGTCTACGCCTTCACAAAAGTTGTTCGTATTGACGAGGTGGAGGTGCCAGCGCCTAGTACAACCATTGGTACTACCACTCACACTTGTACCAAACGCCATGTTCTCCTATGGCATGTCAAATGAATACTTTCTCAAAAGGGAAGTTGCACCAAATTGGTTCAGTGACCACGGTATTGATTAATTTTCTTCCAAAAGTATTTGGTCCTGCACATCCAGTAGGAGACCAGAGTTTCTTCATACATGAAGGATTAACATTAGTAAAAAGAGAGAGAGCTGGAAATTTTTTGCTTTCACCACCACTTTCCGTGATCCCGGTAACTATGTACATAACACAATCTTTATTTGAGATACCACAAATGTGAATATCCTGCTAGAACAAGTAGGCAGTCGAGCCGTGAGAAGTGTCGATCGCCACCAAAGGCCCAGAACAACGAAGGTCGCTATAACCCCCAAAATTTCAAATCGGGATACTCCGGAAATCCCACATCATCTTCATGCTCCATCGTTCTCCTCCATGAAGGTAGACTCAATTAAGAAGTAATACTCGATGTTGTTGTCAGATATGAAGATCTAAGATATCCCGTCTTGTCGCGACAATCACCTAATAGCATAGGACCATGCCATCATATGCGCGCTAGATTAGAGAACCCTATATTAGGATGTAGTAGGTCGATGCTGCCGCTCGTGTACCGGTACATGGGATTGTAACCATCGAGGTTTCACCACTAGAGAACGCCAAAACCAGCCATAAAATCGACTGCCACTGTTGCACATACATGCCTTCTGCCTCAAGCCATCATCCATAGATCACCTCTGGATAATGCTCCCAAACATCCGACTAGGCCAGATCCGCACAGCCTCAGCGTAGCCGCAACCACCTAGAGTACCACACCGGTAAGAGGTAGCCACCGTGGCACCCACCATCGCAATGCCTCCAGACATGGGCCATGCCAAGGTCCAACAGGCGCCCCAACTCCAGTGAATGCCACGCACCACTGTCACCCCCGCATCACCCGGTGAGCCTTCACCCAAATAGTGACCGCGAGATACGCCCCGCCCGGGCTTTGCCCGCAGCCCTCTGGTGGCAGCGTAGATGGAAGGGAGAAGGGAGGAGGGAGCAGGGACTAGTGGCAACAATAGCTAGGGTTCTTGTATATCATTTAAATTCCTTTTGTGTTTATAAAGAGTACAATACTTATTCGAAGAAAATTTGTATGATGAAAATATAAGTTTGTGTTGCAGGTTATTTATTGTCACATTAATTTTCTTTCCAAAAATACCGGTGAGATCCCTTAATAATGTGCAAACAGAAATAGAATGCATAACATACGGTCAAACACCTGGTTACAGTTCTATTTATGAGAGAAAAGTAGATTTATCTTAAACACTTGCTTTTAAAAATATTAATCGAACCAAGTGCATGTGGATCTAGTTTTGAAGGTCTCATGACGAGAAACATTAAGAATTCTCAACTTTATTGATACCGGAAACTTGATTTTCATGGTAAAAGTAGTTTTTTGAAAATATTGTGCAAACAATAATATATCTGCAACTTGTTTTTCACTCATAGAATTCATAACATAAGATCAAACACCTGGTTAGCCTACCTATTTGTGAGAGAAAAGGTAGGTTTATATTAAACACTTGCTTTTAAAAATATCGATCGATAAAAGTCCTTAAGAAATGCAAACATGAAATCATATGAGATCGAGTTTTATCCATATTCCAAATAATTCTCAACTTTATTGATATGTCCTAGAAAACCATGTTCGTACCGGAAACTTGATTTCATGGTAAAAGTCGATTCTTGAAAATATTCATTGGAACATGTCGATATATATGGGGTATAATTTCGAAGATCGCATCGTGATGAACACAATGGTAAATGCAGCTTTTGATTTGGCCAACTTTGTAAAATCGATGGGATCTTTGGTACATGGCGCCGATGTCTTCTAGTTTGAATGCGTGTGTGTTGATGCTCTTTTCATTTACAAGTTGTTCCATCTCTAATGTATTTTAGAGTGCCCTTCGATCCATCACTGAATTTATTACTTTTGGAGTGAACTTGCATGTGGCCCACTCGAAAAAGAAAAAGAGTGGCAAGTGAGGGGGCGAAATACGCTGGCAACGAGCGGGCCTTCTCGAGTAATTTTATTAAGGGTCAGAGACGCTTGGCCGGGATGGTACCGTGCCTATGATGTCCTGGGCGGACCCGCATGATGTACCTCCGCGTGCGAGCGCGGGCGGCATGGAGTGCCCGCCTGAATCCGACACCGAGAACTCCGGCCCGGCCCGTCACCGAGGAAAGTGCATCGCCCCGGCCCTTGCCGACTCTTTGCCCCCCAAAGCGTGGGGTGACAGGCCTGTGCCACTAGGCCCGGCGACACAGATGCGCGAGCTTCTCCTTTTAAGCGTGTCGCCAACGATCAGAATTACCGGTGTGGGACTAAAAATTGATCAGTAAGTATCTGCACCTTCGAAGCACGGAAATAACTCAAAACGCTACTACTACTAGGCTAGTGGCGCAGCCGACATGGATCGGCGACGGGTCCCGCAGAGGGCAGATGCATCCATCGAACCGTTGCATGTGTGTGGGTGTGTAGTGTTTTCTTCTGGGGGTGACCGTCTGTCAGGGCTAATCATTCAGGCCGCCATGCCTCACTATGTGATCACGCTTCAAATTTGTGAATCAATCAACGCCTTTCTTACTTGTGATGCTGCCGCGGGAGCAAGAGCTAAGAGCAACTCTAGCAGACCCCGCATCCTGCCGGCCCGCAAAACTCGTTTGCAGTTTACGCAAAACGCCGGCGCGGGCTGGCACAGATGCATACCCTCTAAACGGATCCGTAAAAAAGTATATTCATGGAATATGCTTTTTTACGGGTCGGCTTCTGCGGGTTTTGCTCGGGCACTACAGCGAAGACTCGCAAACAGAAAAACTGCAAATCTCGCATTTGACATAGGGTTTGGCAAATAGTTCAAATTCAAACGACATAAACAGTTTGGCAAATTGTAGTCGAATGGTTCGAAAGGGGCTTGATCAATGTCAACCGCGTTCGTGTCCAACAAGTTCACAAACTCGGTTGCATTGTTCGAACCACCGCTATAGCGAACGATAACAAGTCACGAGCTATCGACACTAATGGCGAAAATGAAAGGGAATCGCTAGACCGAAGAGGCATACCTTGCAGCCATTTCGTCGAACACCTCACTCGCGGGGGGAGCGACACCGTTGAATGGCATCGCCGGAGCACCTCCTTGCGGGGGGGTGGAGTGAGAGGTGAAGAAGGTGGCTTCCTTTTAGTCGGAACCTTCCTCCGCATTACGCCCGCGGTCTTGCCGGCATTCTCCGCCGCCGGCCGGGATCGCACTACAGCGTTGGCGCCCAGTGCGCGAGCCGTCGCGGCGGGGGCAGCTGGATTCAGGCCCTGAACGATCACGTTGCCTGCCGCTTGCAGGCCGGTGCGGCGTGTGCTTAGGCGACGGCGGCGGGGGCAACATGGCCGGCGACGAGATCCGCCCGAGGGAAAGGAGCATGTGCGACCTCGACGGTGACGGGGGACAGCACGGGGGCATCCATGGCGGTGAGGAACGGCCGAGGAGGAGGAACCGGAGCTGGAGGAGGGGGGGGGCAATGGTGGCGGAGGGTGCGGGGAGCGGAAAAGGGCGCGCGGGAGCAAGAGCTAATTAATCTCGACTCGTGCGAGTAAATTGTTTTCCGGACGCATGACCGGACTAGGCGTGGTGGCATATTTTATACTAGTAGTATGGGCGGCGGCGGCGGGCCGGGAACAGGTGGATCTACAGCCCTTCATCGCGGGTGGCCGGATTTGGCTTTCCCGGCCGCCGACGGCTGCACCAAGCAATGGAATGGTCGGGGAGCACCTCACGCAGCCCCATCAAAGGTGCATCGCCGCATGCAGGTGCGGGTTCGGCTTGTCGCCGCCGCCGACGGTTTGCCGGCATGGATTCGGCCGGTCGTCCGCCGGGCTCGGCCCTCGCGCAGAGGCTCTGTGGCTCGCCGATGCCGCTCATACAGTGCGACGACTGCGCACGGACAGTGCTACGACTGACTTCGGGCATGCTGAAGCACCCCAGATGGGTGTTCTTCAAATGCGAAAACGACGGGGTATGTGTTGTTTCCATTCGGCTCATTTCAATAGCTCATTATGTTAGATCATTTCGAACATCATCTGGCGTGTAGGAAGATGGATGCTCATTTTGGTTTTGGAAAGGCGAATATATTGATTTATTGGTAGAAAGGAAACTGATAAATGTTCGTGCACTCCTTAATGCAATCGAAGGCAATGAAGCGCATGCATGTGCAACTAGAGGGGAAGCAATGTCTACTTCTTTCTTAGAACCAAAGAAGAAGAATGAAGAATGGAAGATCAAGAATCCGCAGATCAACAGTGAGTGCATGGAGAAGATATTGCTTCAATTAGTGGGAGCAGTTATGGAAGTTAAAAATCTTCTAAAATGCATACTTGTGGTTCTTGGTTTCTTTGGTCTTGCTATTCTAGCAAAGATTTGGTGATGTCCTATGTATGCAATGTGGTTGAAAATGCAAAGAAATGCAAATTGAGGTGCAAATTTATATTTTACGGGCCCGGGGGAGGGGGGGTTTGGGGGGCTGAAGAGGCAGACCCCACAAAGCCGACCCGTAAAACAGGATACAGGTCGGCTTTGCGGGGTCTGCCTCTGCGGCCATTCGCGCCGTCCTGCAAAATAATTTTTTCGTGAAGTGCAAGCGTGAAATGCGGGTCGGCGGGATGCGGTGTCTGCTAGAGATGCTCTTAGCCTCGTTGGATCGATCAGCAAGCTGGAGCTCGCATCGTCTTGGCTCACCACAACAAACTCGTCTCGCACTCAGGCCGCTGCCGCTGTTGACTTTCTCCACCCAAAGTTCATTTTCCTTTCTAGTGAGATGGGGCCCTATTTTTCAGTTTCGTACAGGGACCCGGATTTTGCTGGCCCGGCCCTGTGTGTACGTATGTCCTTCGCGTCTCTTTTTCTGCAATATCATGTGTGTTGCAAAATTGCCTTCCGCAACAGCATCCACGTAGCATAAAAATGAAGACGAAAAAATGACAAATATTTTTGCAACATTATCTGTGTTGCATTTTGTTTCCCGCAACAACACTCATGTTCCAAAAATAGTGATGAAAAGAAAAGCTGCAACATCAACTACGTCACAAAAGATTTCTGCAACATAAACTTTGTTGCAAAGTATTTCTGCAACACTACCCTTGTTGCAATAATAAGAACAGCGTTGGATGTTAGATAGTTGTACAACCGATCCGATGATTGCCGAGGCGACGGATCTTTTTGTAAGATCCACCGGCCAACGCGTAGCATGGCTCAACTTAGCATCTCATAACTCTTGAAGATCAATACATAAATAATGTGTCCAAGATAGACCGGTAAACATAAATCGGCGGTTACCCTAAAAAGCCATGGACCGGTGGTTACCCTAAAAACCATGAACCAATGGTCATGAAAAATACAAAAATTATCTATATATAACAAAAAGGAAATAATAGGCCACATTGCATGATTTAGTTTATGGTATAGCATAATTTAATTTTGATCTATTGGACATGGCTGAAACAATGAAAGAAAAAAAAGTGATACAACAGTTATATTGTACTAGAAGAAATCTGAGACCATGAACGTGAACGTTTTCATCTAAAAAGAAGTTGCAAGTGGGCGGAATTAGCGGGTAAGGGGACCGACCGATACAGTCGGTGCTACCTCTGAGTCATCGGATCGCGTTTCAATTCGGACGCCGGCGGGATATGTTGCCCTGCCTATTATTTTCCGGACGGACCCGCATGGCATCCGCATGCGAAACGCCCACAGACGCCATGACGTACCCGACTGAATCCGATAGCCGACCCAACCCCGGTTGTTCGCCTCAGCCTTGCCGACTCCTACCCCCTAAAAATGGGATGACAGGCCCGCGCCACCAGACCCGGCTACACAGACGCACACGCTCCCTCTTTTATGCATGTCACCGGATACCCAAATTGGCCGTGTGGGACTAAAGTTTGCATGCGTCGGAAACGGATCGGCGTCACCCCAGAAGGCATCCATCCATCCATCGATCGATTGCACGTTTGTATACATGCATTGTTTCTCGTTGTGACCATATATTTTGGGAATTTCAGAACTTTGTTAGCATATACATATATCATGATTTAAAATACGGATCCAAAACTATGAGTTGGATTAGGTTTAAGAACCCAACCAAGTCAGGAACTTCAACTGAACGAATACACATATCGTCACTGGCGCTTCCCGGTTGAGCCTGTAAATCTGAGAATACCGGGCGGCTTGATTGCCTGCCTCGGCACACCCCCCCTGTCATATATATAGCATAGAAGTTTACAATTACAAAAGGAGTCCCATGCAGAGAAACTATCTATGTGGAGGCAGCCGGACTTGTACTCCAAGTCGGCCTGAAGTCGTAGCTATATTGGTCTCCAACAGGCCCCCGCAGTCTGAATCGGGAACGGAAGTGACCTGAAGACTGGACCGAAAATCGCGGAAAAGAGTTGTTGGTAAACCCTTGGTGAAGATGTCCGCAAATTGCAGGGCTGACGGAACATGAAGAACACGAACTGTGCCGAGAGTGACCTTCTCCTGAACGAAATGAATGTATAACTCGATATGTTTCGTGCGATGATGTTGTACCGTGTTTGCTGACAAGTAGACCGCACTGACATTGTCACAATATACAACAGTAGCGGTCGAGACGGGCCTGTTAAGTTCCTGTAATAACTGACCAACCCAACAAGGCTCTGCAACGGCTGCAGCAATGACTCGGTATTCGGCTTCTACACTAGATCGAGAAACTGTCGTCTGTCGTCTAGAGGACCAGGAGACAAGATTATCTCCAAGGTACATGCAAAATTCAAAGGTGGAGCGACATGTATCCGGACATGCAGCCCAATCGGCATCTGAGTAGGCTGTAAGAGAATGTGTAGAAGTGCGGTGTAGATAGAGATCATGATCAAGGGTGCCATTGAGATAGCGGGGGATGCGTTTAATGAGAGAGAAGTGAGGTTCACGAGGGTCATGCATATGGAGACAGACTTGGTGAACAACATAAGCAATGTTGGGGTGAGTGAGAGTGACATATTGGAGGGCACCAGCGAGGGTACGATAGAGAGAGGGAACCAAAACTGGAGGTCCGGTAGAGGATGGTAGTTTGACGTTATTATCAATAGGGTAGTAACGGGGTGACAATCGCGCATGCCAGCACGAGATAAGATGTCAAGAATATATTGTCGTTGAGAAAGATGGATACCAGAAGACGAACGAGTGACAGAGATACCGAGAAAGTGATGAAGAGGTCCGAGATCCTTCATGGCAAACTCATGAGCCATGGAATTAGTGATGGTGGTAAGGAAAAATAAGGAAGATGCAGTGAGAATAATATCATCTACATAGAGAAGAAGATAAGTTGTGGAAGAACCTTGATGAAAGATGAAGAGAGAAGCATTAGAATTAGATTCAGTGAACCCAAGAGAACGAGCAAAGGATGCAAAGCGTTGGAACCAGGCACAAGGAGCTTGTTTGAGCCCATATAAGGATTTGTGGAGACGACACACGTGAGTAGGATGCCGAGGATCAATGAAGCTAGATGGTTGCTGGCTGTAGACTACCTCATTAAGATGACCATGAAGTAAGGCATTTTTGACATCAAGTTGGTGGATAGGCCAAGATTGTGAGATGGCTAGAGAAAGAATGATACGAAGGTGGCTGGTTTGACGACATGGCTGAATGTTTCTTCAAAATCGACCCCCGATTGTTGAGAGAAGCCATGAACAGCCCATCGAGCTTTGTGACATGAGAGAGAGAGCCATCGGCATTGTATTTATGACGGAATATCCACTTGCCACTCACAATATTTGCGCCAGATGGTGGTGGAACCAAGACCCACGTTTTATTGAGTGTAGAGCATCGAACTCCTCCTACATGGCTTGGCACCAATTGGGGTCGCGAAGGGCTATGAGATAGTTATGAGGAAGAGGAGAAGAGGCCATAGTGGAAAGGTTTAAATGATCAATAGGTGGTGGAAGGCGACCGGTAGTGGCGCATGTGCGGTGAAGAGGTACTGGAGGTGGCGATTGTGGAGCCAGTGAGGAAGTTGTTGCAGGAGGAGTAGCTGGCGTGGCGGGAGGGGTAGCCGCCGTGTGTGTGGTAAGAGGCGTGGAGGAGGGAGGGCATCCGGCGTTGGTGAGTGAGGGCTAGGGGGTGTATGCATAACAGGTGTAGGTGGAGAAGATTGGGGCATAGTGGGTGGGTAAAAAATTTCAGTGCAACGGGGTGGAGAAGGGGATGGTGCTGGTTCATATTGAAAAGTGGACTCATTGAAAACGACATGGCGAGAAATAATAATACGACGAGTGGTGAGATCAAGACAACGATAACACCCCTTAGGCGCCATCCACATCCTTTTAGTTAGGCATGGCGAGACACGTGTCATGGTTCTTTTGAATCTTCGTTTTCACACAACCAAATCTTTACCAACAATTTTATGAGGTTACAGAAATATATGTAACAAAACTTAATTTTGTTTTATGCAGACAAACATTTGTAGATATGCTTGTATATAAATAGTTATATACCAATGGATGAAGTGCACAAAGATAGATAGAGAAACTACCCAAAAAAGAAAATATAGGAATTCTAGCTACACAAATGCACGGGGCACCCAGCTAGTTAGAGTAGAGTTAGAGGAAATTGGCTTCCTCTGAGAAAAAAATAGAAGGAAAGAGGAAAAAATAGAAGGAAAGAGGAAAAAATACAAATAAAGAAAGGCAAACTATTTGGAGGAGACGCGCGAGGAGTTCACGGTAGCG
>NC_041393.1:731928145-731929993 GCF_002162155.2 Triticum dicoccoides | reverse complement strand
AGACTGCTAGGAATATATAAATAGCAAAATAATAGGAAAAAATGCTGGCACATTTTAGAACAAAAGAGGAAAAAAATTAAAATAGCAAAATATTTTAAAAAAAGTCTGACATTACACCGTACTTGTAACGCCCGAATATATAAATAGCAAGATATTAGGAAAAAAGACGAACACATTAGAACAAGAGAGGGAAAAATTAAAATAGCAAAATATTAGATAAAAAAGTCTGACATCACACCGTACTTCTAACCCCAACACACAGCGAGGGTGACCAAGGGTAACAAGCCGACAGGACAGGCCCGGCCAGAAGTACGTAGTGAAAGCTCTTTGCCTCGGCATAACCAATGAATGAGCTTCGCGTCCTCGGCGATGGAGTGCTCAGCACCGGGCTATTTAAGTCGCGTGGTTCCTTCTTAGCCGAGCAGTGTGGTACTAAACATAAACATAGGAACAGAGCGGCGCTGCAGTTAGTTTATTCCTAAACTGGGCCGTCATCTTCGGCCCACTAGACCAGCTAGGGCGGCCGGAGGAACACAGACGAGGATCCCGGCGGCCATGAGGTGGAGGATTCGTCAAGTTGGGATTTTTTTCGAGGTTGATGGTGGAGCGGTAAGGAGAGGGGTAACCAGGGAGAGTAGGGGGCCCACAGACGAGGAGGCCATGGCGCTGCCCTGTCGCCGCCGTCCGCGTTCGTCTCTGCTTCTCCGGCAACCGTCGGTGGAGGGCTACGCCGGCGGCCTCCGAAGCCCATCCAACTGCGGAATGTACGTCTCCCCGAGAGTCGATAATACCAGAATCACTACCTGAACAATATAGTGCTTTGAGAGATTTTCTCGTTGAATAAATAAATTATTTGTAGTTCGGTGGGTACACACTTCTGACTATTGGGGACTTGTTATTTTGCTGCGACATCACTTTCTGAGATCTAGTACAAGCAGCTGTTGGACATTGAGTGAAACCGAACTCACTCACGAACACAGCCAAGCAAAATCAAGGCAATGTGAACAGCTAACACCAACTCATAGGACCAGTAGGGCAGCACAAGGACTAGAGCACTCAACACCACTCGCCCCCGTCCCGAGAATTCTCATGAATTCTTGTAGGGTCGATTGTTAGTACAGTAGTACACCACAGCTATGCGAATGATCGCTGTCTTCAGTTACTCGGGCGTCCGTTATTAGGTGATTCGCGTTCATTGCATCCTCATCGTCTAAGAGCATCTCCATTCACGGGAAGAAGTCCAATTTAAACCTTAATCTCCTAGGGGTTAGTTAAATCGGACCCGCAACTCTTAATCCCTGAAATTAGGATCCTGAATTAATAATTCCCAGTCTAAATCAAACCTTACAAGGAAACCCAAACAGGGATTGCGTACGTGGCAAGGGGATATCGGGATTACCCTAGAAAAAAAGATCGGGATCGTGGGGGAGAGAACAGCAAAAAAAAAAGGATCGGGGGGAGAGAGGGCGGTGCGCGTGTGTGCAAAGTGCACGGGCCGGCCCAGTGCGGCCCTCCAATCGACCTCGTCTCCATCGCTAGTGTCCCCTGACATTCGACTCCTTCTGGCGATTGCAATGGCGAGGGCCGGGTGATCGCCGCGGCAATGACGATCGTGACGAGGCGAGGAAGGAAGAAGGCGAAGGTAACGCCCCGGAACTCCTCCTCCCCCGTTAGCAGTAATTTACTCGTTGATTTCACAGCATTAGGGTTAGGGTTCATAGGGGCAGAATTGGGGATGTTCTTGCCGCTGGAAAGCTAGGTCTTTTGGTCAAATTTTGCAGTTGATTTGTGTTGGAAATAACATTGATAAATTATATTCATCTGTATTTTTTTCAGCTAAATCATGGA
>NC_041393.1:731924589-731926143 GCF_002162155.2 Triticum dicoccoides | reverse complement strand
CATGCAAGAGAGAATCAGGAAGAAGATACTTGTTAGAGTGCAAGAACAAAGGGCAAAGAGTGAGAAGTGGAATGGGACAATATGTCCTGGCATTTTCAAGAAGTTGAAGGCAAGTATTGCAAGGACACTGTTTGTTGAATTGCTTTGGAATGGCACAGATGGATCTGAAGTGAAGCACATCAATGGCAGAGGAAGACAATACACCATAAATCTTGATAAATGGACATGCTGATGTGGATACTTCTAGTTGGCGGGTCTTCCTTGCTGCCATGCAATTAGTGCCATCTACAAGTGTGGAAAAAAAGTAGATGATTTCATCCACCCTTGCTATTCAGTTGATGTGCAAAAAAAATATATGACCACTGTTTGCAGCCTGTTGAAGGTGAGGAGATGTGGCCAGTTTCTCCAAATCCTAGGCCACAAGCACCTGGATATGTGAAAATGACGGGCAGGCCTTCTTACAATGACAGGAAGAGGGAAGAAACAGAGAAGTCGAAGGGTAAGAAAATGAGCAAACATGGAATTGTGATCAAGTGTTCTTGTGTGGTAGCATTGGACACAATAAGGCTAGCTGCAAAAAGAATCCAGAGAGAGGAAAGAAAAAGAATGCACACCTAGTTAAGAGCAAAAAAGTAGAGGTATGTTTCCTGCATTTTAGATGAATATTAGAGAATTTAATTGATTTAGACGAACACTACAGAATTTAGATGAATCATATAGAAATTCAAATGAATATTTGTGTTCTTTTTGTATTTTACTTATTAGAGAATTCGATTGCTTGTATATGAATACTACAGAGTTTAGATGAATATTATAGAATTTCAAATAAATATTTGAGTTCATATTGTATTTTACTTATTTCTACAGCAAGCACAAGGTAGTACTACTCAAACTGTGGCGCCAGCTGCACCAACTTCTCAACTTGCTGCCCCAGCTACACCAAGAACTCATACTGCTGCCCAAGCTGTACCAAGAAGTTCTCAAGCTGCTGCCCCTACTGTAGCAAGAACTGCTCAAGCTGCAGCCCCATCAAACAAGTTCAAACCTCCAAGAAAAAGATCTGCACCCTTTCAACCTAGAGCATCTTCAGTGCCTGGTGGAACATCTTCATCTTCACTGCTTGGAACAAATGCTTCTAGAACTGGAGCAAAAAGGGGCAGAGGAAGATCTGCATCTTCAGTGCCAAGTTATGCATATTTCACTTGCAGTGGCAACTACTAGTGCCAAAGTCATGTGTCCTGTGTCCTCAATATTTTTGATTATTTTGCAAGCACTGCCAAGTTTGGTTTAATGTCGCAAACATGTAATGTTTATGCACTGCCAGACGTTGCAGAATATTGCCATCTTTGGTGTAATCTCCCAGATTTATGAACTATGAATATCCAAGATTTCTGCAGTTTATATGTACCAAATGCCCCCAGATTTATTTCTGCAGTTTATATGTACCAAATGCCCCAGGTTTATTTCTACAGTTTATATATATGAAATGTCCCAGGTTTTGTTTCTACAGTTTATATGTACCAAATGTCCTAGATTTATTCCTTGCAATCTGTC
>NC_041393.1:731923030-731924579 GCF_002162155.2 Triticum dicoccoides | reverse complement strand
AGAAGCAAGAACCAACTTTGCAAAGCTTTGAGAAGATATGGAATAGTCAAAAAAGGAGTATTGAGTTTTTAAAATCAGAGTCAGATAGAGTGAGGGCCAAGTGTGGATGGCCTGGTTGTCCTTGGCTATTATATGCAGCAAAAAATTCAAGAACTTCAAGAATGCAAGTGGTTACCTTCAATGATGAACACCATTGTGCTCAGAATAGGCAAAACAAACTTGTGACTGCTAAAGTGATTGCACAAAGATATGAACACTTCATACTAGCTAACCCAATGTGGAAGATTGACAGCATGAAAGCAACAGTTCTCCAAGATATGTTTGCCGATGTGTCAACTTCTAAGTGTAAGCATGCAAAAAAGCTTGTCATGGACAGATTGATGTGTGGTATGAAGAACGAATACACTCGAGTGTTTGATTACCAGTTGGAACTATTGAGGAGCAATCCTGGAAGCACTATTGCAGTATGTTTGGACCCAACAAACATGGATCAAAACATATTTTAGAGTTTTTATGTTTGCTTTAATGCAATGAGACTTGGTTTCAAAGCTGGTTGCAGGAAAGTAATAGGGCTCGATGGTTGTTTCTTCAAAGGAGCGGTGAAGGGGTAGCTTTTGTGTGCAATAGCAAGAGATGCCAACAACCAGATGTATCCAATGGCTTGGGCTGTAGTTGAGAAGGAAACAAAAGAAAGTTGGAAGTGGTTTGTTGGGCTGCTTATCAAAAATCTGGATATCAACAACAATGGAGTCGGCTGGGTTGTTATTTCAGATCAGCAAAAGGGATTAATAAATGCAATGCAAGACTATCTTCCAAATACAGAACACATGATGTGTGCTAGGCACATATATGCAAACTGGAGAAAGAAACATAGATCTCATGAGTGGCAGAAATTTTTTTGGGCCATTGCAAAAGCTTCTAACAAGCAAGATTTCAACTATCGCAAAGCAAAATTTGCTCAAGATACACCTGATGGAGTGAAGGACATTATGAGGACAGAGCCTGTGCATTGGGCAAGGGCATTTTTTCAGCTAGGCTCAAATTGTGAGTCTGTCGATAATAATCTCTGTGAGTCATTCAATCACTCAATAGTAGATGCAAGGTTTTATCCAATAATTTCCATGCAAGAGAGAATCAGGAAGAAGATACTTGTTAGAGTGCAAGAACAAAGGGCAAAGAGTGAGAAGTGGAATGGGACAATATGTCCTGGCATTTTCAAGAAGTTGAAGGCAAGTATTGCAAGGACACTGTTTGTTGAATTGCTTTGGAATGGCACAGATGGATCTGAAGTGAAGCACATCAATGGCAGAGGAAGACAATACACCATAAATCTTGATAAATGGACATGCTGATGTGGATACTTCTAGTTGGCGGGTCTTCCTTGCTGCCATGCAATTAGTGCCATCTACAAGTGTGGAAAAAAAGTAGATGATTTCATCCACCCTTGCTATTCAGTTGATGTGCAAAAAAAATATATGACCACTGTTTGCAGCCTGTTGAAGGTGAGGAGATGTGGCCAGTTTCTCCAAATCCTAGGCCACAAGCACCT
>NC_041393.1:731914384-731922509 GCF_002162155.2 Triticum dicoccoides | reverse complement strand
CAGTTTATATGTACCAAATGCCCCCAGATTTATTTCTGCAGTTTATATGTACCAAATGCCCCAGGTTTATTTCTACAGTTTATATATATGAAATGTCCCAGGTTTTGTTTCTACAGTTTATATGTACCAAATGTCCTAGATTTATTCCTTGCAATCTGTCCAACGTGTATGCTAAATATTTCTCCCAGTACTATAGTTTATTTCTGCAGTTTATATGTAACAAAGGGTACCAAATGTTCCTCCCAGATTTATGCCAAGTATTCGTCTCAGGTTTATACCAACTATTGTATGATTTTCTTCAGTTTATAACCCCACCGCTTTGTTGGGCCACCACTAATAAGAATCCCGGTCAAGCATTGCCACATCAGCGTTTTAGGCAGCAAACGGCTGTAAGGTTTGATTTAGACCGGGAATTGTTAGTTCAGGGTCCTAATTTCCGGGATTGGGAGTTGCAGGTTCGATTTATCTATCCCCTACAACATTAAGGTTTAAATTGGACTTCTTCCCCATTCACGCCCCCAACAGACCCCGGGCCATTCTTTTAGCTCCGCGTCAAAAAGGGCCCAGTCGCACCCCTAGAAGCCCGTTTTTTGCCGGTTTGGGACAAAACTGGCATCGGCAGACCCAGACCGAACCGCTGGGGCGCCTGCGGGCGCCGGGGAAACCGATTTTGACGCGAACGGTAATGGGCCCGTCGAGTCAGCAACACACCACTTCCTCGTCCTCATCGCCTCGGTTCCTGTGGGAATTAATGCCAAGGCTGTCGCGCTGCCGCGCCAGTCAGCCTCCATTGATGCCTCACAGGCGGCGCAGTGAAGGCGCCACAACGCGCATCCCGCCCACTCCCACCACGCTTCACTCGGCATGCAGATTCTCACCGCCCCGCTTCAGCTATAAAAGTTGACCTTCCCGCCGGTGAACGCCACAGTCGCCACAACTCGCCTTCTCTCTCGCCTCATCTCACCACAGAAGCAACTCTCCTCCCTCTTCCCCCGCTGACGAGCAATGGTTGAGCGGTACCCCAGCAATGCCGCGACGGCAAACGGCTTCGACCGCCGCCATCTCCACGAGGACGAGGCACGCGTCTTCTATGAGGCCGACTATCTAGCGCCCTCAGACATGCGTGTGCCGGGCTCGTGGAAGTTGAGTGCCGGCGGTGTCCCGGTACCCCCAGTGCCCATCGGGGCTGAACGGCGGGCCGATATCGCCCGCATCAGTTCGTTGTTGTTGGAGGAGCAGCGAAACGAGTCGTGCTACGCCACCGACAGCCACACGCTGTGGACGATGTACTTCGACCGCCACCGCGAAGACCAGATCGCCTCCACCAACAACACCATCCCCCGCCGCCGACTCAACGCTGACGGGCGACACGAATGGTGCGGCATGCCCGGCCGCACCCTCGAGGCCGTCCTCGACCACAACGAGACCGGCAGCACGCCGCGCCTTGAGTACCCGGCGCGCCCGTCCTTCTCTCGCCGTCGTGGCAGCTCCTGGACGCTGCGGCGAATGGAGGCGGCGACCTCCTTGTTGTTAGGCTCCGGTTCGCTCTCTTCCGGGTCGCCGGCGCTCCGCCTCTTTAAGCCGGAGCCGCAGAAGACGCCACTTGGGCGCCGCGCCCACAGCGGCGCCCTCGTAATCAACGAGGGCGGCCGCCCCTCCCCGCGTTCCCTCCGCCTAGTCAGGCCGATGACCGAGCCTGGGTTGCTCCCCGTCAAGAAGGAGCACACTGAGATGGCCGCCGCCGACAAGGCCGCCCTCAAGTGGGTGAAGGTGGACTACCCCCGCGACTAGGTGGTGCGCCAGCGCCGGGCCTACGAGGAGATCAAGGCCTGGTGCCACGGACACGAGGAGGGCAGCGTCGTCGTCCTCGACAGCGACAAGGAGGACGCGCCCGGGCCGTCCAACCCCCCCGCGCGTCGGCGGGCCTGGTCAGAGGTGCAGCAGGGATGGCGGCGGCTCCGGCGTCGACGACGATGACGACGACTACACCCAGTTCTACAGGCTCCTCGGCATGTAGAAGGCGGGTGGCGGCCGCAGCGTAGTAGGGCTAGGCGTAGTTTGTTTGTTTTTTGTTTTTCTACAAATTTGAATGAAAAATCGTCAAGTTTGTGCCAAATTCGAATCAAATCACCGAGTTTGCGCCGAGTTGGGGCCGACGTGGGGGCGACGACTGGGAACACAATCGACCCCACGCCGAAAGTAAGCGCCAGTTTGGCCCCAGACGGTGCTTTTTCGCCGTCCTGGGGGGTCAAATGGCTGGAGATGCTCTAAGCATATGTGTGGCCACAATCATCCTCGTCCGCCTCTGCGCTGTTTTTTCTTCCATTTCTCCTCAAGCAGGCTAGCAAGCACATTATTTTCTCCCACCACTATTGTCTTCCTCAACCTGCGCTCCTCTGTGTTCTTGCAAGCCCTCACCTTGGTGTTCCAATGGCGAAGTTCGTGGCCACCATGGTGGTCGGGTCACTGCTGTCCATTCTCAAGGACAAGGTGTCCAGCAGCCTCCTCGACCAGTACAAGTTGATGAGAGGCATGGAGGAGCAACATGAGATCCTGATGCTCAAACTGTCTGGCCATCCTGGACATCATCGCCGATGCCGAGCAGGCGGCTTCCCACAGAGAAGGGGCGGCTGCCTGGCTCCAGGCCATCAAGAAGGTGGCTTACCAGGCCAATGAAGTGTTCGACGAGTTCAAGTATGAGGCACTTCGTCGCAAGGCCAAAAAGGAGGGATACTATGTCACGCCCAATATGTGATACTATCCTAAAGATACTCAAAGGTCCCACCAAGGATAGAACCGCATATTGAAACGCTTTGCAAGGTGGATATCATTACATCAACATTACATAATAGATAGGGATACATACAAGAGGCATACAATGCCACACGAATACAACATCACAATACATAAGAGCATTATCCGACTACGGATGAAACACAAATAAAAACTCAAACGACATCCACCCTGCTAGCCCAGGCTGCCGACCTGGAACCTATCCCCTGATCGAAGAAGAAGCAGAAGAAGAACTCAAGCAAGCAAGCATCGCTCTCGCGTCATGACCATCGCATAACCTGTACCTGCAACTATTGTTATAGTAATCTGTGAGCCACGAGGACTCAGCAATCCCATTACCATGGGTATCAAGACTAGCAAAGCTTAATGGGAAAGGAAGGGGTAAAGTGGTGAGGTTGCAGCAGCGACTAAGCATATATGGTGGCTAACATACGCAAATAAGAGCGAGAAGAGAAGCAAAGGAACGGTCGTGAAGCTAGCAATGATCAAGAAGTGATCCTGAACTCCTACTTACGTCAAACATAACCCAAAACCGTGTTTACTTCCCGGACTCCGCCGAAAAGAGACCATCACGGCTACACACACGGTTGATGCGTTTTAATTCGGATTTGGTGTCAAGTTATCTACAACCGGACATTAACAAATTACCATATGCCGCATAACCGCGGGCACGGCTTTCGAAAGTTTATACCCTGCAGGGGTGTCCCAACTTAGCCCATCACAAGCTCTCGCGGTCAACGAAGGATATTCCTTCTCCTAGGAAGAACCGATCAGACTCGGAATCCCGGTTTACAAGACATTTCGACAATGGTAAAACAAGACCAGCAAGACCGCCCGCTGTGCTGACAAATCCAGATAGGAGCTGCACATATCTCGTTCTCAGGGCACACCGGATGAGCAAGACGACGGGTTGGCATAGACCCTGGTTGCCCAGGGGGCGCCGGACATCGCTCGGTTTGGACCAACACTTAGACAAGCATTGGCCCGGGGGGGGGGGGCTAAAATAAAGATGACCCTCGGGTTAATTACTCCCAAGGGAAATGTAGGTGATGGTGAGGCAAATGGTAAAACCAAGGTTGAGCCTTGCTGGAGGAGTTTTATTCAAAGCGAACTGTCAAGGGGGTCCCATAAATCACCCAACCGCGTAAGGAACGCAAAATTCTGAAACATAACACCGGTATGACGGAAACTAGGGCGGCAAGAGTCGAACAAAACACCAGGCATAAGGCCGAGCCTTCCACCCTTTACCAAGTATATAGAGGCACCACTAGTGTATTTAACTCTTTCCTTGACCTTGTCACCCTGGCATTCAAATTAGCACAAGTCTTTTGGGAGTTAATGTAGGAGATCTTTAGCTAGCTAGGTCCTAATATTCTACATGAAAATAGTTATGGGTATACATATGGTATAACTGTCATGGCGCAGCTTTTCTTGATTTGACTAGCTGATGTATATGTGTACATGTAGTAGATGTTCCTTGGTCGTCGTTCCAAGTTGGAACAAAAGTTAATTGATTAACTCATTGAGTCAAGCCATTTTTATTTGTAGAATTTGGATGATATATGTTCCTCATTACTAATATAGACATATTTTTGCTTGAATAATTTATTGGGCACATAACTAATTAACCAGTACAATTTAATCTCAATATGTTTAATAAAGAGGAGAAACATAGAGACAACATTGTGTTGTCCCGCAAAAAAATTAGTGCATAATTGTTTTGATTATATCGCTCGGCATGAGTGATAAGCTATATCAACAATAGAGCTGTTTTGTAGTGTGCATAAACTCAGACCTTTGGTTTGGTCCAACCATCTTGGAGTATTACATAGAATTAACGAAAAACACTTGCTTGACTTATTATTATTGTAAGCCTTTCTTTTTTACATAAGGAGTACATATGTATTAAACACATTGTGGCGTTTGCTTAGAGGGCCCTCGGGCTTGACGCCCAAATAACCTATAGGAGGCTTCCTGTCTTCCACATCTCTTCTCCTGACCCTACCTATCATCCGTATTTTCTATCAAAAGTTATGAACATGTGCTCAGCAGTAGGTTCCATTCCTTAAGCATATATGAGTATCAAGTACTTTGTAGTAGAATGTTTGCGTCATAGAGCCTCATCCGAGAAGTGATTGAAAAAAACTACCACTTTCCCCTGGTGCCACTCTAGTGTATGCGTTGATTGTTTCTGATGAGTTTGTGACAACATGGTCGTGGACTATAACTCTTTGGCTGGCTGTCATTTCCTCTCGGACCGTGTGTGATGTGCCCGCCATAGGGGTGATCATCCAGTGGTTATGAACTCAAAACAATGTGTGGGGAGGGTTTTAGACATGAGTTATATTAGCATCAAAACCCAAGTTTGCACAATCTATGCAGCCATTGCAAACTTGATGTGGCCAAAAAAAGGGAAAGTGGTGGTGGTGGTTGGGATGAATTTCTCAGGTGGCAAATGGTCATGCTTTGAGCCTCGGGTGGGTTTCTCTTCAGTTAGGGTGCTGGTCCGGATCATGTCTTGGCCAAATATTTTCCCCAAACAGACTCAATTCTCACCAAACCCGACAAATATACAAAACCAGATACATATACATACATATATATGCTATCTAACACACATATATATATGCTATCAAACACATATATGCTCAAAAAATATGTCTTGTTTGCCACGACCTGCTCGAATGTCTTCACCAAAATTTGCATGGGTATCACACACACGAACATCTTGCCCCACAAAAAAAAAGATGTTTTCGAATTTATTTGCTATTCAAAATGATTTACTATTCGCACATGGGCTCATCTGGTCCCAGATGCAAAATAGATTATTAGAATTGGAACCATGCCCCGCTCGGGGTGCAAAATAGCTAATTCTTTTCAATTAAGAGGAGCCCTGCTCCCTGACTTCATTTCTCACTCAAAACAGAAACCCAACTTACAGCATCCATATTTACTTGGTTTCATCCAAGACAAATGAAAAAACATAACAAAACCTTAGTGGATTTCCGAGCAAGAACAACCCCCCGAGGGCCTTCCAATCTCCTAAACACTTTCCGAGCAAGACAAAAACATTGCTTGAGATACAAAAATGAAAATTTTCACATTTTTGTATCTCGAGCAATGTTTCGAATTTGATTTGAATTTTTGTAACAACATGCATTGATGTTGTGTCAACGCATTAAAAAATTTCCGGAATTTTTTCGAACATTTTTTACTGTGGAACGGGGGACCGGTGCACCGGTAGCACCAATTGCCCTGGTGCACCAGATACATGGTCTGTAGGGTGAGCTCGCAAGCAGCCGTCATTGGGCCTAGCCCATGTAGTGTGCGATGTAGTAGGACGAGCGCGCGAGCGCTTCATGCAGCTCGCATGAAGGCGCGCCAACAAAAAACGCCTCTTGATTGTAATTTAACATCCGTCTTCGGTGGCTTCGTAAAGTCTCCAAGATACCCGGGGTCACTATGTGGGTCTGCTCAATTAGCCCTAAACGAGGGGTCACGTGAACACAAAAGGATCTCCCCTTTTAAAAATGGTCAGGAAAAAGATAGAAATGGAAGTGACCTCCGAAAGGTGCTGGGTTAGTGTCCGTGGACGTGCCTGGGCGCGTCCGCGGATTATTGAGGATTCGGATTTGTCAACTCCGGCTGAAGATGCTCTAAGCTCCTTTTGTCTCTCAAGACATGTAGTACGCAATATATATTCGCCCAGAAGATTCAACAATACAAGAATGATCCTCTCTCTAATACTCTTACATAGTATCTGTCGCAAGATCCTACACCTAACTCATCATCATTTCCGTGCTGCCTCAGGAGGTCGATCTCCCTGATCTCCACCGGGGACTGCGCAACCGATTAATCAGGTTGATCGGCTGTTTTGAAGAGTATTTTTCTCGATCTACTGATTAGTTTTTTTTTCATCTCTCGTCAGTTATTTGATCAGTGTTTTTTTTTGTCATTTTTGGATCTATAGATCTGTTTACGTCGCCTGCATCTATTTCATCATCGTCTTCATCGGCTCGGACGGGATCGGTTGCCACACGGTGCCTCAGGCTTTGCGCATGCGATTTGTCAGGTGCGCTCGTACGTCGATTACTCGCGCACTCCTGCGCTGGTTATGGTGTTGGCCGAGTGGCCCACGACACACAAACGCATCCCGCGCTGGCCCATCATCGATACTGGTCGCATGGCCGCATTCTATGCAGACTGTGTGCATGTTGGCCGGCCGTGCAAGTTTCGTGGCTTACTGGCTGCTCGTGCACGTTGCATCCCATCCACTTGCTTGTAGGCTTTCAGATCAGCTTTCCTGGATAAGTGCGTAAACACGTCCGGTTGCTGTTGTAACGTCCCGCCCTTTGACGCGTGTTGTGCAGTCTGATCAACTGACGTGTTGGGTCAAATTCTATGAGTGAAAAACAAGTTGCACCCTTGTCTACAATGGCATCAACAACATCGTCTTTAGCATTGTCACGCTACTTGACAACCTCTCCCTATTAGTTATATGTGTATTTAGTAGTATAGGATTCATATCTTCCTTCTACAGGAAATTGTGGATATCCTTGCCCTACTGGAGGAGAGATGCTTGATTTTGATTGCAAGGTGACCTTGCTAGGCCACCCTATGCTGTCTGATCTTAATGGGCTTGGGTCTTTAGCCGGGTCGTATGTCGTTGTGGGCCTCCCTGGTGGCAATCCCTTTCTCTGTATTACCCGAGTTTGCTAGGATCTCAATGTGGGAACCGACTGTCTCAGATGGGAAGATTCTAACTGGCCGCGGAACTCAAAGCAATCAAGATTATTTCTGCATTATGGCTTTGAAACCGTACCAATGCTTTAACTGCCGTGGATTCCAGTTACCCTCATAATGACTTTTCTCCTCTTTGTACCAACACCTGCCACCTAGAGATTACGGATTCGCTAGACAATATGTGTTATCTGTGTAGGTCTTTGGATCATGTTGCATGGACCCTTATATTTGAAAACATTGCTCTCACCATAGATAAATTTAATAGTCAATCATAGAACTAGTATCAAAGAGTAAAATGCATCATAAGTCATGAAACTATTGGATGTGTGTCAAGTTAGTCCTAAAACTATAAAATTGCATATTTGAGTTCTAAAACTATTTAAGTCATTCACCGGAGGTCCTATAAATCCCTTGTCAACTTTGACCTGCATGCATGGCGGGTTGACCACCACCATGTAGGCAATATTTTGCATTAAAAACCCATTAAAATGTGCTCTCTTCCAATTATGTGTTCTTCACTCTTGTAATTGACCTAAGGCAATCTTGCTGGAAGTTGGACAGATGCTCGTGCTTCTATCTAGGGGCCAGA
>NC_041393.1:731912718-731914374 GCF_002162155.2 Triticum dicoccoides | reverse complement strand
ATGCAACATAAACTACGTCGCAAAAGATTTCTGCAACATAAACTTTGTTGCAAAGTATTTCTGCAACACTACCCTTGTTGCAATAATAAGAACAGCGTTGGATGTTAGATAGTTGTACAACCGATCCGATGGTTGCCGAGGACCATAAATCGGCGGTTACCCTAAAAAGCCATGGACCGGTGGTTACCCTAAAAACCATGAACCAATGGTCATGAAAAATACAAAAATTATCTATATATAACAAAAAGGAAATAATAGGCCACATTGCATGATTTAGTTTATGGTATAGCATAATTTAGTTTTGATCTATTGGACATGGCTGAAACAATGAAAGAAAAAAAGTGATACACTGAGTTATATTGTACTAGAAGAAATCTGAGACCATGAACGTGAACGTTTTCATCTAAAAAGGAGTTGCAAGTGGGCGGAATTCGCAGGTAAGGGGACCGACCGATACAGTCGGTGCTACCTCTGAGTCATCGGATCCCGTTTCAATTCGGACGCCGGCGAGATACGTTGCCCTGCCTATTATTTTCCGGACGGACCCGCATGGCATCTGCATGCGAAACGCCCACAGACGCCATGACGTACCCGACTGAATCCGATAGCCGACCCAACCCCGCTTGTTCGCCTCAGCCTTGCCGACTCCTACTCCATCGGCATTGTATTTATGACGGAATATCCACTTGCCACTCACAATATTTGCGCCAGATGGTGGTGGAACCAAGACCCACGTTTTATTGAGTGTAGAGCATCGAACTCCTCCTACATGGCTTGGCACCAATTGGGGTCGCGAAGGGCTATGAGATAGTTATGAGGAAGAGGAGAAGAGGCCATAGTGGAAAGGTTTAAATGATCAATAGGTGGTGGAAGGCGACCGGTAGTGGCGCATGTGCGGTGAAGAGGTACTGGAGGTGGCGATTGTGGAGCCAGTGAGGAAGTTGTTGCAGGAGGAGTAGCTGGCGTGGCGGGAGGGGTAGCCGCCGTGTGTGTGGTAAGAGGCGTGGAGGAGGGAGGGCATCCGGCGTTGGTGAGTGAGGGCTAGGGGGTGTATGCATAACAGGTGTAGGTGGAGAAGATTGGGGCATAGTGGGTGGGTAAAAAATTTCAGTGCAACGGGGTGGAGAAGGGGATGGTGCTGGTTCATATTGAAAAGTGGACTCATTGAAAACGACATGGCGAGAAATAATAATACGACGAGTGGTGAGATCAAGACAACGATAACACCCCTTAGGCGCCATCCACATCCTTTTAGTTAGGCATGGCGAGACACGTGTCATGGTTCTTTTGAATCTTCGTTTTCACACAACCAAATCTTTACCAACAATTTTATGAGGTTACAGAAATATATGTAACAAAACTTAATTTTGTTTTATGCAGACAAACATTTGTAGATATGCTTGTATATAAATAGTTATATACCAATGGATGAAGTGCACAAAGATAGATAGAGAAACTACCCAAAAAAGAAAATATAGGAATTCTAGCTACACAAATGCACGGGGCACCCAGCTAGTTAGAGTAGAGTTAGAGGAAATTGGCTTCCTCTGAGAAAAAAATAGAAGGAAAGAGGAAAAAATAGAAGGAAAGAGGAAAAAATACAAATAAAGAAAGGCAAACTATTTGGAGGAGACGCGCGAGGAGTTCACGGTAGCG